>NC_052022.1:30652252-30956924 GCF_015832195.1 Motacilla alba alba | reverse complement strand
TAACTTACAGGTCTTCCCTTTGGTCCTCGTTCTCCTCGTGGACCTTGTGAGCCTGGAGGTCCCTAAAAGAAATACCAGAAATATTAAGTCTCTTTTAAACTACCTAATGAATAAAAAAGCTCTGCAAATATAAAAGCCAATGCTTATTTGAAAATTAATTTGTGGGTTTTTTCCTATATCATCATGAAGACAACGTCTATAATAACCAAGTATTCAATATTTCTTCTCAAATGGACATTGTCTGAAGGGAGTAGAACCATGATGCAGAGATCTACAAAGTCTTCATCTCTCATGTGCTCCACAGGTTAATCCAGCAAAGGTTTACTGAATGCTGGGTTTGAGACACCCTCCCTGCAAGTCCAGGACTGCTCTGTGCTAAGCCACAGCACAGAGCATCCTGCAGCTCCTCCTGCTCCTGCATGGTCCATGCTGGAGAGGCATTCCCCAGCATCCACCCAGCACTAAGGGCCTCAGATGTCCATGTGCTACAATCCATTCCCTCCAGGCATGGGCTGACCTGACACTGGGAAAAACATCCCATCATCTTCTCGTCTCCTCAGAGCCAGTGGCTCTGCAAATAGCACCCACTGAGGTGTGGAAGAATCCTCCTTTACATCCCCCTCCCAACGCAAACCAGGCATGGCAGGAAGTGGCAGATGCCTCATCAGAGAAGCAGAAGATAAAAAAGTACTCACGGCTGGTCCTGGGCGGCCTCGTATGCCTGAAACCTAAAGCAGGGACATAAATTAAAGTCAGCACACGTCATGGCTGCATCTGTCCTGGCTGCCCTACAGAAAATCAGTTATTGAAAAGCAAATAGAAAAGCAGGACATTAAAGTACCAAGCAAGTTAAAAGGCTTTTTAGGGAAAGGGGGAAAAAAGTAGTAAATATTTCCACCGGTTATCTTTTTCTAGTTTGGAGTCTTTTTATTAGCAATGTGAGCAAAATCTTAGAAGTATCACTGCTCCTCTAAAAAAGATTAAATAAATAAGTGAATTACAACTGTTTAGGTTCAAATTACTAATTATTTAAGTCTGTCTTCACACTAGAAAGGAATAAATGGGTAATGAAATTATATTTCACCCCTTTCTAGATACTAACTTACCATTACACTTCTACAAAAATCTAACCATAAAAAATAAAGAATATGGCAGAAGAATTAACAAATAACAGGAATTTTTAATGTTATATATGTGAAACAGCATACTTAATGCCACTTCTTTTGTTCCTAGGATGTACAGTTTTGTTGTATTTACTTCATTACTGCAATTCTGCTTTAAAGCACTAATATGTGCACTTCTAGGATGTGCTGATGGATGAAGAAAATATTGACTTACAGGTGGCACTATTCCAGGTTCTCCTTTTTGTCCCTGTAGGAAAAAGACACCAAAATATCAGATACCAAAAAAGAAGTGCAAGTACAATTACCAGTACCAGCTTCAGCAACACCATCCCTGTGACTGTAATAAAAGTAAGGCTTCCTTAAAAATACAACAAGACTAAATTAAAGTACCTGTGACAAATAATACTTTTTTTTTTTAATGACTATGGACACTGATTAAATGAAGGCCATAAATCAGCATTATCCTCTGGCTGCATAACACACTGTCTGAAAGAAGAATTAAACTAAAAAAATATGAAACTTTTCTGTTAGAACTGCTAGAAAGTGCTAGAAAATACATTGGAGCTCTGTTGTTGGATGATTTGATTCATGTGACATACAGAGCCTAGAGCAGCATTTAGATTCCATTCCTTCAAGGTACTAAATTAAAACAGGTATCATCAAATCCATGGATATAGAAATCCATCTGCAGCCTAGGGACAGGTTATGATACAATGGTATTGCATAGCTTTAGAGTGAAGGACAACTGCAACTGGCAATTGACTTTTCTTTGAGCTGAATGTGTTGACAATGATTACATCAAATAATTGGGTTTAGACCTAGTGGTGGTAACTGTTTTTTTAAGGAAAGAAAAAGGACTTTGCAAAGATAAAAAATGTCCTGCCTTGCTTATCAAGTAATAAATAATAAGGTGGGTACAGTGCATTTATTTCCATAAACTACCTCTGCATAGAGAGTATTCAGTTTTGGTGAGTGCATGTACTTGATCACCTAAAAGTTATTTAAATTATTTCTTGCTGTTTCTTACTATCTTAGAAGCCTATTTATGGGAATGCCTTTTCATTTCTTCTGTAAGAGCAGGTCTCCCTTTGTTTAATAGCACACAATGAGAGAAGCTGCCCACAGAACCGTGGCTCTGGGCAAGGACACAGGACTCCAATGCCACCTCCTGCCCACTGGGCAGCTCAGCCTCAGCACAAAAACCAGCTGCAAGCTTTAACAGTTCAGCATGTACTGACAGAATGGTCCCTTCCCTCAGCCTGTGGCACTGCTAGAGGTGACACAACCAAACTACTCCAACTGGAATTCCTTTGATGTAGACAGCAGGGATTTTCAGCCAGGGGATTCTCTATATTAAGATCAGGGTTTCTGCCTGCATCCCAATCTTTTTTGCATGTGGACTGCAATCTCCCTTGCCACCGAGGAAGGCCAAGGGAAAGAACTACATGTTTTTAACAGAGATTATGTATATCTTTTATGATACATTTCAAGGAGATGCAGGGGAGTATTTTAATGGTAGTAATACATTACAAAAAAAGTAAAGGAAATCTTACCTTTCTTCCTCTACCTATGAGAAAGGACAAAAGAAGAAAAGAGAAGAAATTAGTGATTTTACTCTGAGAGACAGAATACAGTAAGAGTTGAGGGAAGGTGTTGCAGCTAGAGCCATCCCTGATCCTGGGGGCAGAGGGGATGGTGCTTTACCTACAGGGGGCTGGGAGAGTTCCCAGGGACACAAATACTCCCTGTTTCAGGTGTGAGGAATCACAACACTAAGCAAAAATGTCCTCTAATTCTCAGCCTTTTTCCTTATTGCACAGAGTAACAAAAAAAACTTTGGGAAAGCAGAGTATCTTGTGGGGATTGTCAAATGCTGGCCTAATGATGGACAGGAAGTCAAGGGAAGCTTTATTAATGACTCCAACAATAATTCTTGATGGATCCACAACATATTAACATATTACATGGTATTTTTCAGAAGACAAACTTCACAGAGGGATTTTTGGCCTTTTTTTTTTTTTTTTTAGAAAGCACCTGCGCTACCATGGACATGCAG
Source organism: Motacilla alba alba (assembly GCF_015832195.1). Taxonomy (NCBI): domain Eukaryota; kingdom Metazoa; phylum Chordata; class Aves; order Passeriformes; family Motacillidae; genus Motacilla; species Motacilla alba. The sequence goes on along the minus strand of NC_052022.1, from coordinate 30,953,744 downwards.
TCAGAGTCATATAGCCACACTCATGCCCACAAAAATCCTTCAAAAGAATATTTTATAAATGCCTCGAATAACAATAAGAAATTTAAGGAATTGGCTGGGTGTACCCTGCTGATATTGGCCCAATGCCTCCCAAAGCAGAGCAGGATGCACCATCTATTTATTAATGCTCACCACATCTTGCTCCACTGCTCAATTACACAAGTCCCTGCTTTTGTCTTTATCTCTACTTTGTTCAATATTAAGCTGATCAACAGCAATTATATGTCCTGAAGAAATGAATTATTATGCACTGAATGTAGCTCTAATAATTCAATACACAGTATTATGTAGCTTTAATTGCAAAGTGAAAAACCTTCTTTCAGGAAAATTGAGGGGGGATTCCTTTATCCAAGTTTCTCCAGGAGGAAAAGACTTAATCTTTAAGGTATATAATAGAAAATATGCAAATAGGGAGTCAATAATACTTCATGCTTTTTTTATATCTCACAAGAGGATGTTTTCACCTTGGGGAAACATTTTACATTGACTCAGTTTACATTTATTAGAGGGTCCCTGAACTGAGCATTTGAAAGAATGCACTTATTCTATACAGTTATGTATTCAATATATATATATATATCTTAATATGTTTATTATATATACTTATCTTTCAGTATCAGCTGAACCACAAAAAGAAGCCAGAATTCAACCTCCTCAAAATATCAAGACAGACTTCACATCAAACTTTTAGCTGTAAATCCATTTGGGCTTATATGAGACTCATAGTCCAAAGCAAATGGTTTTGAGTTGGCTATGGGGCAGCCCAACAGAGATGATAACTGCCAAGTGACTACTATTTTCAGACTTAAATTTTCACCATAAAAATAGCATTAGAAACTTCAGTATCACAAGGTTCCTAGTTCTTTGAGCTGTCTCTCCTCTCAAACTAGAAAGGGCTCTTACCTATGGTGGGGTCAAAGTCCCGTGGTGTATGGGGACACACAGGACAGCACTCTCCTGGCGGCACCTGGGGGTTCTCACACTCCAGCAGATCCTGACACTGGATTTCATCGCAAAGAATAGCTCCATTGTCACAGACACAGATTTGGCATGGTGAGGGCTTCCAAATGTCCCTGTTCAGGTACATCTGTCCATTCTGAGTGCAGGCTATTTCTTCACCATCTTCTCCTGGGACAGAGGAGAGAATATACAACACGTTTTCCAACCAGGAAATCGAAGGACTGGACAAGGAAGGAGCACATCTGGAGATGAGAAGCAGCATTACATACACAGAGAAAACAACACACCAGCATAGCTAAAGCTGATGTGAAGGACTTTTAAGAGATGTGTCTGTCTTCTTTTACCAGCATGTTTCTTGATCAGAAAGAAATAAAATAGAGTCCCCAGTTTCCCCACACTATCAAAGGAACTTCGCCTCATGAGTCTTTGGATGTCATTCTGCTCAGTAGGGTGTCACCTCCGCCCTGAGGAGGTCCTGCCAATTCTCTGCTCTGTGTAAGTGCTGAGCACAGCACATTGCAGAGGTCTGACTGGGGACAAGAACCTGTGACTTCTGTCTGCAACAGCACAGGCTGCCTGCTCTCTGCTGGCTTACACAGCCAGATGGGACAGGGCTCAACAGACACAGCAGCAGCTGGGGAAAAGAAAAAAGACCATCCCATTTATTGGGTGACATTTGTTTACTGGTGTGGGGGAATACCAGCATGGAGAATCAAATCTTCCAAACAGGACATCCAGCCTCTGTCTAGAGGCAACAGCAGCACCCACTGCAGTGGTTCTTGCAGCAGGGTCTCCAGCTGAGTAACAAGAGGCTCTTCATATGATTTATGTCCAGTTTTTATAATCCAGCTGGTCGTGGCCCCACATGATTAACCTAGCACACACACAGTACTGCCAGGGATATATCTTAACTACATACAAAATACCCCTTAGATATTTTAACCATATATGAAAGACCATAACCATAACCATAAATGAAAGGCCATCCTTTGTCACTATTTTTATACAAGACCAGTATGGACTGACTATATGCATACATCCTGTCTATTTACTTATTCACACAATCACACTCACATTTGTACTGTTTTACCATATATAAGTCTTTGCCTTTGTTTTATTCCTACTTTGTAGCCAAACACACTGGATACGTTTGGATTTTTTTAAATCATAAGGTGACTATATCTCAGTATCTTCTCCTAAAACTAAAATATGTCTGAGAAAGAGTTCAAAAAACAAGTAAAGTAGAAAGTTTTGCTTGTGTATCCAACATTTCACAGAATGGCCTAGCAGCAAGAAAGGACTTTTTCATTTCGTCCTAATGAATATTTCATCCCCTAAGGAGCAAGCAGCTGCAAAACCAAAGAACCATCTCCAGGCTGTCCACAGACCATGTGTCACAACTTGCAAACCAAGAATCCCAGTGCCAAGACAGTGTATGAGTCACACATGGCAGAGCTGTCACTCACAGTCCAAATATTATTCTCCTGACCCCTGAGATGCTGCAGAGAGACTGATCTTACGTGGGTGGGAGCTCCATCTGACCGCAGAAATCCTCCTATCCAAAATATCTTTGAAATTGGACAATCCAGTTAAAACCACCACTGTAAGTTCCCAAACATGTCTAATTTCTGACTGATACAAGACTAGGAGTAGAGTAAATTACATACACAGGACACATCTGCCTAATCAAAGATCATAACCAATGTTTGTTTAAGCAAACCTGTTACTAGTGTAAAAATTAACAGCTCTAAGCACAAAGACAATTTCACTGTTCTGTACATTTCTGTCCTAATTTAAACCAGATGTAAACAGAAAATTACAAAGTAATAAATATGAGCAGATTTGGAATTTCAGCTTCGTGCCTCATCTCAAGCCCAGTTACTCCATCAAAGTCAAAGCTTGAAGAAAGGGAGCAGATGTGTCATTAACTGTTGCCTGCCATCACTAACAGCTTTTTAACACAAACTCAAATTGAAATTTTCACCAGGTCAGCTCCTCTTCAATTGCTTTATCACACCAACAGACTAAATGACTCGAAGAGGTGCTGCAGAAGCTCGGGAGGAAATGTTTTCAGTGTGAAGTAAAGACATCAACCAAGTGTGCTGCACAGTCCATTTATGACACTGTGAGAATCATTTTCCAAACTGCAGATCGTATTTTGGAAACCACTCTTCTCATTTCTCCCTTGTGAGCATGACATAATGCACTGTCTGACATATTTAGCCTTTTCCCCCCAGATGTCTGGCATATGGTCTATGTCTTCTTTAACGTATCACCCACAGAACTCGTTGTGCTGTTCAAAAGAGCAACAGTTTGCATAAATGAAATTTCTAAGTTATTGAGCCCAAAGTCAGCATTCTGTCATAACTTCAAATAAACCACATAGCAACTGCTTTGGCAAATCAGAGCTGAGCCAGATGGTGACTAGCTTCTGCCTGGGTCCTGCTCAGCGGCTGAGAAAGAGGCAGACAAAGGCAGGGGGAAAAGCACATACCAACTTTTGAAAGCTACTAAGAAGTCTGCTTCCCTATCAGATTGTAGATATGATGGCAATTAAAAAAAAAAAAAAAAGCCAAAACCAAAAGAAAAAACCTACCACCTCATAATATTGTCAGAAAACACAAGGATACATGTTTTGATTATATCTGGTGCTCCTAGGGGTTGTTTTCTGCTGTGACTGCATTACATTGAAAGAGTAACCTGGAAAGGGCAGCTGTTTCAAAGCCAGCTCATTTCACAAGAGCATTTTGACATTCTATTCCCAGGCCTGAGTTGCAGGCATGTTACCCAGCTACACCCAGAGCAGCAAAGGCAGCAAAGGAAATCATTCTACCATTTCCTCTCTGGCTTGGAAATTTGCAGGTTTGTTTTAATCACAGAGACCAAGTTACAAACTCTTTATATATCACATGTTCTTTCTACCTCTACAGCTGTAACATTAGGTGCTGAGTGGCTTGAGAAGCAGCTTTGGAAATTTTTAATGAGGCAAAAGGATCTGCTAGGCCATTAACCAATTCCTCTCTTACCAACAAAAAAGTACAACTCCAGTTGGTATTAGACCTGACTTAAGAACTGACAGGATTCAAACCCACCGAGTCTCAAAACAGTCTGCAAATATGAAAAGCAAAGTAGGAGAGATACCCAATGATACATTTAAGGAATCATTTATCCATGAGATTACACAACAACCAACTTTCAGAAGGAGGATATCAATGCAAAGCACAGTAGGTAAATTACAATTTTTTTCTGCTACGTGTGTTAGAGTATGGATTAGCTTTAAAGACCTAATTTATCAGCAGTCAGACTGTCAGTTACAGCTCATTTACCAGATCCTCAGACACAGAAACTAGCATCAGCAGCTAGGAAGTAAAATCACACCAGGCACTGACATACCCGGTTTGGTGTCACCACTGAAGCTGCACTAATTACTGCGAGGGGAGGAAGGGGACAGGGGACCCAACATGCCGTCCCAGCCACTAGATGGCTGTCAATGTCCATCAGTCATCATGAGCAAGTGTCAAAGGTCGTGCACAGACCAGGTGTGTAAAACCTCCTCTGCTTTGGTCTGCTTGTGCTGAGCTTGTTTTCATTTCAAGTACATCTCTCTCAAGGTTAAGTCTCGAGCCAACAGCAGGACAAGTGTTTTAAAAGACAGCATATTAAATCATTCCAATTTTTCACTACATCATTTTGAAAGCAATACCCGAAAATTTACTGCTGCTTCATTGGTTGTTTAAAGTTACTTCACATTATTGTGCCCATATTGCTTTCTCTGATTCCTGGTTCCCATCTTGTACATGGAAAAAGGATGGGACAAGTAAGGCCTGGACATGGAACCAAGCAGAACAAATTGAAAGAAAGAAAGAAAGACAGGAAGACAGACAGAAAGAAAGAGGGAAAATGACACCACTAAAATGTGCACCACAAAAAGTAGAAGCAGTGAACCATCACCACCTCAGCTGAGGTGACAGCAGGTATATGAAGGACAGGAACACATCTTTCCATGACCTACTTAAAGAAAATAAATGGCCCAAGCAAAACTTGCATATATGAGTGTTTTCTGCAGACATGAACAGCTTTGAGTCATAGTGAAATGACAAAGAAAAGAAAAGGATTTGGCATCAAAGCAGCTCCATTTCATCACATTTTTACTGGTCCTACCAAATGTGCTAATTAAAGGAATCTAGAGGCTGACAGACCTACAGTGGTAGAGAACACAGGCTAACAAAGGTAAAAAAGATGATGACTGGTACTGAAAGCAGTCTGCCAGTTTTAGGCTTTCTTCTGCCAGGAGGGGCTTCTTGATGCATAGTGTAACCAAAGTCCAATTCTTTTGCATTGTTTAACATAAAAAGACTGGAACAGAAGGGGTACAGTTATTTAATGAAAAAGGGTTAGAAACAAAACTGCTTGCACAGGGGTCTTCTCATCCTCTTTTTGTCATACTCATGCTCATTTGAAAAGCATAGGGAAATATAAGATTACACAGATACAGTGGTTTTAAAGTTTAAAAAGCTAGAAAATGAAAAGCTGAGTTTTGAGATATGGAATTACAAAAGTTAATCCTGCTGACTCACAAAGCAGAGGTGCAGAAGTAAATCAACATGAAAGATGATACGTGCTAGCAACCATTCTGCAGATGTACTGCTGTGCATATGTACAGACTGCCAGGACAGGGACAAGAGGAGCTTGGGCTTAACAATGTTTGACTGTCAGTCTGCTGCAACAATAATGTAGGGCATGATCCAGATCCCATTAAATCAATGGGAAAAACCATTTACTCAAATAAGAATCATACTTCTCTTTTTTTTTCTGAGTAGTAATCAAGTATTATCTTTTATAATACTAGTATATATAATTTATAATACTAATATATATAATTACTGTGGCTTGCAAATTATAATATAAACACCAATTATTCTGAAAATCAGATAGTTTTCAGGAGTGCTGACAAATGCAAAATCTATTTTGCATTTGTTGCACAGAAACAATTCTTGTTAATAATGATTAACAGAGAGAATTCATAAACGCACTTTACAATTACATACATGACGATGAACCTGGAATACTTCACTAATAAAACACTGAATTGATGCACAATTTTGCCAATTTTGTGCACATAAGCATTTAGGAAGAGAAGGGAGTTCCAAGTTACTGCCCACCGCCCTTGTAAAAAAGTGGGTAAGAGCAAAGCCATTGCATTATACTTATAGGAATGTACACAGGCACAAAGTTTAAAACACAAACCTGTAGGAAACCAGATTTCCTCAGAACCTTTTCTTAAGAAAAGAGGTGGGGGAGGGTTAATCCATCCTCCAAAGTTCCTGCTTAAAAAAAATCCTAGGGAATAATTTGCAAAGTTGACAATTAATAAGCCTTTTTAACAGCATTCCACAGAATAAAAGGTGTTGAATGCTTAAAGTTCAAGTGAGTTTCAATGTGATTGAGGAGGTCAACTCTCAAGACAAGGAGCTGCAAGACTTCAGAAGTAGAAAGGTTCCAGGGTATTCTCCTAAATAATTTTAAAATATCTATTTTCAGCTAGAAAATTACAGGCTCCACTGTTTTTTCTGCAGAGACCACAAACACCATAAAGTATGAATAAACACTGCGAAGCATCAAGGTGCAAGTCAGATTCCAAGAGACTTAATTAATTGCTGAAATTGCTGTGACCATCAATGAAGCCTTCCTAAAGCCATACACTGCATCTGGTCAGTTGCTTCTGCCTGGGAGGGAGTTCACCCTCGGAGAGTCACCAAATAAGAAACCCCAGCCTCCAAGCTCTAAACAGCACAGCAGAACAATATTCCCTGACTTGGGAGAAGAAATAATGCCGCAGATAAAAGGCTGTCTTAGTGTGACCTGGCAGCTGGGGTTTGTTTCTTCCAGCAAATTGTGCCTAGATAAATAAATTAATAAATAAATCTGTTTTCCACTCAGCATTGTGATTTCAATTTTGACTGAATGGGGGAAACAGAATATGAAAAACTATGCTTAGAATACAGTTTAAAACCTCCAAATTAATTGTAAATCAGTATCTGAAGTACGCAACTCCTTCTACACTTACTTGGATGGAATCAGTGTTACCCTACAATTTCTGCCTACTTCTCCTTTTTCTCGCAGGTTCATGAATTTATGTCTCCATCAGGGCAAAGAGGAGTTTTGCTTGCCTTTTTATAGATAAGTTTCGTTTCCAACACAGAACAATCAAGAACAATGTTTTTATTACAAGATCCAACACATGCTGAATACAAAAGCAGAAAATACTGGGAACCTTTCCAGTGAAAGGGCTTTCTCTCACCAATCCCACAGCACTATCACATGTTTATTATACCATTCAATTCCCTAAAAGCAAATCATGGTGTTGCATCTGCATCTTAACCTCACTGGTCCTAAGCTGCTGAACAAGACTCAACCCTTGTTGAGTCAACAGTCCAGACAAGGCAGGAAACTGTACAGAAGCAACGTTGCTCAAAGTTTAATCAGACTGGTGCTTTCCTTTTGGTTATCCCAGTCTTGAATGTGTCAGTTTCAAAAGCACTCAGTTAAACTAACTCTAATATTAGAGTTACCCAAGAACAAGGTTGGATATAAACATGTTTAACTTCGTTTTTCTCTGGTTTTACTTCAGTTCACAAGTAGGCTGGCTGGACACATTGCTGGGTGCCTGCAGGAGAACAGGGTGAAGGAGGGAGCTGAAGTGCCTGATATGCCAGCAGTACTTATACAAATACTCTTGGATGATCACATTCAAGCCTCCAGCATACAGTGGGAAATAAAATTACTTCCAAATGTCCAAGGCTGCACAGAGACTGTCACGGGGAGGCATTGAGGGCATGTCTGAGAAAACCCTTCAGCAGATTTCAGCAGTTGGAGCAGATTAGTCAAAAGCCGAAGTTGGTAACAGGGTCCCTGGTCTCTGCTGGAGCCCACACGGCCACAAACGCTCTGCTTGGACTTTGTCATGCAAGGTAGTTAAAGTCAGCTCAGCTATTGCTGACTCAGTGCAGAAAAAGCCTAAACAAAGTGCTTATCATGGGCAATTATTATGTTTATTATCTCAAAAGAGGCTTGAGGCAACAGAGATCATTCCGTTTTATAAGCAAAATGTTGGAGCACATTCTTGACTAAAGGATGACATTTTTAAGAGGAATCACTTCATTTGCATGAAGACAGGCAGGTCCCAGAGAAACATCAGATTCTTTTAGTAGGGAGCTCACAAAGAGAACACACAGCACACACGTTTCAGGCAGTGGAGGCAGGGCCCGGGCTTGGGACTGCTGAAAATGCACAAGTTCAGCAATGCAGGCATTGTCTTTAAAACTAAAACAAAACTAAACCTGCAAATTAGCACATTTCCCAAAATGTAAGAGGTTGAAACCTTCTGAAAGCAAACACACCCCAACAGTGGAAATCCTGCCCAACTTGCTGCTACTGGAAATTTAAGCAAATGTGATCAGGATATAATGAACTGCACATAATATTTCTAAACTTAAGTCTAAAATAGCAAGATTACAGTAAAGATGTAATATTATTCTACGGTCTATTTTGGCTCCCTTTCTGGAATCCATAAATGGTTGATTTTGGTCCTTCCAAAAGCCAGACTTGGACTGCTGTGATTTAGTAAAAATAATGCATTTTGGCTGTGAAGAAAATTCTTTCAGCTACTTCTGTGCCATTATCAGTGAGACACAATTTCTATTCACAGCCTATTTGGAATCCTGTAGTAAATCTAGGGACAATTCACAAGAAGCCTTCCAGTCAGCCAGAACCTATGGCCCAAGGAACAAGCCATGCAGGGTAAGGTTGCACTGTGTCAGCCAGGTTCCAAAATAACCGTCTCTTGGTGTTCCAGCACTGATCCCTGAGCAATGTCACCATGATCTAGCCACCAGCTGGACTCAGAATTGCCAGCAATTACTCTGTGAACTCAATAGTCCCACCAGTTCATCATTCACCCTGTTACCCACCTGTTCAGTACCATACTGAGTACTGAAGTACTTTCCCAATTTTTCTGTGGGTGCTATGGGAGATGGTGTCAGAAGTGTTGCTGAACCAAAAGTAAACAGTGGCTTCACTTGTGCACCAATCATCTCATAGAAGGCAATGAGATTTAACCAATCCAATGGAAAGGGGAAAATGCATTAAATAAATAGCCCCTAACTCTGTCTGCTCTTCTCTGTACCCATCTACTCCAAATCTTACAAGTTCCACTGTTCCAGTTTCACATATGCTCTAACACCCAGAGTCTAACTGGTAAAAGAGCAATGAACTGCAAAATAACTGGTTTGCCTTCCTTGTTTTGCAGGATTTAGCTCTTTTGAAGTCACACAAAATGCATATGCATGTCTTTTCTTATTATATCTAAGAGAAACACTTGCTGCTGCCCAAACACCCTCATTCTTTGAAGCCATACACATCAAAGTTCAATAGCAACCTATCATTACACACTGCCTTTTCCACAAAGCCATTCTACATTGTGGTTTGCAAAATGGACTCCTGTAATCCCCTAAATGCATCCTTGCTGGCTAATATCACCCTCTTTTTAAACTAAAAATAAAGATTTGTAATTAGCAAGAAAACTCAGTTCCATAATTAAAAAATCCTTGCATTCCAACAGGCTCAGCATTTCAAACTGGAGTGAAAACTACCCAGTGTTTGGGTGGAGTAGGAAGGTACTGCTGGAAAGCTGTACTCATAATATGCTGTTTGTACAGCAAAGCCATTCATTTGCTGAAATTCTGGGCCTCTAAGAAGGTAAAAAAGAAGAATGGTAAGCAAAAAATCTGCAAAAAAATTCAGGAACAAAGCCTCTTGTTTCTTTTCTACCACTATTACCTTTACCACAGTTCAGACAGCTCAGTCAGCAACTTCTGATTCCAAGTTGACATGGAACAGACTTTGGCAGCCCTCAGGGCACCACGGCCACTTTCTGCACAGCATCAGGGAGGAAGGGTCTAAAGGAGCAGCCTAGTTTTCAAGTGTAATCCTGAAGATAACCACACACATGTACATGAGAAAGAGACAGGGATTTGGATGTGTCTCATGCCCAAGAGAGAGTTAAACTTATTTATTACTTACAGATATAGAAGCAATAAGCAGTTTCCTCCTTTCAGCGTGTAAAAGGAACAATGTTAGTAAGCAACAAGTGAGTAGATCTCAGCTCATTTCAAGAAAAGCTTGGGATAAAAAAACTCCTTAAGACTGAATATAAAAGCAAGACAATTAGCATTGCTCAGGAATTTTTCTACAATGTGGGTTGTGGGTTTTTTGAGGGTATTTTTTGTTGGGAAGCATTTCATTACTGAAATACCAAGGACAGTCCTTTTATTAGCTACATAACTTGAAAACCTTTTCTTTCATTCTCGGGATGTTTGAAATCACGTATTTCAGTCCAAAAAACCCACTGGGATTTGCTAGAGGGAACCTCACACCAATAAAAGCCTTGTAAAAAAATCTAACTCAAGCTGCGGAAAAATGTTTTCACTGACCTGACCCAATTCCATCTTTTTCATCATTTCTGAGTCATGAGACCTTTTCAAGGTTGCCCCAACTCATCCAGGCTGGCAAGGGAAAACTCAGTATTTTAAGAGCAGCTTCCCCTCTAGCACAGGCTGGTGATTGTGCAATGCAACAAGGATGACTTCAAGTACCCATATTTGCAGACCATCGTACTTTAAATCCCACTGGAAGAAGAACAGAGCTAGGTCAGGTGAAGAATGTCCTCATTCCATTTTCAGAATGCTGCATAACTTCATTACATTTAAGAAAGAATTTTAAGCAAAATCCACTTTCTTTTTTTTTGCCTTGATGTAACAGTTGAAAATGGCAACATTAACTTTGTAAGAAAAATCCCATGAAAGAAGAACTGCAGGTATCTTTGCCACCTGGAGACTCTGTGTTACGGTATGATGCACTGGATAAAATTACATATATTTATTTCCATTTAATTCTTAACTTGTCTTTGGTACTGTCCCAATTCTTGGTCCATTCAAATGTTTAAAAAAAGAAAAAAAAAAAAAAAAGAAAAGAAAAAGGTCAGCAAAGAAGACATACTATCCACCCTGTCATTTAGATGCATAGCAGTGATAAATGGATACATACCAGCCATTACTTAGCTCTGCTGCAGGATTATGGTTTCTGGGACAGAGGAAATGAAAGGCTTTTCTGCAGGCTCTCCTGCTCCTAATCATTGGATATCATTCCATACTTCAGGGAGGAAGCATTATGAATTTTGTCAGGCAAATAATCCATACTAAAAAGTTTGGAATGAATTAAAATTCAACTGGGGATGCCTAGTTTAAAACAAACCAGCCGTCATCACCTCCAGCTACTGTTTGCTTTGAACATAATCTATTTAGTATTTCCCTTACTTCCTCCTTTCAAAACTACTTCATCATTTTTCAGATCTTTTTAATTTTACCCTACTATTGTTTCTTTGATATGAGCCTTTAAAAGCCCAAGGAGGCAGCATCCAAGTTACAATAATATTATTTTCCAAAGCAAAGCACTCCAAATACTGACATCTCGTTGCACCACTTAACTCTCAAAGCAGAGCTAGGACCTGAAATTAGGTTGATGTGAATGCATAAAATACAAAAGAGAAAATAAAGCATTTCTATAAAAGAATGGAAACCTATGTGTGGTTGAGAGAAGCATCCATGTTTAAGGGGTGCTACTTAAGCATTAGGCTCAAGATCACTTCTAGGGAACAAGGCAGGGTATGTGGGCACTCTAGTGTGGCTATGCCCCATTGCTGGTATCAAAATTTGGCCTTCACTGCACTCAGTAACCAGTACAATCCATACAGGGAACCCTGACATAAAGCTGGACTCTAACATGACCAAACATTGGGCTCTGAAGTGGAAATCACCAGCTGGAAGCTGGGAATCCTGCACAACACCTTTGACACAGTTTAACAGTGGAAGTGTCTTAGTTTAGCCATCTCCAAATTTACATGATAGTAATTAAAACAAATATTTAATTTTTCCTTAGAGAAAAGGTTTAAAGAAAGAATTTAGTACAAACCCAGCTAAAAATCAGCTTTTTTTTTACTTAAGGCTTCAGTGCCATTAAAAGATAAACCTTTGGGGACAAAGCCAATGGCATCAAAAGACTTCTTAATATCAGTGGGCTTTAATCCCATGTAGAGCATCACTGTGTTACATTTAGAGACACTGAAATTTCATTATGCACCACATCAACTCCTTATAAACACCTTTCTGCACAGTTTGTTTTTTTCTTCTCTCTAATGCGGGGCATCATTAGAAGTGATTATCTGTGGCACAAGAAATGCATCTCAAATTGCATCGTTCACACAGCATTTAAGACTGCAATACAAACAACAAATAACAACAGCCCAATCACTTGTTTGAACCTTACAGTTCAGGACTTTCACAAAAGACAGAAAGGTCCACTTTAGGGCCCTGTGGGCTCTGTTTGCACAGGCAATTATTGCTGGCTTTGCATTGCTGGCTTTGCATTAAAACAATACATTGTGATTGAAACAGCAGTTTGGTATACAAACATAATGCAGGTCCCTTCACCAAATCTCTGCAATATTTTTTGAATCACTCCCTGGGGAAGCTCAAATAATGTTTTTCTTGGTTCAGATAAACTCCAGCTTACCACAAGCTCATCAGAGTCTTCAAAGGTCTTATTTTTCCTCAAAAGGTACCCTCACTTCCTATCTTTTTCAGGTTCATACATATTTTCATTTTCTGAACCACAAAACCCTTCCATTTCAACTTTTCCATTCAAGCCTCAAATTCTTTCTTTGAAACCTTTTCCCTAAGGAAAAGCCATATATTCACCTTACTTCACCACCTCACACATCTGAGTGTTACACCAAGAAGGCACTTTAACATTACAATTCCCCATTCAAGAGCTGCTCAACAAGACTTTTTAGGTATTGATAATTTTGAAGCAAGAAGTAAACCACAACACCTTAAATAGACAATCATTTGACTGCTTTTTTTGTGAATTTAGAAATATGAATCCAGTTCAGCAAAGCACTGAACATGTTGGAAGACACTCTGGGTAACAGTAAAAACCAATGCTTGTTATCATCAAAGGACAGAAGTGAGACCATTGTCTTGGTTCTTCAAAGCCTGTAAGATATTTATGTTCAAGTCCTTTAAGTGGGGGCTTTATTGTGTGGGTCACTACTTACATTTTATTGTAAAGCAAGAATAGAACATCTCTGCAAATAAATGTGTTTTCTTCAACCTGGTACTGCAATTCAATTAATCAGTCAAGGATGTTAGACTTAAAAGAGCTTTTGAAACAAATCTGATCTTTTTGCTCCTTTAGAACTTTACAATCACCAAGGTTACCACCAGAACTACTCATTTTTCTTGAAGAAAAAGGCTGGAAATATGTTGCATTCACAGCTAATTTGAAGACCTAGCTCTGAGAAATTGTAGCTGCTCCAGTTAACACCAGCTGAAGATTTTGACTTTCACTCCCTTGATCAGGAGCTGTTTTTCACACAGATACCTACCTGTTGGACACTTCCCAAAGGATTAGAAATAGCTGGCACCTATCCATAAAGAGGTTTCTGACTATCTCCAGAATGCAGTGTCCAATTGTGAGATTTATTTACACTAGTGAAGAAATGCAATATTGCCAATGCCCTGCCTCACTAACTCCTTCTCCACTGGTGGTCTGGGCTAACACAGCCTCATGCAGCTACTGCCAACAACCTTTTCTGCAAATCAGGCTAAACATGTCATCACTATATTGTATTATCACTAATCCTACCAGGTTGGAAGGCTTGGAATCGAATTCATTAAAGGGTTGTTATAATCAAACCAATTTTCTCAAATAAAATGCTCTGCAGGGCCTAAGAAGTGACAATTTCAGCCCGCTAAAGATGCACAGCAGTGCTCAAGACCGAGCGCTCTGAGGGAGGAGTGTCCCACAGTGGAGCTGCAACACGTGAGAGAGACACAATTGATCTGCACCAACACTGAGGCAAGATACGAGCGAGGAGCCAGATTGTATCGTACGTGTAGTGACACCGAGCTCTGCATCTCATCCCAGGCAGAGCTGCCTCACCTGTGTGCTGCACCCAGACCTCCCAAACACTCAATGAACAGCCAGTACTCCAAAACAGCTTTTCACCAGCCCTCAGGGACAAGGTAACTTCCGCCTTAAGGAGAGCAGTGATGGAAAAGTAAAGTGCTGACACTCCAAGGAAAATCTCCTTGGGAGAGGCCTTTCTGCCCAGCTCCTTTCAAAACTTCATGTGAGAGTTCAGGCATTCAGCAATGTTGCAACACATACAAGATGAATGTAATAAAACAAATTGATACTCGTAGACCACCCACAAGCAGCAGGCCTCCTGCACTGAGTTGGTATCATAATATGAATTAATTCTTTTCTAGTTCTACTCACCAGGGCCTTATTCAATGTTTAAAGTAAAATCCTTCAAAGCCTGTGCTCTCCTAACCTCTACCTGTTGTCATGAATCTTACTATTACACATGGTAAAACAATGGCCAGAGCTGCATTAAGTGAGAAAAAGAGAAGACCAGACAAAAACATATAAGTAAATTTACAGAATTTGTGTAAAGAGTTAGAGCTGCACTGACATTAATGGATCAACATTCTTGCTGACAGACTCTCCCACTGTTTACCACTGCCCTTCAGCACAGTCACCTGTGCACCAGTTTTTAAACCATAAATTGCAGCAATTTTAAAAGCCTCAGAATAAGACACAAGTCTAAGTGTGGTCCTCTGTGTTGTATCCCTGAAGAACTACCAAAACAGATGAACTGGGAGAATGTAAAAGGAATATGGCTTTTTGCCTCTGACAATGAAATAAACACGCATAAATCAGTATCAAAAGTGAAAACCATCCTTTATAAAGTTCCTCCTTATCCTGTCCATAACTGCACCCCTTTATATTAAAGGGAGCTAAATATTTTTGTAGTGATAAGTTTGACAAGAAAAGATAATAAGCACCTTATTGGAAACAGATGGTTTACACTGCTATGCTATAGATAAAGTTGTATCAGCATTTCCATAAAAGGCCTCCCTGTTTCCAGCAGTTTCCAGCTGGCAGGCAACATTTCCACCTCAACGAGCAAGATAAAATCATAGGAATAACCTGGAAAAACCAGGGGAAGAGTAATCCTTGAGCTAGCATTGGAAAAGAGAGAGGGGAGGTGTTTTGGGGGGCAGCCTGGGAGAGGGTGTGAGGGTATACCAGCAGATTCCTGACAGAAAGGAGTGGCTGCGCGCAGTCGTATCCCACGTGGCTCCCACGGCTGTTCAGGCACTGCTGCAGTGACCTCAGTGACACAGAGCCCCAACCACAGCATCCCTGCCCTGCCCAAGATGCACAGACACTGCGCCATCTACGCCCAGAGGTGCAGATACGATATATATTTTTAGAGACTAGTCCTCAACCAAGGATTTGACCTGTTAGAAACCTCAAATAACACAGATAAGGCAGCTATTTGGGTTATTCCTAAAAAAAAATCCCAGTAAAAACCTCTCTCTAATGGATGAGCCAGCACAGACTTCATTACTGCCGAAACAAAACCCAAGTTAACAAGTCACACTCAGACACATTTTTGGAAAATGTTAGTTCAGCTTTGTCCTTCCCAAAAGCATTGACTGCTTTGCTCTAGAACTGATGATTACCTGGGATAGTTTAATGCATTTTCACTAACTTTTTCTATTGAAAATCAATTCTTTTGAAGAAATATGTAAAAAAATAGCAATGCACCTCTTACAGTGTTCTAGATCCAACCCAGAATTTAATGTTATAGTTTATACCCCCTTAATTTAACAATTACAAAACCGTTTTTTAACTTCAATAAATTAGCATCAGGCTCCTCTTTGTACATTTACAATTCACATTGACTAGCTCTCTGCTCTTCTGCTAGAAACTTTGGAATATCTGAATTTCCTCCTATATTTGGATCACAAACCCTTTCTTGACAAAAGAATATGCTCACTGCTTGACAGGGGAATTTTTGACAGGGTTTATTTGTGGTTGGCGGGCTGTTTTGGTTTTCTTACTGTTGTAGAAGGCACTGAAAATGAATAATAAACACTGTCAACATGACAGATTAAATTTGTATCAGATGCCTTGCAGTTACTCTCATATGTAAACCATGAAAATGTAAAAAGTGCAACAAAGGTTGCACCCACTTAAAGCTAGGTAATAGCTTTATATATATATATAAAATTATATATTATGCAAATTACATACATGGCGTTTTTGATAGAGAAATTCCCCCAAGAGGCAAGTTTCAGAAAATTGAGGACTGTTGCTTTTTGGGCTTGGCTGGGGGTATTTTGAAAAAATTTCGTGAGAATGACCAATTTAGCTGAGTATTGAGCTCTGTGACATTTCAGCAGGGGTGTAGCCTCCTCTGCAATTCTGAATCCATAAATACAAACACAAGAAATTGATATAAATTTTTGTTTGGTTCAGGGTGCGTGGAGAATCTTCCCTGTGGATGTTCTGTAGGACAAACAGGGAGAAGCTTACTTTCAAGATCAGAATCACCCCACTGTGCACACCTGATAAACCTGATATTACATAGAAATCACTCTGATTTGGTTTTAATACAATACTCACCAATTACTAAAAATCTAGTAATTTAAAACCAGAACAGTGTAATTTACTGGTTTTCTGATTTTTTTTTTTCTGCCAGGAGCAAATACCAGAAGTCAGTCTGACTTAGTTCTTGAAATACATTATGCCAAAACACAGACTGCTTTTGGTTCTATGAAGTATATCTTCATTTTTGTACACTATCCAATCATATTTTAAAAGATCATTACTCGACAGAGCTGGATCAAGAAGGTTCTGGGATGCAACATCCCCTTTCAGTGTACTAGAAGAACAATGCAAGCTATATACTCCCAAGTTCCACATGTCTGGCTGCAGCATTTTAACAAAGTTACAAATACATTGTGTTCGAAGCAAACCTCACTCTGAGGCATTCCTTGGATATCAACACTTGAAGAATATAAAAAGCCTTGTTGTTTCAGGGCCCCTTATGCTCTTGATATTAAGCAGAGCAGTGCAGTTGACACTCCATAGAGTCTATAAATCAAATATAACAACTTTTTAAAAAGCACATAGCTCACAGGCTGCTTGTTGTACTTCACAGAATCTTGCCAAAGAATCAGAAAGGTGACTGCTGAGTGAGATACAGTTGTGGCATTAATAAAGGACTAATCATAAATAAGAAGTGTGCATTCTAAGAAATAACCTTGGCTAGCTGCTGAGTGTCTGGCATTGAAACAGGCAAAAAGACTTAGTATTCTTCAGGTTTGAGTACAAAACCCAGAAATACCTGCACTTGTTAGTTTCTATTCAGTCATCAGAAAATACACAGTCTCTAAATATAAAACAAGATACCATTTGATAATAATGGTTGCAAATGATCAAACTCAAATTATTACACCATAAAAATAATTCTTAGACATTGTCATTTATTGATTTTATTATATAACCTGTCAAAGGAATTGAAAGCTTTGGTTTGGTATAGATCACCTCTGTATGCTCTCAGGTACATCTGCAGAAACCACATTCTCCGTAATGACTATACAGCACTTAGTAATTACATTGCAAGATCTAATTCAAACAGTATTTCAATTTATGCTGCTAATCTAATATTTTCTTAACTATTATGTTAGTAGGCCAGTCACTGCTCATTTTTGAAGAAATAATATTAGATCTGCAATTAGAGCTCAGCATACCAATTGCATTCTGAGCATATTAAATTATTTCTCTCAAAAATAATTTAAATTCTGTATAATTTCTTAGTGTGTTTTCTTATTATCCATAACATAATTTACTTGAGACTCATGCCTCATTGCACTTGGTTTAGCAACAGTTCCAGGACTCTTACAACTGGAAAGGAAGTTATTTGTACGAGAGCTGATCTCTGAGGCCTTTACACAGATCCAGGTAAATATCACTGAAGTCCAACCACTAAATCTCACTGTACGAGGCAGTGCAACCTCCCAAGTTATAGTGGAACCCATGATCCCTGGCCACTATTAGAGAATAACGACATTGTAGTCAGCCTTCAAAAAACCCCCAAACAATCATAGAACAAAATTGACAAGTCAATGTGAATATTGATTTAATGTAAAAATTTCAAACTCTAAGTAACAGAAATCACTGCTGAGCTTTAGCACTGAGGCACTAAAGATTCTGTCTTGTTAGGAAATGAGAGTGGGGATACCAGACAAGACCCTTCCGTCTGCATCTCTGAGACCCCAAGACTTCCAGCATGCAAACAGACATTAGATCACACCAGACATACTAGACCACACTGACATTATCTAGAAGCACAGATGGGAACCAATGTCCACAAGAACCTCCCTGAGACCACATTCTCCAGCAAGATAGGTGAGGAGCCACCAAAAAAACTAAAAGGTACTTTTAACAATTCTGGAAGAACTAGGATAATGAGGCACACATTTTTCAATAATGATGTAATCAATAAAAACAAAGAATAATGAGCTCAAGTGTAAAGCGGTGAGAGGGAATGAAGTATGAGATAAAAGGGTCAGATAATGGATGGTCTAACAATTACTTTCACCTCTAAATGCAAGAACCCAGTGAATAATCTTTCAGAAATTTAATAAGGTGCTACAGAAATTTCTGGTTTATTCATAACCATATTTACATTTGGACAACATGATTTATTTTTACTCCAAACTATATAATTTTATAGGATCTTTTATTGGTGCTATGGAATTAGTAGTTTGCTCAAATACTTAGAAATAATTATTCTTTAAATACTGGAGAAAAGTTCTGGGATGAAACCCATGGCTTACAGATGAACATCATACTGTGATATGATGTTCATGTAGTGAACATCACTTCATAGTGGTGAAATTCCCTCTTCAGCACTGACTGACCAATTATGTTTAAAAGTAGTAAATACACAAGGACCCCCAATCTTTTGTATTCACTGTGTATGTATAAATATTTTTTAATCTATATTACCATCTATAGAACTGAGCAGTGTTTGTTCCATGTTTGCCTTCCAAAACTCCAGTTCCAACCTGAAGTCACAATACATAGCACAGACACTAAGCAGTTATTCAAACAGCATGAGGTTCAGCCTTAACACATCTTTGTTATAATGCTCCTTTCAACAGATGGGAACTTTCCCATCTCCATAAATAGGAAATTATTTTAGCTCAATGCCAAAGATGCCACTTTAGATAATGAAAGAGGGAAGAAAAACTTCCCCACTTAATCACCGTGGCCTGTGAGAATAAATGGTCCAGGATTTGAAATCCAGATAAGATTTGGGGATGTTGAAGAGTCATTCCTGAGCATTTTCATAACCAGTGATTTCTACAAATTTCTTACCACACAGGACAACATGGGACACCCAACCTGAGCCTAATTTGCAGTGCCTAGCAAAGCAGCCCTAAGTGATAAATTCCATCTCCTTCTGAGTCAGAGAGCAGCAGGAGGGTGTTTAAGATCTGTGGAGGAGATTCTGCCTGCCCAGGCAGATGCAGTTTCTCCATGGACATCTCCAAACACACCTGCACTCTGCTCACAGGGTGAGCTCAAGCCTGAGGCAGTTCCAGCACGATCCCAGAGCAAGGCTGGAATGGCACAGAGCCAGCAGGATGCTGAGCCCCAGACTGCAGCAAGCCAGCAGCTCCTCTGGGAGCTGCCTGGATGCCCAGGCCAATGGAACAACTTGGAGAGTCAGCATACTAAGCGTTATGAAATAACTAGTCTCTAATCACTAAATCAGACTGGTTACTTTATTCCCTACTAGAGATGCTCATTGCCACTTTGGTATGTAAAAGCTTTCATACACATAAACTGGGTATTTTCAACAAAACTGACGTTTTTTAGATTGTCAGCATATGCTCTGCAGGATGCTTTCATCTCAACAGCATGAGTCAATACAACTGAAATACTGACATCTACTTGCAGGAAATGCAGAAACCAAAACATTGACCTGAGGCTACAAATACCCACTGGGAATGTCACATCTCACAAACAGTCCAAAAGTAACTTGACAAGAATGAGAGGTAACCAATGACTTCTTCAACACCAAACAAAGCATATTGTCCTCTGAAATTGATGCACTGTTGCCTGTGCTGCAATAACAGACAAGTCCCTTTCCAAATCAAATCCTAAAATCTGCCTTAATTATCCTTCAATGATTCTCTCATTCTTCATGGTGATCTGTTCTAAAAGCTTTAGAACTGATTCTTCTAACAAAGCATTTCTGAAAAGTAACTAGAATTAAACTAGTTTAAACTACCATAATTGTGTTTGTTTAAGGTAAGAGTAACTCAATTAACACCTTTAGACTTCAATTATTGCAGATGTATTTCTTGGCTCTCAAATCCCAAGTGGTTCAAAACCACCTCTACAGTGATTCTTTCATTTTCCTTCAGTGGATGACTGGTAAACCTCTGATCAATACCTTCAATAAGCACTTTCACATAAATTTCCATCCTCACAGGAAGCTTGCCAAACCCAAGAGACAAAAGAGCTTCTGTGCAACATTTTATATCTATTTTTATGCCACAGGAGATCATTTTTCTAGGCTGAAAGTGGTAGTTTCCTGCCAGATCCACCCACTCGTACTGTAGCTTCTCAGGGTGAACACTTCAAAATACCCAGAGGAGGAACTCTGGTTTAACACAGATCAAGGAACTTTATCTAAAAAAACATTGATCAAAGTTTTGCAACCTGAAGTTCCAGTACACATCAATCTTCTCATCAGCTCTTCACCTTAATGCACGTTAAAATTGCCCTCTGCAGACCATTACTGATGCTCAGTCTTTGATTTTCTCTTTCAATTTTTAGTCCATTTTCCTTGCTCTCTCTGTAAATTTAGATTGTTTCAGTTGCCCTAGCATTAAGTGTAATAAATACATCTAGAAAAATTCTACCATTAACAAATTACTTAGAGTAAAATTTAAGAAGCTGACTACAGCAAACAACAGCTACTTTTTGTGTGTGTTTGTGTGTGTGTAAAGGAGCTTGAAATACCACTTTGAAAAACACTTACCCCTGACATAAGCAACTTTAATGTTATAGGAATCCCTCCACAGACGTTACCCATACCTTAGGGTCAAAAAGGAGGCAGCACCTATCAGCTTTTTCTTGTACTGCAAACAGGTGGTAAGGGCTTAAAATTTAAACACATTCCTCAAATTTCCTCTGTCTACAGCACATAGCATATTTTAAATTATTTACTCAATTTATTTGCAATCTTCATGTCTGTTGTAAGTATAATGAATACATGCTGAGATATCCAACAACAACAAACCAATCATCACTTGCCAGAACAACTTCAAAGCTCTGAGACATGTAGTGAAAATCAAAACGATGCGGCAGGAATTTATTTTCCAGACTCTTCTATTTAGAGCTTACTAGCAGCTCTGCCTTTTAAGTCTTCTGTCTCATATGGTGAGGAGAAATACGTCCTGCTGCTATTTACTTATCTTCTGGCACTGGCTGCTAATCACAGCCAGGCTGTGATTCCAGTATTTCATCCCTAGGACTCCAGTCAATCCTACTTCAGGGAACAGGAGACTCGACCTATTGCACCCCTTTCCATGGCTGGATAGTCTGGAAACCTGAAGCAGCTGATTCAGGTACACCCCTGCACCTAACAAGCACATTGCTCAGGATCTATTTTATTTGTTAGGAAATGACCTCACCTGCTTTTGAAAAGTATTTTCATCCATCTGCCAGTAATGGTAAACAGCACAAAGTAACGCAGAGATTTTTTTCTTCTCTTCCTATTTTAAGCTAAACCAAGAATTATCTCACATTTACAAAGAAATTCTTAAAATATGGATTTGAGTCTAAACCAGAATTTTTTAACAACCCAAAATAAAAATTTCTGTTGGCAAGATAAAATCTAAATTACTGACACAGTGGATTATTTACTTGTCTATCAAAAGATACATACATGGCAGGATGCACAGAATCTCTTCTACAAACTTGTTCACTTGAAGTACCACCATACAACAAGGTTACTTTGCTGTCCTCAGGTGAAGGTCCTGTTCAAGAGTTTGTTACTTCAAGGAATGTGAGTCAGAGTTTTCCTTTTTCTTTCCATGAATTAAAATCCCTCACAAAATTTTTCTTCATGACTTATGCATTACATTATTTTATAATATCCTGCTCTATGCAGGATAGCATATATAATAAATGGAAAATAGACACAATCACTCTGTGATTTCATTCATTCTGAATTTTTTATGGATTTATATGCATTAAATTTCCTTCTGTCTTTCAAATAAGCCAGGCTGGAAATGTGCCAGATTCAACTTACTGTATTTAACAGACATTTGGTTCATGTTCTGACCAGTTAAAAAAAGGGACACCATAATAATATGGAGGCCAGGACCAAATCAGGATGGTAGGGCGGTATTTTTAAAAAATTCAAACTAATTTGAAAGAAGGCATCAATATACTTGTATTAGGAATATATTATATTATTGTAAATGATTCTTTTATCCTATCTATTTTCTATTTATCCAGGTGTAGCAATACAAGGAGGCACCAAAGACAGAAAACTTCGCATCAGGAAAGAGAACAAAAGTTGATTGGGGGGATTTCTGGAAAAAGACTTCTTTTTTCCTGCGTTTAGATGGTGCTGCTATCATGGCCACCAATTTCTAGCAAGACTCAATCCAAATACATTTCTTAATATAATCAAGCAAATGTCTTTCCAATCACTTTTCCATTGCAACTTTTACAGTCTTATAAATGTGATTAGCAAACTTAAATTCACAAAATCATTCATATAGCTCTGTGAGCTGCAAGCAAATACAACTGTTTGCTTATCAAACTCAGAGCATATTAAATATACACATTAAATTACATATGAAACAGGAAAAATACATTTAAACACAAATTATTTAAATAGTTCCTTAAATATATTTCCAAATGGATTTCATGTATCCATTATTAATGTACAGAGGTCCTCTAAGATAACTGCAGCTGTGTATGAAGTGCATAAAATGTAAATGCAGCTGTGTGTCCTGGCTGAAACTAGGTGTCCTGACATTCCAAACCTGGGCCCTGACCAGATGACATCAGAGCTCACTTCTCAGTCAGCCCCTGACATGTCTTTCCAAAAAAACCCAGGGCATAAAAGCAAACAAACCAGCCAGGATTGTGGAATTGTCCCCTTTTTCCAACACAGAACTGAGATGTATACAGGAGATGTACCTCAGCCCCTCACTCTAAAGAAAGCCGGAGGAAAAGGCAATGTGTTGTTTGCAGATTTAAAGTGCTCTGCAGTACACTGCACTCCCAACATTTTTCAGGGCCTACATATTAAAAACTGCTGAAAAGCCATTATCCCAGAGATCAGCTGCTCTTAGCAAATGCCTGTGGGTTTCCTTTCCTGCAGTCACTGCACCCCTGCCCCCTGCAGTTCCCATATATTTTGTACTTGGAGAACTAAATAAATATAAAAAAGAGATAAGAGAAAATTCCTGACAGTGATAATTACTAATCCAAGCATGGGAAAAAAAAAAAAAATCTATGTTTCATGTGTCTTTATGACTGATTACATCCCACCATATTACAAAAGAACTAAAGCACATTTTCCAGTATTTTAGTACATATGGGAAACTGAGATATAGCCAGGAAGGCCATTTCAAACGGAAATAGCTTCAGTCTTCCAGAGTTCAGAAAACTATTCCATTTTTTAAAAATATCTCCTAAATCCCAAGGCAGATTAAATCCAGAAAATGTGGAATACAAATCAGTCGGAAGGCCCAGGTTAGCTTGATGAGATTCATTTTCAGCTCTTGGCCAGAGTTTATTTCCCTTCCCATTTACACTCAACAAATCACTGCTTGTGCATTTTTTCCTCTCTATTTCAGGCCATCACCCTGGCTTACTCAAAATAAAGAAAAAGTCTGGTCTAGCCAACAGCACCTGAAATGGTGCCATTCATGGCAAGAGAAAAGCATGATCCAGCAGAGATGCACCACTGGGCTGAGCCCTAAGACAGCTGCTTGCTTGGCACTGGTTGTTTTTTGGTTTTTTTTTTTTTTTTTTTTTTTGTCTCAAACACATCACCAAAGGGGAGTTTATGGGGAATGTAGTTCATGGCCAGCAGGCAGTACCAGCTGGGTGGTGAGAGGACACCATTTTCATGGCATGGCATTAACCAACGTCTACTTTATAAAGCAAATGGAACATTATAGTGAATGCACAAAAATTCCAGAGAGCTGTTGGAATGCTAGAGTATGAACATACCAGCAGCTCCAACAAGCCTTTAATGAAGTACACTCAGTGTCTGCTTAGTGTGGTAACTGCATGTTCACCACACAGTGTGTCTGAAAATGCAGAGCAGGCACTCGTGGAGCATTTTCCTTTCAGTAAAGCAAAGCCCCCTAGTTTCCTGCCTGTTAAATTTAAACTGCTTCAGGTTTTCATTTCTAAAACTGTTCTTCATGTGGAAAATGCCTACCTTTCCTGACACGTGGCACTCGCAGAATATGTGGCTAGTAACATGAATGATTCTGACACAGAATCATACATGTTACTAACCACAGAGCTTACTTACAACAGTGGGTCCGTGGAGGCAAAATTCCCACAAAAGGTCCCTTGCTAACACGCTAGGTCTTTATGAAGAGCACTTTCCTGGACAAGTAATTCTTCCCCCTAGAGATGCTGAAATAGCACAACTGAAGATCACATCAGCTCCCTCCCATTTTTTCAGCTTACAACAAAAAGATGTGTGTGTATATATATATATATATATATATATACACATATATATATAAATGTAGAATTTAATTTATACATAGTTTATAGTTTGCACTAAGGCACAAATCAATATATTGGTAGCAGCGATAACAAAAGGGGATGGATGCATAAAAGGGGATGGATGTAATAACTGTGTCTCTTTATACTGGTTTAGAGAGCACTACACAGCTTCTCCTCCGATGACACATTATTTCACATAACCAGAACCAGATGAGCATCCAAGAAGCCCAACACCACCAACCACAGCGTTCAACCCTTGAGTTGACAACTTCCAAGCCCTTTAAGGCAAATCAGTATCAAACCCCTACTTATGTGTGGATTTAATTGTTACATAAAGGATGACAGGTTTTATCAATTGCTCTCAGAAATCATTGTTCCAGTGCTTACTTACAGGAGCCTCACACCTGAGAAGAATTTCCTAGAGTTTAGTTAGACAAAAATCCATTAGACCATCTCTTTTTTTCTCACATACACAAAAAATTAAGGTATGGTGCAGTCTGAAATAGCTTTCTTGGAGAGTGTTTAAGACTGGTTATTTTTAAACTCTTGAACCTTATTTCTTAGCTGTCATTTATCTCTGAAGTCAGGTCAGCATCATCTTTTCTTACACACAGTGAACAACTTCAGAAATTTCTAAGAGCAATGGTACAAAAAAGCATTTGGAAACTTTACACTATGTTGTATGGTGTAACACTAAGTTTTAGTTTGGTTAGATATTTCCAGGTATATCAAATACTCGCTTACATTATATGTTCTAATTCCTTCCTATTTTTTAGTAAATATATATCTCTGCATAATTCAAAATAACAAATAAAGTGTAAATTAAAAATAAAAGGCAAAAGTTTTAAAATCTTCATTTTAAATAAATTTTGATTTACAGAGAGACAATAAATTATATACACTGACTAGTCTAACATACATGGTTTTCACCATTACACAGGAAGGCATCTATTTCTCTGCTTGTCATGAGTAGAACATATTTATCATAACATTAATAATAAAGATTATAATAAACTTAGTTACTATTTCATTATTAAATTGCATTTTTATGTGAATTCTACCCATTTCCATCTTATATATCATCCAAACATAATCACATCTGTCAGTACCAAGGAGTAAGATATAGTGGATACATTATTGTATCTCTTCTCATTATTTGATTATAAGACTGAAGATGCACAATGTTTTTCCTAAAACTCTAGGTTCTGGGTCCTATTATTTATGAGGATTTAATCTTTCATGAAAAGAAAGAGAATTTTAGCCCCAAGCATGCAAAGGAAATCTTTAAAACTCAAAGTAACTTTAAAAAAAAGAAAAAAAAACATGGAGAGACAACTAGAAACCTTAACCAGTGGTGAAGACAACTAAAAGCTAATCTCACTTTAATTTTTTTAATATGACTCATAATTTCATAAGGTTTTGCATTGGAAATACTGACACATTTCTGTTCCAGCAATTCCTTTAAAAGTGTGTAGTCAGGACTGCATCTCCTTTCTTACCAAATCACAGCATGTTCTGTCCCTTGATTTTCAGTTCCATTCATTCTCTAAAATATTCTTTCACCATTCCCTAAAGTTCTCTACTTTCCTTCCAGAAAGGAAAGAAACACTTGGCACTCTCTCCCTCACCATCTGAGCTTCCAGGTTTCCAACCAGTCCTGCCCTATTCATGTTCCTTGCCTGGTATGGTTGCAGTTGCTTGGAAAAGAATACATATAGACTGAGATAACTATTGCTATGAAAAAAAAATCTTTATAAATATAAATTTGGGTTCTTAGAATGAGAGCAAAACAGCTTAGTTTTTCCTTTGTTGGACTTTTTTGCACCATAGAAGAGCTAGCATTAGAAAGTGCACTGTAAAATCCCAATGGAGACAAGGTCAACCACCACTGGAGTAACTCTATCTCACACAGTTACCTTACAGCAAAATCCAGGCTGGTTTTCCACATTGGCATGAGTAAATGCACATTAATTATCTAGTGGTGAAAACACATCTTCTTGGCACTGAGGACAAAGCCATCTTTTTGTTCACTTTGGCACAAAATCAGTTTTCAAATATATTTCATCTGATAGTATTGAAACAGTTCACAGATTCATTTAGAATGCACAAACTCTCACTTTGGTGGTTGATATGAAGCCAGAAGCACCTTTGGTGTTGATTATCAATATACGTGATGTTTAATTATTTAATTATCAATGTACCTGCTAACCATTAAAGCACTGCAGTTTTAGGAAGCTGAAGCTAAATGGACAGAAGACATCTATAAAATCAGCCTCACTACCACACAGGTTTATTCCTGATTTTTCTGTTCCAGACACACAGAGTCAAAGAAGAATATCTACAAATCAATAAATTAAGGAAAAATAGAAGTGGAATTCTTCCCAGATAAGCATACCTTTGCACCTTGTACCTTAAATCCAGTGGGGTCCCACCCAAAGCTGAATTCCAGAAAAAGGTAATTTCAGTTTTACACATGTCAGGCAAAATTATAGACATGTTCTGCTAAGGTGACATTAAGAAATTTCTGAATTATAAGCTGTCCCTTGTAAAAACTGTACCCTTAACTCTGTAATTCCTAACACTCAGGAAGGCTCTTCTTTGGTTTATTTGTCCTGACCTTCTAAGAGAGAGACCTTTGCTATGTTCCCACAGCTGCAGCCCAACCCACTGACACGTTTTGTGCAAGAAAAAAATGCAGGAAACAAACAGTAACCAAACCTTTCCATACCTGATGCTGGTGGTAAGAGACACCCAGTACCCAGCCCTTGCACAGAACACTGCAGTTACCTGCCTGCACATGTGAACAAGCCCCAGGGAACATGAGACACACTGGCCTGCTCTGCTGCTGTCACACAGATTTCACACAGAGCAGTCAGTGCAAGAACTGCACGTCTGTCTGCTCATCTCCCCTGCACATAAACAGAAAACATCCTCCCATTTTGGCTGCATTCAATCTATTGTTTCTGAGAGGTTGCAGTCTTTTAAACAAAAAAATACAATCTTAATAATGTCATCTCTGGCACCAAATGTACTATTCAGTCATGGTTTAGACTTCGAGCAGCTAACATTTCATAGAATTAAAGATCTTAATAAATGACACGGTGTTATCTGTATTTTAGTTTCATGACATTTACCTCATCTACTATTATCAGCATCAGAATGTTCTTTCTTTTTGTTTAATTCTAGTTTTCCATTTCAAAATGCTTTATTAGTAACCAAGTTTTAATTAACTGCACATGCATTTCCCCAGTTTTCAAGAAAAGCCTAACATCAGCAACACACGTATCAGATGCATGTAATCATTTTCCAACTCCTACCTTTGCTCCTACATCCTCCTCCCACAAACCATCTGCAGAGTCACACAAAACAATTTAAAGCAACCCACAGCTTATAAATTCCCATTTAGTCGGCATCAGAGCATCAGGCATTCATCATATGCATTGATCCAAAAACACTGAAGGAGACACTGGTTTTTTGCATTATCAAGCAGTTTGAACTTAGTTTACCTTCCCACCTTGTAGAAAACAACTCAATTATAAATAAAATGGAGCCCAGGTATTTTGCTGTAAAATCCTTTCCAGGTCATGAGAAGAGAAAAAGCTTAATGATGAGTCCTGGCCTGCTGCCGGTCATATTTTTCATGTCAGGTTCTGGCAGGTCTGCACTACTCACAATCAATCTTCCTCAAACTGAAATCCTGACATATCAGATATTTATTTATGCTGTTTATATAAGGGAAAGCTATTGGGTTTACTTTCTGCTTGACATACATCCTCCCACAGCTGAGCTCAGGATTCCTGAGCCCTCATTCCTGCTCCTGCTCTGGATTCCCTTACCTAGTTCTCCTGATGCATCCCTGACTTCCCTCGATGTCTGTGTGTCACTGAGAACCTTGCTGTGGGCTGCATTTCTCATGACCTGCTATGCAACTTTCAACTGGTTCACAGTTACCCCCTCGATACAGACTTGGCACAGGTGACTATTAAGGTGCGTGCTGGTTTGACTCTGTAATCGCATCATCGTTATCACTTATCCAATTTTACACTCAGATCAACAGTACAGGTAAAATATATTTCACCCCAAAAATTCTTGGCATTTTATAAGATTCCAAATACGACATTACATGAATTAGTACTTTAAATGGTGGCTATGAATTACCCTCCAAAAAAACAACTGCAAGTTCGCACTAGACAAAAATAATGTCTAAATATTACTTCAAGTGCAAAGTAGGCAAAAATGCCTATTTAAACAGTGCAGAAGAAAAACTTCCACAGGCACGCATTCATCAATATATTTGTCTTGATTCAATTGCTTAAATATGGGTCCTCTAGTGATATTTTGGATACCACGGTATGGAGAACCTCTAAGTAGGCCTAGTAGATAACAAATACTTCTTTTCAAAGTGTGTGTGCATCCAGCAGGCTGTCACGTGGCTTCACCAGCAGGTTGGGTCACGCTGGGATGTTCAGGATTGTAGCTGGCACTGGTCTGCAAGCTTCATGCTACTTTTGAGTAACCTACACACAGGGCTGGGGGGTTTTTAATATTTGTAGGATAACCTGTGTTTTGGTTCAACTCAACTCCAGTTTCAGCTTGCACATGTCTGGCTTTGCAAAAACCTGATATTTGAATTCAAATACAATCTTTAGGTAATCTTCCAGTTGCAAAATTATTTAGAGCCTTAAACCATAATTTGTTTTTAACTTGTATTATGAACATGAAAATCATTTACCAGATATTATTTTGCATAATTAACATGAACCATTTGCTGTAAATTTTAATGAAGTTGGAAATATTTTGCTGGTAGGTCATGCCTTCCAGAGAAAAGGCAGAATATCTTGGCTAATTCTGAAGTCCTTAAAACATTTGATGTAGCATAACAAATAATGGAATCAGGGATACAATTTGCACACACCCTGCCTAAAAACTACTAATGCTAATTGTTCACAGATAACTCTTTTGAAATTTATTTTTTCTTGATGATTTCTTTTTCTGTTCATGGAATGAATTCAGAAAAGAGAGACTTTGTGAAGTATCCTGAACAATCTCCTCTTAAGATCAGGATCCTGTACTTGTGTTGAAAAAGTTCTGTACCATGCATCTATTATGTATACATTCTAAAGTATTTCAAATGCACAGATGCGATTTGAGCATGCTACCTTTTTAATTATTATTAATATCAAGGAAAATTATTTAATAAATTTATAATAGAAGGGGATCTTTTTCCATCATACCATGAAACAGCAATTTGAAGATGACATTTAATTTACATAAAATATTTTGAAACCTAATTATTTCCATCAAAGGATATTAAATACTTTGAAGTTTCAAAAAAAAAACCCTTAGGTTAGATAATATTACTTTGTTCCTATATTATAGTTTGAGGAATGTGTAGTATTTGAAAGTATTTGTCCCTTGTTTGTGGTTGTTCAGCTGGAAAGACTTCTTTTATTGTTGTTTTCTAATGAAATGATGCATAACCACCACTCGACCTGAAGTAAAAAGGGCAAATAAATTGCTTCTTTCAAAAATTCAGGCCTACATGTCTCCCAATTTAGAACACTGAAATCTTTACCTCTCCAAAATAGTAGGCCCATTCACCCTGAGATACTGTGAGGACAGCTACTCATCAAGTACATTCCTTCCTCCTTTTTTTTTTTGGCAGGCCAACTAGAGGTCACTTTGCAGAAATTTGACCTTAGTTTGCACTAAGCCGGAAAGATAAATTCAATTTCTTTTTAGCTAGAGTCTATTTAACACCTGATTTGTCTAAATTAATAGCTTTTATAAAATTTGAAAGCATTTTCAATATCGGACTGAAAACTATTGCTCGGTTTACTTGCTTCTCCATAATAATAATAATGATGATTTTGGGGTTAAGGTTATGATGGGAGATGGACTCCACAGTCCTGGCAGGTCCTGTCTAACAAAAGGTATTTTATGTAATATTCTGCAATCATTTCACCATTGCTTGCCTAATCACACATTGTGTGAAGTCATGTAGTTCTGTTTCCTGAAAGAATTTTTTTCCCAGAATTTTACAGGAGCAACACTGTATTTTATCTGCCTCTCTGGTCATGTCTTTAAAATATTCAAGAGGACTGCATTTAATTTCACCTGATTTTGAAGGACAAGAAGTTAAATTTGCTGAGTATATTTTGCTAATTTTTTTAAGTATTTTAGAGATTTATTTAAAATTTATCTTTTACTTAGAAATACAGCTGCATCACATGCAACATTAACAACACTGGTATTGAAAGGACACATTCTACCACCTACCTTTCATCCACTGGGAAAGAAAAAGCAAAATCAGTTTTTTTCTCACATTCTCCACAAATATCTGAGGTGGTTTTTTTTCAGTTTTACTAGAAAGTGATTAACCCCTGCTCTTCACAGCCAAAAGTCTCTGTAATACACTGCATGCCCTATTTTGTCACCCTGAACAAACTACATTTTGATCCTGACAGAAGCCAACAGCCAAGCAAAGGCACCAACTCAGTCTGATTTCATCTCATGAGCAATTATCAAACACAAACAAAGCTGTCCAGTTCCCATGGTTTGGGTACCTTTCCTCACAGGAATACTTTTGCAAGGACATTCCATCCTCTGGCATGGCTGTTTCAAGTGAAAAAATGGCTTCTGGCTGCCTCAAAGGTGCTGAAGTTGACTCTAGGTGGAAACCCCCATTTTCATGCACAGACACTCCCCAGGTGGGTTTTAAACTTTTTGGGTGCATTTTTTGAAGAGATTTTACTCTCAAACACTACATAGTAACTCCTGCTTATTTTTTCTACTCTATAAATTTTATCGTTAGTCCTCTCCCTAACTAAGAGAAATATGATTTCTCCACATTAAACATTTGTCACATGAAAAGAGGATCAACTGCTACACACAGTTACTTACACTACTTTCATCATAACCAAAGAGCCCTTACAATGGGATAACACAACTTCTGTTGTTGTTGTTTTAGTTAAGCATTTATGTTGACCCTCCAGAAATACAAGCCAGAACCTGCAGTGTTTTTTCCATACACTGGAGTGACAAACATACTTACAGTCAGAAATGTTTCCAAGTGAAGAGCTACACTTTTAACTCATTTATAAACATACAGAAAGTCATTTTTTAAGGGCCTTGCCATCATTACACCCACAGGAGAGATACTTTTAACACAGTACAAGGGTTTCATCTCAGGTACTTCAGAGTGCAACACCTGGACCACTGGAAAAGAAACAGCTGCAGTGTAATACATGGAAAGGCAATTATGGAAACCAATGTGATGCCAAGTTACTAAGCATTATCAAATAAGTTCTCCTGCCAACTATAGGAGGAAGCTTTAATCCATAGTTATAAAAATAAACACCCCAGCCCACAAAGATTAACAGTATTTCCTGCCTTTCTGCACTAGCTGCAAAATATTTTGATTGCACTTCTGTCAGGATCTAATGGAAGTATAGAAAATTCTTGTCAGAATGGAATTTTAGAAAGCTGATGTCAGTGTCATATCCCACACTTCCATTTTCCCAAACTATGCTTATCAACTTGGGGGGAAAAAAAGAGGGAAGAGAGTTATTTAGAGAAACAAAGAAACATATCTCATCCCATTATAATTAGTCATTAAATACAAAAGTATGTCAAACCATTAATTCTCTTTTTTATGTATGTTTTCTTGATTATTTTTGTTCTGGAATACAAGATGTGTGATTAACCAATACACAATATTAAACAATAATTTACATTTAATGATATTGCTTACTAAGTTCTGGGACAATTCCAGAGAACATTAAGTAGCACAGAAATTGTAGATCTTAAAAAAACATAAAATTCCTAAGTTTCAACTGAAATCTGTGCTGATTTGCACAAGGCTGAAAGAAAGGTATACCTTTCTTTTCCCCCTTTTCTTCCTCCCAGCTCTCCCCAACAATCCAGTGCTGCCAGTGTGATACTGCAAAGAAAGGAACTAGTGAAACAACAAATATCTCCTCTCAACATGGGGCTCAACTCTTCCCCCACCTGAGTTTCACAGCTTGTGAATTTTCTGGCTCCAGGTCCATTTTTCTTGTTTACATAATTTTTTAATCAAGTCAACAGTATTGGAAACATGCATGGTAGTGCTCTAGCAAGGATAGACATCTTCCTGGCTCTAGGGACAGCAGTTACAGATGCTGGGGAAGAGATGGGGGAGTGCTTATCTCACTGTATTAAGGACTACTTACATAGGGACATCAGTTATGAAATTCTCTTATGGTAAAAAGCCTGACTTCTAAGCACATTTTTGTCTAGTAATTCAATTTGCTGACATAAAAAGCTTAATTTTTCAGAACAAGTTAAATTTGTTTTATACTATTTTCTGCCTCTTTTTTGGATATACAGTTTGACCAGAAGAGAAAGAAATTTTAAAGCATAAGTTATTCCTAAACATTTCCATAAAAATAGAGAGGAAAAAAGGAATAATATCTCACTGTGCCAACATTCACAATGTCTTGCTTTTCTTTTTAAGTGATACACTCTAATTCATCAACATAGTTAATGCTTTTCTTACTTTTGCCCCACATACGCATACACAGATTTGTTTGCACACACTTCAGCATTTGCCCCAGTCTATTAAGAAGAGCTCTGTAGCAATCAGGACATTTCTATATTTCCAGGAGATTACATGATCTCAAGAATGTCAAATGTTCACTTATCTGGATATTAATCTTATCAGTTGCTTTTCTTCCTGACTTAACATACAGAAAAAAAACACATGGACATAATTTGCCTAATTTTATTCATTTCAATGGACCACAAGCTTGATGATATCCCAATGCTCTATTTAAAAAACAAAACATTTCAGTCAGGAGAAGACAAACACGCCTCCAATGGTTACATTTAGGTGGTACTATTAGTAGTTTTACTAATATCACAGAATCTAAGGCAACACTTGCAGTCCTAATGAGGCTTGCCCAATTCCTGAGGGCCCAGGCAAAAAGATCTGCTCCTCTTTTAAGACATTTACAATGGTATCCATGAAAATACTAAGTTAACTACTTCTGAGCAGGAATTAACACACTGAAACCTGTCTGTTTCCTTCCCCATAGTCCTCCTTGCTGATGCAAGCTTCATAGGGATCTAAATTCAGCTGTCATCCTGTGCAACATCACATGGTACCTGAAATCCACTGATCACTCAATACAAGGCCATACCAGAGCTCAACTTTTCACCCAGGAGGGAATAAAAGCTATTTTTCACATTCTCCACTTAGGAAAACGAACTCTGACTCTCAGTAACAACATCACAACAACTGAATGAGGCCCTAATCCAAACCTTAACTCAGGCTTTTCAGGGCTGCATTGGATGAGAACCCAAAAAGTAGCCAACAACAGCTTGTTACATTTCCAGTTGTTTTTCCAGTTTAGAAGTGTGTGTGCATTGTCGGAGTTTCTCCTAACCCCAAATTACAGCCTGGAGGTTAGGAAATATTTCCAAATTCATGCATGTCCCTTAGGTGCAAGGTAAGCATAGTAAAGATAATAATTTGATAGCATGACTGCTAACTATGATCAGCGTTAGCTATACACACCACAAGAAACACCACAATAGGAACCCATCAGTCATTCATACATTATAATTTTACAGACAGTGTGGTCAAACACAGAGCATGGGGCACACCTGGTTTCTGGATAATCTTACAGACCTTTAGCTTGCGTAAATTGTTCCACTGAAGTAACAGTAGCGCTGTAATTTATACCAGATGAAGACCTATTCCAAGATCTGCCTCTTCCAAACAGAAATGTCAGGAGAGTAGGTCAAATGATCTGACTTGACAGTACATTTTTTTCATGCATTAGTAACCTAAGTATGAAATTGCAATCAAAGGAAAAATATACTGAAAAATTATTTGGTGTTGAAAACCAACCCCAGAGAATCCACAGCAGATGTGACCTTGGTTCAGCACTGCTCAAACAAGCCTTTCAGAGACATCCTGGGTGGGACTTGGCTGCAAACATAGCACCTTGAAACCCAGAAAACCCAGACTGGTGCTGGGTTTTCTTTGGGGGATAAGGGGGTTGGGTTTTTAGCATGGGGTTTGGGGCTGGGGTTTTTTGAGGCAATCAGGTGCAGAGACAACTTCCTGTGGAAACACCTTGTTCCAATCTCCCTGACTAATGTGTACTGGGAATCCCAGTTGTATATCTTCATCCACCCAAGCATGGCAGTAGCCAACAATCCTTGGGTTAAGTGCCAAAAATAATGTTAGTGTATTTTCTCTAAGCAAAGTCAGAACAGTCATCTAGAAAGAACCATGGAGACAGAACCAGGACAGAAATTAGATATTCCACCAGCCTCTCCCCAAAATTAATAATCTACCATTAATGCCAAATTATAACTTTATGTTACCACAATTCAAGCATGGCCTTTGACAGAAGTTTAATTGCTGGAAAATTTCTATCAAGTGTCGGTGGCTAAGAATATAAGCTCTAAACAAATTTTTCTAAAAAAAAACAGGACAATCTTAAACTGACAGTTTAAGATCATGAAAGTTCAACATAGTCTATTCCCTTGTCCACTGGAGAAATTAATGAAAGCAGACTCCTCCATTAATTGGGCTTTTAATCATAGTTATGCTCGGATAAGATTTTGCACTCTAAATCTGAGACTTGGAGAACACAGGGAAATGTCTGCAGCATGCATCAATGAACTTTTGCAACTGAGTTCTGGTATTGAAACAGGACTTTTCAAATGTCCCAGCATGATCAGTTCTAGGGGCTTGGTCCAGATCCAAAACTCTGGGCTTGTTTAATAAGGAGATTCCAGGCAGCCCACAGCTGACCCTGGGCAGCCACACTGGAGCTCCAGTTTGCTGACGTGGACGAGCTCTGTGCTGGGGACTGAGTAGGTCCAGATGCTCCTTCTCTCTTCAGAAAGGAAATTATAGTCTATAGAAGAGGAGCTTGGCACAGCCAGTTTTCTAAACTAGGAAATTTCATGATCTGTTGGAATATATTAAAATGTACATTTTTAACTCCAACAGAGACATAGCTTGTCTCTGGAGCAAATGCTTGATAGGAGCAGAGTTAGAGGGCTAAGGGAATGCAAGGGGCTGGATGATTTCATTACCCCTAAGCTAAGGCAGTTGGCAAATGTGGATATGGTTTTCTGCTTTTTTGCCTTTTTTGTTATGAATTTTATGGATAATTGATGGCAGGTTGCCTAGAGCCTGGGATAGGCCTCCTTCATGAAAGCTGAAGTAAATAAATGGTGGCTTGCCCTTATTTCACTGGTTCTGTGTCAAATTCAGGAATTACAAAGATTGGCTTGGCATTTAAAGGTAGCAGCCTAAAAGAAGGGAGCAGGCTCATCACACACAGTGGCAGCCTGGATGTCACCTCAGCATCAGCTCCTGGGTCTCAGCACTGACATCAGGCCCAACCTCTTCTGGTGAAAGGGAGAAATTTCCAATTTTCCAAAGACCATTGTTTATCAAACTCTGAGTTTACACTACATAGTGCAGACCAGAGGAAAAATAAATAAAACATGCAAAACAATAAAAAACATGTGCACAAATAAAATCTGGGAGCTGAATAGGAAAAAAAAAAGTTTTACTCATAATTTTCTCAGACAAGATTTTTCTTATACAAATAAACCTGTAAATATTACATTCAAATAAAGTGTTTATTATCTCAGTTATACACAAAATCTGCACAGGTGGCTCTCCTTCAAACTATGAATAGTATTTTCACTACATGTAAAACATCTAAGGTTGGTAGTTCAGTGCCGAGCACATCAGAATCGAATTTCCACTTCACAATCACCTTAGTTGGGAAAAGAAAACTTCACTGTTCAAAGCATTAACTTGAAATTAACCACTTTTCTTACTTTTATACTGATCTATAAAGGCAAACAATCAAAGTGTACATGTTTATTCTGTTTTTTCCAATGCAGGAATCAATTCAGAATCATAATTAGGATCAGCAGCCAAGCACTGGTTTTCTGTTTGTTTCACTAATGGGAATTTTTGATACATATTAAAGAAACTCGTTCTCCTTTTTTACCCTCAAAGTAAATTAATCTACAACAAAACCAAATTTGGAGTGAATGATATGTGTTCCTTTCATGGCACAGAACTGAGGGAAGGCACAGCATGAGGGAAGGCATAACTAACCATGCATTTCCCATAACTGCTATGTAATTTCAACTTAACTGCACTGTAAGCTCTATAAAGTCCCTCCATGAAGTAAATTTTCTGTGTGCACCTCATCGCTGTGGCTGCCTGGATTTATGTAATTGAGAACAGTTTGAGGTCAATATGGAAAAAGGCCTCATTGATCACTGGCAAGCTGTCTGTGAAAAAAATACACTCCAAGGAGCCCAGTGCTAAAGGCACAGAGACAGAAGAGCCAACTGGTAAGGTACAAAACCTGTGACTGCTTTATTCAGAACATAATTACCCTTGAGATTCACTCAAGGGCAATAAATTAAATCCCAGATGCACATCTGGTAATAAACACTGAAAGCACAGAATAGCATTGATGTCAATCATCCACCTTCAGAAGAAGCATCTTCTTTCAAAGAGGACAGCACACAAAAATGTCTAACAGTCTTTTGCAAAACATCCTCCTGCAACTGACCTACACAATTTAATATTCTTGCCATTTTAGTGTCAAGCCTGAGAGACCAGGAGAGCTTATAATACTGCCTCAGAGGTGCACTACACAGGAGCCAGGCTATGCTTCACACAGGCTCCAGAACTGCCTTTATAAACGTACTCCCTTTCAATCAGGCCTCAAAAGCACCTGATGTCCTGGTACCATCTTCCCTATTATTAACTTCTCATGGACATAGGGAACACCTTAAGCTGAGTGGGAAACTTTCCTACACAACAACTGAATTATTTCAGGTAATTGCTGAACTATTCACATGTTAGGAAAATAGAGAATTCAAATGCCCAATGACTCGAAGAATATTCATTGATCAGAAATGCAAAGTCAGTTTTGGATCAAAAAGAGCTGCAATATGTTTCAGTTTTTTCTGCTCTCTGTTCTGTTTTTATACTCTTATGCAGACTGCATAACATATAGACCAGCCTGTTCAAGGCATCATCAAAATTTTCCTTTTTATTAGAAAAGGAATATTCATGCCCTGACCAAACAGTCCACATTAGAGTCCATACTACTTACATTTCTTTCTGCAGAAAGTTTCTCTGAGTAAACACAGTCTAAAGCCCTGGTGCAACACATGCCATGAGCTTTAGTCACATATGACATGCCAGAAATTTCACAGGCTACAAAAGCCTGCATT
Organism: Motacilla alba alba; assembly: GCF_015832195.1. Lineage (NCBI taxonomy): Eukaryota > Metazoa > Chordata > Aves > Passeriformes > Motacillidae > Motacilla > Motacilla alba. The sequence continues at coordinate 30,915,701 of NC_052022.1, read as the reverse complement.
TTGCAAGCATGTCAGACTTCCTCGTAGAGCTCTGAGTGTGCTAACACAGGTACTGGTAAACTCATTATGCATTTAGTTGGACTTAAAGGAGAACATTACCCTTCAGGCACTTTGCATGAAGACAATCTCATTGCCAAAACCAGATCAGTCTGGTTGCAGCCTCCTACAAATTTCCCACAGGATGGGAATTAAAAAAAAAAAAAAAAAAAAACCAAAAAAAAAAAAACAACAAGAAAAGTAGTGTAAACTAGAACAGCAAAAAAAGGTATTTTGAGGAAATACTTCGTGTTCTTTAGTAGTTCATTAGGGATAAAATTTAGATCTGCAATTTCTTGCAGCCTCAAATCTCCTTCTGGGCTACAAAAATGTATAGCAGAGAATGGCACACGCCTACATCACCCTCAGGATCAGGGGCTATGTTTAGTTCATTAAGACTTGAAAGAAACATTTTTCATGCCTGAAGATATTGTGCAGCATTGCACAAAAATATTATTGCTTTAACTGCCTCTGTAATAACCTACAAGTTACACAGCAGATGTTTTTTTCTTTTTCATATCTGTATTCCTGAAACATTGTCATTCTATTCCTAATCAAACTGAATATAAGTTCTTCAGTATGACAGAGGCTACTGTCAGCCAGAACCACCTGCAATTTTTTTTTTATTAAACTTGCCTTAACCAGGCTTGTCCTATACCATTTGTTGATGTCTTCTCAGAGCAAGGCAAGCAGTGCAAGAAGCATTAACAAGACACACAAAGGGAAAAAGAAGCTTCTTCTGCGTTAGCTCTGAAATCCCTTGTCAAATCTTCGTCTTTCTTATGCTAAATAACTCCAGGAGGAAGGAAAAAAAAAAAACCTACCTATGCCCATCCCCCCAAAAATCTATCAAACTTATACCACCCTATGAAAAAAATCTTGCATCCTGTCTCCTGAGACAAATAAAAAAAGAACCAGGTAAGATCTAGCTTCAAACTTCACGTTTGTTAGATATTAAAAGGGGTCATAATAATTAGCTATTTGTCTTGCCTGATTCTGACAAAATGTCCTAAAGCTCACTCTGCCATTTCAATAAATAGTTATAATTCAAGACAAAAGCAAAAGCCAGAGGATCAGTGTGCTGGTATTTACATCTCATTGTGAGCTGCATTCCATTGTATAAACAAGTTACTTAGAATTTTCTAAGTCATGCAAACTTCAAGGAGGAATTTCAGTCTCTCAGCCTCCGGAAGGGAGGAGATTTAAGGGGAAAAAAAATAAAAGAAAGAGAGAGAGAGAAAGTACATGCACACAGGAATAAGACTAATTTAGCCATCTCATGAAGAAATAAAATCCACTTTGGGGTAAAAAAAATAATTCTGATTTTTTGATTTTGGTGACCGGAAGAATAAGGCGACAGTTGTGACAAAGTAAAAACTAACTTTAGTAGAAGCATATCCTTTTGCTAAAGCAGCCCCAGATCTGTGCTTTCAAAGTAAACAGCTGCAAGTCAGAAGATGAACCACTCCATTAATCCTAGCCAGACTCAGATTTATATGATTATGTTGGGAGATAACAGGCATCCATTAAAGATAGGCCTTTTTTTCTTGTGTGAGTGTGGAAACCAAAGAACAAACTGGGTAAAGGTCTTTAAATGTGGGCTCAGCACAGCCTGTCTGCTGTAATACCCTACAGTAAGTGCTGCACAGTGTCTCCCAGCTGTGTCCAAGAGCAAAGCCCAGAGGGCATTATTTGATGAAGCTGCACATTTCCAGGAACTATTCTCCTGCATCCTAAAACCACCCCAGCTAATTTGACTATTGGTGCATACTAAGTCTGGGTAACAATACTATTTAAGATTGCATGCTTTCACTCCAGCTCATATTTCAGCCCACAGACCAGCTTCAGCCCAAAAGCAGTGCTGTATTTCAGCTATATTTGCAGACTCCTTTTCAGAAGTTTAAACATTTAACCAATAGGGTAAGTAGACTTAAAAGAAAAAAAAAGCAGCCCAGGCAGAATGCTTTACTCCTTTTCTCAAGAGAACTCTACTTGGCAAGTAGTACCAATGATGTAACTTGGGCTTTGAATGCAGGATGTGGATGCAGTCATGAAGAGCAGCAGCAGTGTCGTGCTCTCTTCCCTGGCATTTTGAAATTTCACGCATGTCAGGAATTCCTCAGGTGTGATTCCAGCCCCAGTAAAAGAAAGGCCAGGTACTGTCACACCAGAAAGCTTCCTCTCATGGCATTGAATCAACATTGACTCACATTTATAGGACTCAGACTAAGCCACAGCTGTATCCTGTTAGAAAACAGGACCATAGGAGCATCTCCTTTCCAGGCAGTCACATTCCCTTCTGCTATCATCACTCCAGCCTAGGGGTCCCAAAGCATTCTTCCAGACAGAGCTAGCGATCAGGCTGTTAGAAGCACCAAATGCCAAGTCACTCTCCAGACTAAGGCATGCTGAAGTCTGTCCCAAAGTTAAGCCTTTACTGAATCTCTTGCAGCTTCATGTAAAATTTACCAGGAGTTCATCTATTATATTAAGCATTATTAGGCACACAGAACCCCAAAGCCTTAACTTCCATGTTCTTCTGTACCTGTATATCTGAGATTATGCAAGAACCTTTAATATGTCAGATTTGAGCATAAAGCAAACTCAAACCAAAACCACCGAGATTCCCTTGGTTTCCAGTGAAACCAGAAACTGAGCTGTGTTTCTGTACTGATGTTTATTGATGACAGGAAGCCGAATCACATGAGTTTGTGCAAAAAATGTCAGTATAACTGATAAAAGTTATTTAAGACAGCTATTCTATTTAGAATGACTCACTGCTGCATCATTTTATGTAATCAACTCTTACTTCAGCTTAAAAGAGCCTGAAGATTTTTTTCCCTCTTTTAAAAGAAAAACTGAAATAATCAATTTTTTCATTCATTAAGGAAAAAAATAAAATAAAGGTACAAGTTGTTTCATAACAATAAATAAGACTATTCATGTGCCTCAAGTTAGGTTCTAAACTACTCTCCTGAAAGGGAGATTTAAATTACCAAATATTTACATTCTATGTTCATTACATTTAAACACAAAAAAATAAACTGCCTGTAAAATAGATAAATTCCATACTGCAGAGGTTTCCTAGGAAACCAGGAAAGGCTCAAAAAAACAGAGAACATCTGGAGAAAAAAAAAAAAGCCAAGCCCAAGAACTAAGTTCTCCATACCCTCATTTTAAAAACCATGAGAATGATATCACTAACATTAAAGCATGCCTTTCACACTGGTTGGCCCTGGCACTATTCCTAAGGGCAAACATGCACAGCCTAAGGAGATCAAGATTTAGCTCCTCTTTCCCCATAATCTCACCTTGCTCTCCTCTCCAAAAAACAACAACAAACCAAACCAAGAAGTGTGTTTCTGCTAAAATGTGGTAAAGCTACAGAGTGTTGGCGTGTACACTAAAAAGGACAGCCAGCCCCAGAGAGGTGCTTACTGAAACCTTACAGCAAGCAGGTGATTCACTAGCCAGAGATTTCTTTGCTGAGGAGCCAGATTGCACTTCTGAAACCAGCCAGCTATTCAACATGAAAATCCATGCCATTCCAGAAATGTATTATTAGCACAATGACTCAGTATGTATATGACAGTAGTACCCTAAGGCTTCATTTGATATCAAGGATGCTTTGTGCTCTGCACTGCACAAATTCATAGGAAGGCCCTGCACTTTACAGTGAAAATATAAAATCAAAGCATGCCAAAATTATTCAAGCTCAGTGTCCAGGTTTAGATGGAATTTTCTATCACTACAGGGAAAATAATTTTTTAAAAAAGGGTAAAGAATAACTTGTCTAACCTCAGTCCTAATTTTTGAAGTAGGCTCCCAGCATTCTGCCAGGCACTGCTATAATTCCAAGATTCAGTGTGGTGACAGCAGCCATACTGTCATGTTGGCTCTTCCTTCCCCACGTGGCTCCATTTTCCATGTTCTGCTCTGCTTGTCACCAGGCTCAATGCCTCTGACATCAGGTTCTTCCCTGCCTTTGCTGCTGCCAATGCGTGTTCCAGTCCTTTCTGCCTCTTGCCAAAGCAAGCATTAAACATCTGGAAATCATCCTCCATTACTTTCTCCAGTGAGGTGCATCTGCCTTGCACTGTAGTTCCCATACAGTAGGAAGACACCACACTCACATATATATGTAAAATTCCCTACAAAAATCTAACAAACTATATATTAAACCACTTTAATCTTTACCATGCAAACATGTTTTTTTCTTTAAAGATGTAAGCATATATATTGGGGAGCTTTACAGACCACAACACTCCTGATTCCAGAGAGTTCTAAAGTACAGATATTTACTCTTAGGATTGTGTTCTCTTCCTCACACGTGAAATCTTTTTAGTATTAGAAACTGATAGGTTTTCAATGCATGTATTATGTGTGCTGGTTTGGGAATTTTAAGGGTAAAAGAAATCACTCCAATGGAAAATTAACAGAGGAAAAGAGATAACACTTTTTGCCTTTGCACTTTTTCCACTCTGAAGGAGTGGAAAACGCAGGCTATTTCCACCCCTTTTCCACAGCCCAAAGTCACAACAGGACAATGACCCTTCGGTTGTATGGAGCTGAGGGCTCCTCGAGAGGTCCAAGCCCCATGACACTCCCAACCCCCCTCTGGAAGTCCCTGCCTCTTGCTTCCCTTTTTCTTCTATTCTCAGAGCTTTGGACACATCGAGGATTATTCAGAAGAATTTCAGGAAGCCTACAGGAGCCTTTGAGAAGTGAGATAACCCAGCTACTCGATGGTATTTTTCCTACTAAGAGGCTCATCACTGATATAAGCAAGAAAGCCAAAAATAGATCATACTTGGTTAAAAAAACCCAAAACTTTATTCATTTATTGATTATATCACTTGTCAACAATAATTATAATTCATAATCTGGATGAACTAAATTCAGGGTAACTTGATTTTTCTGAAATAGCATAGATGGCTTTAAGATGACTAAATCATCCTGAGTATTTGGAAAATGAGACACTCCGGCTGAAGGAAAAACTCCTACTTTAAAGTAGACAGAAAATAAGTCATAAATAACTGTCATAGGATAGCAATCACTGTGGCAATTCAGCACATTTTTATTAGATCTGAAGGTTTGATAAAACCCTGTAAAGAAAGTATTTGTGAAAAGCTGAGTGTAAAACAGCTTCTGTTTGCTGCTTCTGCTTTAATTTTTTCCTTTAAATATTTTTTCTTGATCTACTGGGATGTTTCCTGACAGGAGACATGAGATTTCAGTCTAGGAAGTGATTTAATATCAATCAAGCTTGTCTATGATTTCTTGAAAGAGAGAGATCGGCTTTAAACAAAATGCTCCCTCAGCATAACCTCTGAGGTTACCTATGATAATACAGCTGGCCCAAGACAGTTCTCAAATGAGGAACAGTATCCTTCTGGCTTTTAGCTGTATTTTCACTATCATTTTAATGTGAAGCAATAATCTTGGAGCAACTGGGCCAGGACAAACTCACAAATTGGCAGAAGGCAAATTTAGATTAGATACTAGAAAGAAATTCTCTCCTGTGTGTTGAATGAAGCACTGGGACAGGTTGCTTAGAGAAGCTGTGGCTGCCCCATCCAGGGAAGTGTCCAAGGCCAGGTTGGATGTGGCTTGGAGAAAGCTGGTGTAATGGAAAGTGTCCCTGCCCATGGCAGGGGGTAAAATGGGATGGGCTTCAAGGCCCCTTCCAACCTGAACAGTTCTGTGATGACTCTTCCTTTTTCTCCCTCTTCCTACACTACACTGCCATTATGCCCATAATCCTGCACTTCAGGTGGTCAGCTTGCTGAAGGATGCTGGCAAGCACTTAATGACCAAAGAATATTTGGAGAAGATACTGCATGAACCTTCTCTGCCAGACATCTCCTGCTCAGCAGGGAGCAGACCCAGACCTCAGGGACACAGTTTACTCTTCTGTTCTTACTCTAAATGAGTTCATGTCCAAAGCTCTGAATTCCTGCCAGCAGTATCAGAATCGCTGTTTGTGTTTCTATTCAGCCACATTATCCAAAGAACAAGGGCACAAAGATTCAAATTAATTCTTTAGTCCTCCCATGCTACTGCTGCATAGTCCAAAGGCTATAAATGAAAAGTAGTGAAGACACAAACCATCATGAAAGCTTTTCAGTATGAAAACAACTCCATTATATCACTCTCCCAGCTATACTGCTCACACAGACCTGCAGAAAAATGAAAATTCTCCAAAGCTCCAAATAAGTTTCAGCTGGCAGCAGCATGGCCAAGGAACAACCTTAGGACAGCTCTGAAAAGAAAAGACCTATCTTCAGCAGCAGATGCAAGCAGCATCTCGAGGGTCTGCATGAATAGAAGCTCCCTGAACAGGGAGCATCCCACCACTGGCCCTCTGACAATCATTCTTAGTCTTCATGCTTATATAACACATGACCTTTCTGCAGCAAATGCGGGTGGGATAGTGGAATAATGGAATTGTTTCTCACTGCAAGAATAAAAGGCAGCACAGCAGGCTATGAAAAATGTATGTTGCTTACTAAGAAGAGATAATTGTAAGCAATGGTTTGGATATTTTAATTACCACAGCATCAAGGCTTTATCACCATTCAAAGCTCCCAGGACGTTACTGTTTTCATAATTATAAATCAAATAATAAAATAACCATTTATATTAAAATAATTGTGTTACTTCCTATAGTCAGTACCACTGGTTTATCCTTTCTTGTAGTTCAGGAACAGCACTAACTCTTCAAATGTCTCTAAATTTAAGCTAGGAAAAGCACAGAATCATAGAACAATTCATGACCAAAAAAAAAAAAAAGTATCTAGAGAAACAGTATTATTTGTACATTTACAATGCACTGATTACATAAAAGACATAAATAATACATTATGCCACCCCCTGGGGTACCTCTGTTCCTCTAAGAGTTACAGGGCTGTCACAGTTAAAGAGCCATTTTTCTCCAGCTTTTTAAGTACCTGGTTTCTCATTTTATACCATGGAAAGAAATACATTTTCTTCATTAAACTTGGAATTAATGCATCCTACTTTCCAGCTCAAATCATACCTGACCCTCTGCACATGACAGCCTCACCAGGGCATTCAAGGATGGTTGAACAAGTTGGGGCTGTTGCAGCTTGAGATTTCAGGCAGTGCAACAATCCTTCCTCGTGCTCTGAAAGTTCAAACTCCAAGAAGCCTTTGTCAAAAACTGAAATTCCAAGTTAATCTGATTAATTTATTCATTTTACATTAAAGGATACTTGGGTTTGCCTTGTTGGTTGTATAAAGAAGGGGGTGGGGGAGTTGTCTACACAGTAAACTGAAGTGCAAGTCCAGTACCTCTTCCCTGACCCAACTGAGAATCCACTGGATTAACACATTGATTTATTCTTTCTAAGAATAATTTCTGAGAAAATTATATCATCAGGACTTTACACACAAAAATGTGCAGGGTCACAATGACAAACATAAGTGAAATAGTGCACATATAAGGATAGATCACATGCCTCCAGCTGGAATTTCGACTATTTTTCATTACTTTGTTATTTCTTGGCACTGAGTATGTTGCTTTCCTCTGTATATGGAAAAATAGTTGTATACAGGCCACGAACATCTGCTCAGTTTTTTTAAAGGATTATACTGTTGCATGAAGATCTGCCTTTGCAGTTCCTGCTTTCCTGCACATACACACAAGAATCTGTGTTTCTTTTCTGAAAAAAACACCAAAAACCAAGTTATGTGGCCAGTTGACCATTTTTAATTCTAACCACAGAAAAATCATAACTTACAGTTTACCTAGATAGTAAACACAACTTCAACACCAGGAGTTGTTCCTAAGCAGGGTTTCCTAGGAGCATTTGTCATCAGTCAAGGGATTTGGTAGATTCTTTTTTTCTGAAAACTTCTAAAGCATTAGCAAGTTGAAAAATATATATTTTTAACCAACTTACACTTAACTATTGTTAAACAGGACCAATCCTGCATGTTTTGCATGAACAAATTGAGCTGATAGAATGTTATGACACTGAAACAAATTGCAAGGATGAAAAGATCTCATCAAGAAACAAAGACTGAGCATGTTAAAACATGAGTCATGAAATGACCATTCAGTTTCTATGGCAATAATCCATATTTGTAAACATCGGGGGGTGGAAATGCCTGCACTAACAAACACAGTATGCAATTATTCTTCAATCACAATATCTTCTCCAAAAAACTACAAGTTAACATAGATAGTTCAACATGACCCTCAATTTTAAGTATTCCATAATTTTGAGCAAAACTTTGCTCAGGCTGAACAGAAGGAATCCTCTCGAGGAGTCTTCTTGTAGAAATTTCTGTGTAGAGTATCCTTCCCACACTTTTACAGTCAGGAAAGTCAACCCCAAATTTTCTAATTCAATGAGTTAGTCCCCATGGAATTACGACTGTCTAATAGATACTAGATTCCCATTTGCTGCTTGTTTAGAGTTAGATTAATTCCTATTTTTGAATTATTTACTATGCTTAAATCTCCAAACACATATACCTACATGCACACATATGCAGGTTTTCTCACTAAGAAAGCAGAGGTACAGACACAAGAGAGCAGAGGTACAGACATAATCTGGGGATCAGGAACTTTTGGAGGAAAAAAATAATCAATACAGCATAACCAGGGGATTATCATTTGCATTTACATACATAAACAGGTCCAGCCAGCATGAGTTTATGAAAAGCAGGTCTCGCTGGACCAGCCTGATCTTCTTTTATGACAAGGCGACCCATTTATGGGATGAGGAAAAGGCTGGGATGTTGTCTACCTGGAACTTAGTAAAGCTTTGGTCACTGTTTTCCATGGCATTCCCTGGGAGAAATTGGCTGCTCATGGCTTGGATGGGTGTACTGTCCACTGGGTAAAAAACTGCCGGGATGGGCAAGCCCTAAGATTGGTGGTGAAGGGAGTTAAATCCAGTTGGTATCTGGTCACCAGTGGTGTTCCCCAGGGCTCAGTACTGGGCCCAGTTCTGTTCAGTATCTTTGCCAATGATCTGCATGAGGGGATCACAGCAAGTTCTCAGCCAGCACCAAGCTGAGCTGGAGCATCAACCTGCTGAAGCAGTGCTGTGCAAACAGTTGGGTCCAATGATCTTAAGGGTCTTTTCCAACCTAAACAATAATTCTACACTTCTAAGTATTATCAGATCCTCACTAAAATTGTGACAATTGTAAAAACAGGGGTGCTTTTTCCTCTTTCATATAGACTCATACAATATCATTCTCCTTAGAGCTGGACTCTTTACATAGATTACATAGATGAAAGACCCATTAAATCTAAAGAAGCATTTGGCACAAATACTCAATAATTCTCTTACTTTGCCATAGCTACAGAGGACTTTCACTTGTCATCTTATTCCAAAATTTGCCCCATTATGAGGACTGTGCAATGTAACAAGGTCTTATCTCCCTAAAGACAGTATCAGTGAGAAGATAATGGACACAGTTAATAGCCCCCTTTCTAGCAGCTGAGCTGTTTGTGTCTCCAATGTCAGTCCAATCTCCTGTCTCCCTTGCATGTTTCCAGACAAAATGAAAGAACGCAAAAAAGGCAAAGACGATCATTAATCTAAACAGAACAATGATTTTTTTTCCTTGTTCACACTGTCAAACAAATTATATATTTTTAAATCAATACCAGGGCTCACATTGATCTCAGCTGAAGGAGTGTTGACACCACTACAGGAAAATATAACTCAGACAAAGGTACATTGCAAAAACTGATGAGAACCAAAGGCAAGTACAGGATTGAAGAGAAATATGGGAAATGGTTGCAATAAACCACCACTGCCATGCCCACATGCAATTTGCACAGACAATCCTTCTTAAGCAAAGTGATTCCCACAATTTCACATCTGATTCAAGTGTACTGATTTCCACTAAAGGGTGTTTCTAATTTATTTTTAAAAAACTTTTACACTCCCAAGGGGATGGGAAAGGATCCCAGAAGCACATCCTGCTTCTGCTAGTAGTTCCCTCTATACCAAGCCCTAGGGAAAGGGGAAGGACTGTAGGGTTGTGTAGAAAACCCTCTACCAACAGTTCAGAGTTTTCAGGTATTCAGTGGTTAAGCACAAAATTTCAGTCACCTCCTGGGCACTTTCTGATCCTGTTACATTGCTGAACTGGACCAGGTCTCTACAAAGAAATTTAAACCAGGATCTTTCAGTCCTTCTAGGATTTTGCAGCACTGACCTTATTGATAAATAACTTTTAGATAGACACATTTAAACAGTCAGTCTCAAAATGACCAATTTTGCTGTAATAGGTTTGGAAGTGTCTGGTTTTCACATTTTTACATGCATTTTAAACACATGTGCCAGCCAAGTGCTCTTGAGCAGAACAGATCAATCTGCAAGGGTTTCAGGAGAAAAAAAATTAATAAAGAAACCGGCATTACTTAAAAGCACAGGAATGGTAACTGACAAAAAAGCTAAGCAGTATGTTTGGTTTGAAGAAGTATTGCAGTTCTTTCATTAAGGTTTTTTTAACCATAATATCTGCTTTATTATATTCAACTTACCTATCAATGTCAATCCCCCTTATGATAAATTCTGTAACATACTACCACAAAAGCTATTTCTTTCTGCCACTGTGTCTACAGTTGACAAGCAGCATTCAACCCTTATTTTTTTTCTAGGATTGTCATGAAAAATGACTGGTACAACTGGTTTACATCCTTTCTGAAAGTTGGATAGATTTTCTAGTCTACACTTCCTGAAGTGCCCTTCTTGCTTTCCCAGACACCTCTACTATTTGTTCATCTGGTAGTACCTATAGTCAAGTAGTACATAAGTGAATGAGAAATAAAGCAGCTCTACAGACAAAGTTTCACCTACAGTAAAATACAATGTTGACTGATGTTAGACCTCTACACAAATACCAAACCCAAGACGAACTAAGGGTGAAACCTGCCCACTCTTCAGCATTTGTAGGCTTTAATCAGGAACAAAATGTAAGGTGAAATCCCTTTCTTATGCAATTAAACCCGAGCAATGTGTAGAATGCACCCTACTTCTATCTTCACTGCACCAACCCTCACATCACATTAAAACATGTTTAGGTTTGGTTTTCTTTTAGTATAATGAACATTGGAAAAAGCTCTGTATAGTAGACAAAAGCTATTAATTCTCAAACAGGAAGATGAGTAAGTGATGTAAGTGTAAACAGATGTCACTAATTTATTACAACATATTTTGCTCTCTGGCTTACCACATACCTCTCAGTTGCCTCAGCCATCAGCACATGGGAAACACATCCCAGAACTTGTTGCTACATTACTGGCTTATCCCATAATTTCCATAATTCCAACAATCTAGTAAATGACATGTAATAACCCCACAGAAAACTCATATAAATTTTGCAGTTTTTTTAAGCAGGCAAAAAGCTATAATTTTTATTAAATTTATACCAAAAATGAAGCCAGTATTTTCACAAGTGTTTTGTTTGGTATTACATGTAACTGAAAAATGCATAAAATATGCCTCCCTTTATGGCAAGTATATGAATTACACTCACAAGTTTATATAAAGTGCCCCCTCTATGGGACTTCTCACACAGCTGTGCATGGGCAGGACAGTCTCATTTTGCTTTGCAGAACAAAAGTTTCAGAAATATTGCACTGGTTTATTCATCAGCCTTTGACTCCTCCTCACTTATGCAATCTAGTGTATTACCAGAGAAGCTCCGTTACAAGGAAAATTAGACTCTTAAAAATACACGATAAAGTGCAAACTGCATCGTAGGGTACATCCTACAATGTGCTGGAATGCCCTACAAAGGGAATTTGGAAAAGAAGCCAGTGTTACATATAAGAAGCCTAGGAAGTACGCTCAGGAGTACAATAGCTCCAGACTGTCCCACAGCCAGCCTGCTCACATTTCAGGAAATCAACACAGATCACGACATCCATCCCGACTGATGAAAGAGAACAGTCACTACGCCTTCTCCTGACCATCGGTGTCTCTCTCGCAGGCCTTGAAACGATACCGAACACGAACGGCTAGCAAGCAGCCGCAGCCAGCGCAGGTCGGGCGGGTGAGGCTCGCAGCTCGCCCGCGCTGCTGCCCGCACGGAGCTCGCCCCGAACCGCCGCTGCCCCGCGCCGCCAGCCCCCGGGCGGAGGGGAGGCTCTGTGCCATCCTCGGCGTCAGGCAGCCCCTCCGCAAGAGCCTGGGGGAAAACGAGCCCGAGAAGGAAAGAAAGGAAAATGAAAAGAAAAGGAGGGGGGAGGGGTGAAAAAAGGGAGAATCCACGTTTCTGCATTTCTCTAAAACAAAGAATGTGAGAAAGCAGATGTAGTCCAGCGCAAACGACTCCACCCTGCGAGGCTTCGGTGTTTACTCTCCCAGCTCGCTTGCCCAGCTGTCCTCCAGCCGCGTCCCGAGCCCTTTCTTTTGTTGAGAACTTCCCAGCGGCCGCAGCCCCGCCGGGACGGGGGGCTCAGCCCGAGCGCCCCGCGGCAGCACTTGGCCTTTGACCGCCCCTCCCGCTCTGTGCCCGCAGCGAGCGCCGCAAACCTCGGTCTTCCGCTCAAAAAGCCAAAGCGCAAACCCCGCTCTGCCCCCTTCTCAAGACGTGAAAGCAACAGTCTTACTCTCGTATTCCAGAGGTTTTCCGCTCCGCTTATTAGCCAAATCACACAATAAACACGCTGCATGCAAAGAGGGGGGATTATGGTAATTGTTTTAGAGGTAGAGAGAAACTCACCACCTTCATACTCTTCCACTTCTTGTGCTTTTATGGTTACAAATCGGCCTAATAAAGCAGCGAGGATGAAAAAAGTTCTCGTTTGTACCAAAACTGCCATCATGCCTAGATATTAGACATGTATCCTCCCTGGGCAGCAAAAAGTGCAGAATCGTGAGGTTATTTTAGCACCATGAAGCCAGCTGAGGAGTCGTTCTGCCTTTCCGCATCAGTTCCAGGACAAAGTCTGCGAGCCCTCTTTTCAGCACCAGCTCCAGCGCAGTCTGCAAACACTCCTTTCAGGGGATGCAGCTTTAAATAGGAAGAATGCTGCCTCCACTTTCTTCCTGCCCCTTTTCAGCTCGTTCAGGCTCCTAACCATCCACTCCCTGCCAAGCAACAGTCTGATTGATGGTAAATAACCGAATCAGAGCTGGCTTCACTCTTCCCTGAACTTTTCTCTTTACGAGCACACTTGCAGGATACTTTCCTGCTGCTGTGCAGGGCATGTGCTTTTTCAGGACCATTTATTAAGCAAGCAAATGCAGAGTTTTAAGAAGCTGTCAGGAAGAGAAACTCTGCTTTTACCACACCCAGCGCAGCTTCCTGGAAATGGAGGGTATAGCCCCATTTGGAGCCGATTCCCTTATTAGGAACTCGATCACTTCCAGCGCGCCAGAGGATTTCCTCCTCCCCCCGATAACTGCCCCCTGCCTCGCTGTGTTATCAATCGGGACTCCAGTCCCTTGAGAGGGGCTCACAGAGCTAAAACAAGGCAGCTTGCTTCAGCAACTTGGAAACAAGCCCCTTTCACCCAAAGGGAAATAATCATTCTCAAATGAATTCTTTTGCTGAATAATCTTTCCTCAAATGCCTACATGCTCTGTATTTACAGTCCTACCAGTTGGGAAGGCTGTTGGAAATCACCAGAAGATGCTCTACACTTTTAATACCAGAATGCTCGTTCAAACTATCCAAATAGCTGCTTTTCTTCAGGGTTGTCTGCCCCTGTTCCCTGACAAACCTACCTAAGCCCCAGCCTAGTATTTAGCCCTTAACAGTGAGCCTTAATTAGCATTCTAGCGTGAGCACTAAGCAAATCTCTCTTTTGTGGATCACTTGCAACTGGGAGTAGAATGTTAAATTTCTTTCTTCCCACAGTGTTTATGGTCTGCTGAAAGGAAGCTCAGTCACTAATCCCCTCATTAGCTAAGAATGGGGTCATCTATACCTGCTGCAGGGAAATACAGATTCATCTGCTGGAAGGTTTTCTGTGTTCAGCTATTTCAGCTCAAGAACAATCCTATTTGAAGTAAACATCTTCACCTGGATTCATACAGATTGGGAACTCCCTGGCTAATCACAGGGTGATTTAGCACCTCAGTGATGCAGAATCCTAAAGCCTGTGAAGTTTTCTTCTGTCTCTTCAAAGGACCAGAATGCCCAGAAGAAAGGTAACCCAGAAAATGGCACAGCATGCGATGTTACATCAAACCTACTCGAACAGCAAAAGCAGAGATGACCGCAAAAATACACTGAAAGAGAACAACATCAAAGTTCCCTACTCTCTTGCACCAAGCTGTCTTGACACTTTATTTTTTCTGAGGTATTCAAAGATACCTTATGTGATTTCACTCCTGGGAGAGATTCCTATAGTGATATCTAAAAGTTGCCCTTCATATTTAAGTCTGCTTTGGTCCCACCAAGTTTTGACACATAACTAAAACAGATGAACAATAGAATAGAAAAGGATACAAATTGAATCCATCCCCATATGCTTCCTTATAAATACTTCCCTTTATCATGGTTCTGCACTTAGAGATGGTTTCACTTTTATTACAAGCATCATATGGAATCATTAAGTCTATCATTTTTCATTTAAACAAATTCACTTCCAGGTCTAAGCTATTTGATAGCATTCCATTGGATATGAGTGAGAGAAAATCTTCAGGTAGCACCACTCTGAATAGAGTCAGATCAAGTAATCAAGAGCGGGCAGATAAATAATTCCAAGTATGCTCAGTGTCACTTCTCCCTTCTTCCTCTCAATTGGGGAAAAGTCAACATTGCATAGAATAATACTATATATTTATTCAGCAACTTCTTTCCGAGATTTTTTTCACTTTTTTTCCATAGATTTTAGGATCCTGTAAGAACAGAGGAATGTGGAATTTCGCAAATTAGCCCAAGGTCATGGATTCACTAGTAAAGCCTTTTTTGGAGCTCATTTTTTTTCTATGCCAAGGAAAACTTACACAAGAAGAAAATTCCTTGGGAGGAGTATCCTGGGCCCCAACTCCTGGAGCAGATTCTTCCCCAATCCACCTTCATTGTTATACATCCAGCTTACAGTATATAACCACACTTAATTTAGTAGACAGAGAGACTGCAGAAGTCATAGGACTGAATCCTCTTTGTCTAGTCCATCGAAGTAGAGAAATAAATGTGGAAAAGCAGGAAAGAAAACCAGGCTCTTTCCACCGGCAGGAGACACTTTGAATTCAGGATTGTCTCAGCTTCTGATTTGTGGCTGATTATTCACAGGAGATGAAATAGTGATATGACATGATTAAAAAATCACTTTCTAATAGAATCACAGAATAGATATAGGTCATCTAGTCCAAGCCCCCTGCAACAAGGAGGGATATCTTCAAATAGACCAGGCTTCTCAGAGCTCTGTCGAGCCTGACATTGAAGGTTTCCAGACATGGGGCATCCACCATCTCTCTGTGACTCTTGTTCCAATATTTCATCACTCTCATCATAAAGTTCATCTTTATACCTAGTCTGATCTACATTCTTTTGGTTTAAAGCCATTACCCCTTGTCCAGTTGCAACTGGCCCTGCCAAAATGTGTGTCCCCATCTTTCTGACAGACCCCCTTCAGGTACTGGCAGGATACTTTAAGGTCTCCCAGAGCCTTCTCCAGGTTGAACAACCCCAACTCCTCCAGCCTGTCTTCACAGGAGAGGTGTTTTGTGCTTCACATTAGAGCAACCTTCGTGCTTTAAGAATCTTTATACAGAATCTTTATACAGGAAAGGAAATAATAACACAACAGCAAAATCTTCACACAAAAGCAGTGTGTGCTCAATGATAAGCTCTAAAAAGTCTTGGTGAAATGAGAGCTGTCCCCAAAACTAGGACACTCCTAGAAATGTCAAGACACAATACTCTGAAAAAAATATATAACTAAATACTCCTTAATATTTTGTTTGCTGCTATTACCTACTTCTAGCCAGTAAGTCAGTGAGTGACACTGTAAGTCGTGTGACCTAAAAGTTACATGTAAATTAAAAATTACTCAAAAGTCAAAGCATATTGTGAGTGATAGATGTGGCTAAGGAATACTTTTACGTAATTGTGAGGACACAGAAATATACTAAAATATAATTCACACACTTAAACCTTTCAAAATCTCAAAGTCAGGCCAGAAAAACCCAATTAGCAGCTTCAGATGCATCCGAGCATGCATACATATGAGCAATTAAAATCCAACCTCCATGAGGGTCTCTCCAGTGGAGTTTAAGAGCCTCTCACACCTTTCACACTGTTACATACAGTGTGACAGTGCTCCGGTTCCAAACTAATCTGTGCCAAGCTGACAGAAAGTATCTTCACATAAATGTGTCAGCCATCTGCTACATATGAGAACCTGCACCAATGTTTCAGATCAATATGAAATCAGTAGATTCATGGAAACTGGAAATAAACTCTAGCTGAATTTAAAGGGTATCTGCTCAAAGACAGGCAAGGTTTTCAAAAGCAGTGTGGTTTCACCAAAGGGAGCTCACGCCAATGTGAGAGTTGCCATCAAGTTTTATGTAGGCAGTTAAATCCACAGTAAGTGCTGTTTGAAATTTCCACCTTGTATAACTTCTTCGATCACACACTTAGCTTAAAAAAAAAAAGGCAGAAAATTTCCACACCATATATTTAACTTGCAAAAATACAGTCCACATAAAATGCTTGCCCTTTCTTGGAATTAACCATTAAAAAGAACATGACTGAAATACTATCTGAGAGGAAAATAGTTCTACCTTTGAAGTGTGTTCACTTTGCACTTTTAAGACCATTACTGCATGAGGAATCAGTTTTCCCATTTTATACAGGTCATTCACATAGTAGAGAAAATTCTGCTGTTTAAAATGAGAAAATGTAATAGGAA
The DNA here is from genome assembly GCF_015832195.1 of Motacilla alba alba. Taxonomy (NCBI): domain Eukaryota; kingdom Metazoa; phylum Chordata; class Aves; order Passeriformes; family Motacillidae; genus Motacilla; species Motacilla alba. The sequence continues at coordinate 30,898,798 of NC_052022.1, read as the reverse complement.
ACTACAGAAATGGGAGAATGAAAATAGAGGAATATTATACTACTTTTCAATCATATTTTAAATGGACTAGATTCCAAACTGCACAGCCTGAAAATCATAATCTTCCTGCAGATAAATCCACCAAAAAAGCTAGTATAGCTAGAGTTTTAAACAATGCTACACCAGTAACACTGCTGCCCAGTTGTAGGAGAATATTCCCATCAACCTTTGTGTAGGAAGGTTCAATAAATTAATTTAGGTCCTAATAGAGGAAAGATATCTTTCTTGGTTGCATTCAACCTTTGTAATGCTGTTTCAGTTTATTTTTAATTTTGGGACATAGGATGATACTTTGCTTTAAAACTACTAGTGAGGAGTCTTGGATTATGTCAGTCACCATAAATAGGCTTTTGCTATGCGGAACTCCAAACCCAGTAAGTTCAATAAGTTATTGGCACTGGCAGCCTTTCCTTTAGAATGTCTCAATTAAATTAAACTCAACATTGGCCTAAGCAAAAAAAGTCAAGGAATTAATTAGGAAAGTAATTAGGGAAAGTCTTGCATGAAGTCCTCTGAAAATTATACTTATTCTTTACCTAGAACAGGAAAAACAGCATCATTATTTTATTCTTTATTACAAATTCATTGTCAAGCTGGCTTTTGTCTGCCTAAGAACTTAAACTGATTAAGTGAGAACATGAAAGGACCACAGCAAGCTACCCACTTAAGTGGCAAGGGCAAATGCTAGTCTGTAATTCAAATGGGTCCCAGCTGATATCCTTCACTGTTTTTCATAATGTTTAATTAATTTACCTGAGGACCCTAAGACAGGTTACTTTGCTCTTTTTCACTGACTGAAGGTCCCTGCAAAAGGAGTCAAAGACCTATCCAACAAGCATATTCATACGTCCAATAATTTTTCTGACCTAAGGAATCACTTAAACCAATGGGACTGTAAAGAAAGAATTTGGCTGAAAGTTTATTTTTAACCCTATTCTCTTGTGGGCATAGGCTTGTTATAAGATGTTGATGCTCAGGATTACTTAATCACCACCACTACACTTTATCCACATTTTTAAAATAGTATTATTTCATTTTCATTCTTCTATTTTAAAATTCATGTCCAAGACTATGTAGAACTATTTTGTCTTAACACAGATTTCAGACCACTGAACTGTGCTTTAATATGCTCAGTGCAGCCCCAAGCACGAAATTAGCTCTTTGGTAACTTGTCATCATGCCCTAGTATAACACAACATGTCTGCAAGAAAAAAAAACACTGTATCTGTCTTTGAGAGTTTAAATTGTGTAAACTAAGGACATGATTAAAATCTTATGTATTGATTTCGTCCCTGGTTGTTTAAGTTTTGTATCTGTTGCTGTTTATTTAAACAGATGTGAATTTTAAAATTTAAATTGCTGCAGGTTTCACAAACTCAGAAATATTACAGAATTTATTCTCACAATGTAAGATGCATCAATGACCCCACTGAAAGAACAGGAAGATGATGTGGAGCTCAATTAAACTCATTGCCCATACTCTTATCTAAAGTCCCATGCAGATAGAACCCTACAGTCACCAGCATTTAGGTGCTAGGTATAGACCTAAAAGTGTGTGTCCTCAACTACCAGAAGCAAAATAGTCATATTAGCACAGCATGCTGCCTGGGCCTGTGTTCAGCTCTCCTGTCTTTATAATTGTGTCAGTTTGGGTAAGAAAAGAGCCCGTGGTTTCCATTTTGGTCTCATGGACTAACATCCCATTGGCCACTATCAGGCTGTGACCAAAGTATAATAAATACCCCAGCCAATTGTTTTCCCTATCATTACACTTTTCTTTCTAAAGCATTGATGTTCAGCCTTAGAACTGAATTTGTAGAACAGCCAAAGCTGATGGAGTCATCTACTTGAAACCTGGGGAATAAAACATTTAAGTTTGTAGCAACATTCTTACCAACCATAACATGAGCAAGAAGTTCAGAATGCAGTCCTACAAACCACGTTGCTCCCAAGTCACATCTGATTTCCTAGCAAAATAAAAATGCTGAAAAGCCTGTACACACTACATGCCAATTAACAGAGCTGGCCTACAGATGTGACTGGAGAATTGCTAAAGCAGCTCCAGGAGGAACTTTAGAATCACCAAGCCAGTCACAGAACACATATGTTAAAATTAATCTTAGGGAAAAATATGTACATAATGCTCCAAGGAAAGTTAGTTATGGATCTAACAGACTAAGTATCCAAGTAAGATAAACCCCAAGGTAACCAAATGTACTGGAATGTGTGTGAGCTCAAACTGAGACTTTCTCAGCAGTTGCTCAGGGCCCGAGCCTGCTGCCTGCAGGGAGCTATGGGGGAACCACACTGGGTGGCCTGCAGAAGGGAGTGTCATGAGCAGATGGGGCACTGTGCAAGCCAGAAGTGGAGACAGGTCCAAGGAGTGTCTTCCCTCACAGGGAAAGGGCCACTAAAAAAAGGAATATATTTTCCCCCCTAAAACCCCACATTTATTACTACATCCATATGAAACAAAGTGCCTGCGACTTTACACACATTATAAAGCAGGAATGAAGGGATCCATTTACACAGGATATTGTTTCCCATGTAAAAAAACTTCAGCAGATGTTTAGTGAATGTTCAGTATCTATAGACACATTTGGATAACATTCTCAGGCACATGGTGCGATTCTTGGGGTGCGCTTTGCTTGGCCATGATGATTATGATGGGTCCCTTCCAACTCAACATGTTCTATGATATAATGCCCTATATTAAATTTACATTTCCCAGAAAAAGCCCAATTTTAAACATGTTGGTTTTTGTCCTGGATAGCTGAAGTGCCTTTGATTTCACTTACTTACCATTTAAAATTGGGAAAGGCCTCAGCCACATTGACAAAAGAAACTTAGCTTGCTCAGCATCCTACTGGAATTGCTCAGCTCTTTATAAGGTAAACTTCTTAAAATACATTATTCAATATCTTTAATTAGTAAGAAGAAACAGATTTAATAATTTTGGGGCAGGGATTTTTGACACCAACTCAAAGCAGTAGACACAGGGGTGAAAGATTACCCCTGATGAAGTTAGCAGCAATATTTCAGCTGCTGAATTAATGCATTCTTTTGCCATGGAAGCTTCCTGCCCTTTTTTCCCATCCTTTCATCACTCTGTTAATACATAAACTTTAATCTGCTTTAAAGGATTGGAATAGTCAAGGTGATCCCTTTAGATTCTTTTGAGCACTGTTTTTCTTCTAGCAAGAAAATGTAATTTATATAAAGGCTATCTTCTTTCTTAAAAGTGATTCCTCTTCTATAAAATAGGATCTACCTCTATCAGGTGGTAAGATCTGATAAATGGAAAACTAGGGCATTCATAAAACCCAATTTAAAAACAATTTTAAAAATCATGAAAAAGGAAAACCTGTCATATTTTTAGTATTTTCCATGTTGACATGGACATTCCCTATTTCTTTCTTTTAAGCAGCCAGGGGAAAACTGTGCCAACATGGACAAAGTTATGGATAATTAATAAAAGAAAGGGGAATAGCAACAGCAGTGGAAGAATGTAATAGAGAAAAAGGAGGAAAAAAGTAATCAGAATTTGATATAAGACATGAATTTGATATAAGACATGAATTTATGCATCACATTCACACAAAGCTGAAAAAAAGAAAAATTTCTGTAACAGTTATAATTCTAGCACTGGGGGTGTTGGTGTCACTACTAGAACTATAAGCCCAGGACATTAAATAAAGGTCAGTACAGCTGTGTCTAGCTTCCAGTAGAAAATGCAAGAGGTTTATTCTGCCTGCTTTACTTTTCCATTTCCTTTTCATGCTGTCTTCTTTCCAATATTTTATAGCTTTTATGAGCCTTATTGCACTAAGATTCTGTGAATGCATGTGTGGAGCACATTTTGGACTGCCCTTAAACATTAAGTGCTAATTGAAAACATAGTTTACTCAGAAGCAATTAATCAAGTTTACATTTAATTTTTGCTGTGGAAAAATGTGCAAACTGATCCCTTTTAGAAAACTTTTTGAAATTTTTATTTCAATGCAGAACTCTTTATGAGGTAGGCTTATTTTCAGAGTCATGACCCATCACCAAGTGGATTTTCATCTGATTAATGGGCTGAAGCAGATTGTGGGAGAGAATATCTACTCTCCATACTCACTGATATGCTTTACTTTGCCTCAGCTGATTGCTTTCATGATGTAGTACAGGAAATCAGCCTCTCACCCTTTTTAAAGATTGATAGCTTAGATGAGCCTCAGTCATTTTAGAAAATAGTTATTAAAGCTTAAAGATCGTTGTACATTTCCACAATAGCATAACTTATTTGCTTCTCAAAAATCCCCCTACCCTAAGATCTTCATGGCAGGAGGATCTTAGGGATCTTTTTATACAAAAACTTCTTATACCTCTTGGTATGTTCTTTCTGGCCGAAGCTGAAATACTCAAACCTGGCGGCCCTGCACCACATGGACACAACCTCACCTTGTAACCCTGGATCCAGCGATGGGGTGGTTTGAAATGTACCCAGAGATAGGTAACAGCCACAGCAGGTAACTGGACTGATCATTTTCCCCTCAGTTAATGGTGGTTTGCTATCTGGGAAAGATTGAGAGTTCTTGTTAGAAAGCAAGGGTTTGCATAAATTATTCATATTCAGGTACTTTAAAAGCACCAGACCATGTCACATATACTCTCCCTCAAATCTGCTGGGACATTAAATTACACCCACATCACCTCAGCAGGCAAATCAAATCTGACCACTGCTAAACAGAGCAAAGCCCACACAAACTGAGCCATGTGTGAAAAAGCCCTGCACAAAATGTGGGCAAACCCCAGGGATCTCTCTCACCATGTTTATTTCCATCAGCTAAGGTGCTTTCCTTGTGGATGCCCGAACAACCCCAGTCCTGTGGAAAATTACCCATGCAGGAAAGAACCCATGCAGTGCAGCCCCCCCACACTGAGCCTCCTGATGCTCAGGGACACAGCCCTGGCACTGCAGGACACTCTGCACATGGGCAGTAGGAAGACAGATTTTTAATAGTCTCTGTCCACTTCATTTCACGTCCACTATTTTATATTTCTAATTGTCAAATAGATTCAAAATTTATTGGACTAAGCTTTTTTTTTACTTAATCCAGGCACTAGCACATACACAAAACCATGTATAGGTATGAGTTAATTGAAACTTGTATTTCTTGTAATCAGGCTGGTTGATTATTGATATCTCATATTGTGTTATCATTTTGATCATGATATTCCTACCAATCATTCAGGGTACTTTCAGAAGGATTGTTTGGCTTTGTTAAATGTGACCATTATATTGTCTCTAAAATACACTCCCAGTCACATCTTTAGGAAGAAGAGAGGCCTGAATATTGAATATTCCTGAATATTCCACAGATTTTAGGATACTGGAAATTAAATGTTTGATTGTAATTGGCTATTTTTATCCTTATACTGAAACATCTCATATACTGGGTAGAAAACATAGATTAAAATGCTCATTCAATTTCTTCTGTATACTTCCAATATTCAGCAGTGCACTACTTCTCCTATGAAGAGCAAAGTTTAAATTGCATGAAGGATAATTTCAAGCAGGATACAATATACAATTTTAATGAAGCTGGAATAATTTTCAGATTTTTCCATCTGTGTCTTGGAACTCTTTTTAGATTTACACCTAAGAATAAAAGACTTGTGTGAAATTCTAGCCCTACTCTTCAAAGAATACAGTTTTCAAAGAAAACTTTTAATATAAATTGTTGACCTAATTTATTTGCATTCAGGAAGCCTTTGACAATGTCCCTCTGAAGAGAAAGCAAACACATGTCAGAGGTGAAGTCCTGTCAAGAACTTGACAATGATCCCAGTCTTACCTGCAAGACTCCTGTAGGAATTGTCAAAAATCTCACAAGCCCCACTGAAGCCACAGGGCTCCACGCAGATGTTAACTCAAGGATACAGCAAACTCTTAAAAAGTCATCAGCATTTAGTCAAATATCCCTAGGGTTTAGAAAGTCTTCAGGACCCAATTTATTTAATATATTTTGTCTTTTTCTTTTTTTTAGTCTCTTTTAAATCTTAGATTGAGGCTTCTACACCAGCCCTTCTGAATAATCTTGTAAGGTTTCTAATGTGTAGAAAATAGAAAGAGAAAGGAGGGGGAAAAAGTTACTCCTAACCTCTCCTCAGTGCCATAGATCTTTAAAAATATTATTTATTCCCATGAAGGAGAATTTTTAGGCCTCTGAAAAATCACTCAAATTGTAGAATAAAGCCATTTCCAATGGTGGGGGCACCAATAGACCACAAAGAGCTCATTGCACTACAGCTTCAGGATCAGTACTAGAAGAAACTCAGCTGACTGACCTGCTAAAGCATGTCCTGGAATAGGACTTCCACCATGGCAAAGGAAAGCAGAGGAACTTGCCTGTCACCAGCAAAATAACAAAATACAGATTCTGGCAGAAAAAAAACAACAAAGTAGATGGAGCTTTTTACACTATCTGTGGATATCAGACCTCACTACAATGTTGTTATGGCAGTCTTGCAGTGGCTGTTTGAATGTTTGCTGCTAGACCTGTAACAGGGAATTTTAAAAGCCCACTGTCATATATGTAGGCTCCAAGAGACCATCAGAAGGCCAAGCTGAACCTAACACACACATAGACTAGAGGAAGTACTTAGTTAGAGTGGTACACAGACAAATATTTTCTTTGGCAGAAAACAGGTCTCTATAAACAGGAACATGGTGGAATCATGCACTTTTTGCAGGAACTAAAGTATTCAAACTCCAAAAAAAGAGTAACTACCCAAAGTTATATATGAAAGAAAATAACAGCTAAATAATCATAGAATGATTCCTTTATTTTCACGTAGCTGGATCCTTTTCAACAGCATACCCCTTCAGTTTTAAAACTCTGTATAGTGCACCCAAAGAACCATTCGTTTCTACAACAGTGGATGCTTCAGTAAATCCTTCAATTCATCTAAAGGCTGTTTGCAGTTGTTTATTTTCAAGCTTTATTTTGTCTCACATTTACACAGTCAGATTCAAATCAGCTCTAAATGCCCTGAACACAGAGGTCAGCCAATGTCAGAAAAACCAAAGCCAAATGCTGTTTTTCTAATGATGGTGAGAAATCAGTCAAGAAACTCCAGAAACAATTATTGTAAGTGCTATTGAAACTTCACTCTCTGATATTTACCAGCTTTCATGGAAGTCATTCTCCATTATCAATAAGAAGGATATACCAAAGGTAGTTCTGTCTTTTGTTCACTCACATGTACACAGGAGCTACTGGAAGGCTTTAATCCTATAGCTGGGCTTGTCTAGAATACTCCTCTCTAAACATATATGTGCCAAATACTTATCCTGACAAGCATGCTCTAAACGTTTTTTCCTGTTTTTATTTGAAAGTGAATACATCCATATTATTGAGGACAGACATAGCTGAAGTTTGATCTGCTTTAGCAAACATGCATGATCTACACCAGGCCTACGGAATTTAGTCCTTCTCTAAGTTATCTTGGCTGGTCCTGGAATTCTACAAATTCACTTATTTCCTCCATCTCTGAAAGAAAATTTCTGTCTAAGACACTTGAGTAGTTTGTGATTTAACATTCAAGGAAAATGTTCCCATTGAATACTTTTTCCACATCCTTTAAGAGTGACATAGTATCCCTTTAGAAGCAAATGTACTTCTAAAGCAAAGAGCTAGCAAACAACTCATGGAAATATTACTTTTTCACATTTGAACTGATGAATGCAGAACTTCTGTGAAATGACCCCCCTAAGGGTGTAACCTTACATTCAGTTTTATAATTATGTGTATACTCAAATTTACTGAGAAATTACAGAACTTGTTTGGGGAAATCAGGTGAAATCAGCACGGTCTTTCATCTGTGCAATCCTCTGTTCCCATTGTGGAAATGAGGAAGGGTTTAAATGGCTAACTGGAGATAAATATTTTTGTAAGAAAGTCAGTTGTGGGCCAGGCAGGAAAATTCAATCACTAGTACTCAAACTAGTGAAATTTTGAAATCCCAAGGTCATCATGCACCTGTGTAAGTCTCATTAAACTTAACTGACATTTTATACATTTGTTGAGGGCAAAACACTCTCCTACAGCTGCAGATCTTAGGAATAACTGCTCATTTTCATGGCTTTTTATGACTGTAGGCCAGATTATAATTTAAAATTGCAAAAGCCATGGTATGTTTCAACAGACTAATCAACTTTTTTTGGCTTTGGCTTTATGTTAGCTTAGTCTTAGCTCTGGGTACTGAATCTGGGGCTGCTAAGAGCTGTGGCTCACAGCGGCACAGCTCCTCCCATTGTCCCAGCACTGCCAGGGGACAGCGAGGGACTCAGCCTGGCAGCCCAGCACACGTCAGTTCAAAGGAGGGCTCATCCAAGTGACTCAGCCTCTTGTTCTCCGAGCTTTCCCACTCCTCAGAAAGAGACCTGGCCATGAGGAGAGCTGCTGGTGTCTGCTCCCAGTGATGAAATTCCAGAAGGGCTCACGCAGCAGCTCTGGGGATTGGACACAATTGATGCCTTGTTTGGCAGGGTCTTGTTTCCCCAGGACCCATTTCCACCTCTCACTAGGGTTCCAAATACATCCCTTTAAATTGCTATGAAAGCTGCTAGGGCTTTAAAAGCAGGTCAGGGCTAGGGTAGAGTGAAGCAGAGAACCAAAACTTTCAAACCAGCTCAAAAGCCAAAAACCGCTTCAAAGACAGTTCTGTGCAAGCTTCATGCAAGTGCCCAACTAAGGACATTCAAAGGTCTGCAAATTCCAAGAAACACAATTCTGGCTCGATTAAGAGAGCTGAAAAACATGAAATAAATCATCTGACTTTAAAGTCCCGTCTTCTTCAAGCAGCAGACAGGCCTGAGATTTTCCCTTTCCATCAGATGGCCGAGCATCCTCCCACCAGGCCATCCCTCAGCAGCTGGCTCTGCTTTACACAGCCCTGCTTCATCTGAGTCCCTAACCAAAAGTCTGACTCACTTCACAGTGCTGTCCCAAAAGCTATTTTTATTTCCCAGCTTTGTAATTCTCTCTCAGATGTTAATCTATTTGCTCCTCCCTCCTCCTCCCACATAAGAACTTTAAAGTCTTTTTTTTTCCCAGCCAAGCTAATAAAATAATAAAGCAAGCAAAGGGATCGTGAGCTAAAGCATTTTGGAACCAAAGAATTTATAATGTATCAAAAATTAACTTCCTGTGTATTTCTGTAGCAATGCAATATTAAAAGTGGTTTTTTTGGTCTCAGAGCAAAGTTCCCCAGAAAATACAGAGGGAGATTGGAAATTCAGCATTATGCTAAGGAATACCTCACTTTCCCCTGAATAATGAGGTTACTACAGCTGTGCAGTCATCCACCAGGAATCCCTCTGACTGGAACATAAAAAAGCTGCTCTTTTATTCAAAAATTCCCTGCTGGATTTTTAAGTTCTAGTGAGACATGCAGGAATGCAGGACTGATTTGGGGAGTGCTCAAATTCACTTAATAATAGGAGGGCTGAAAAAAAATAATTCTTATTGAAAATTTCTTTAAAAGTATTGAGATTTAATTTAGTTGAACAGAAACATAATATCATGTTAGACTAGTTATAACTATTCTCAAGTTTTGGCTATAGAAAGCAAAATTACATCTGCAAATCAATCCCTGACAAGCACAATGAGTCACATTTCAGTCTGTTTTCACTTAATTAGAATTTTTTTTTTACATATGTAGAGTTTAGAAAAAGCAATGCAGACAATCATTGCAACTGGAAAATTATTAAAAGGCAAAATGATGAGGTTCTGACTCAATGGCTAAGGTATTCCTGACCCCAAGAAAGCTCTGAAGAAGTAACCTTTTTAATTTGCAGAAATAAGTCCTGTGAAAGGATGCCCAAAATACTTCTCAAAAGTAACACATGGTCTACTACTTGCCTAGAAAAGGAAACCCTATTTTAAATTAACCTGGCTGACAGATATTACATGAAAAGAAAAAGTGTGAAACAGCATTAAAACCTGAGAACAAGTAAACAGGAGAGAGAGATAACTACATCCTGCTTTCCATTTTGCAATTGGTTTTTATTAACATCCAGTGAAGAGATGGTTCCACAGTAAAGCAACATGGTTTAAAATGCAAGGTGTTAATAACAGCTAAAAATGAGACCTTAAAGTTTATTCATATTTGGACGAAATGCAAAAGATAAGAGAAAAATAATACTTTTTGAAAGCAACTGAATTAATCACAAACCTGTTGCTTTGTGCTTCTACTTTTGTAGAGGAAAATGACATCTCACGTAAAAATTCTTCAACTGCACCCAGATGAACATGTCACTCTGAGATGCATCATGTCACCTCAAAGACTATGACACAGAGGCTGTTGCTGAACTGAGAGATTCCCACGGGCATTTCAAGCATTAAACCAAAGTGACTTGGCATAAAGATTACATTGCTTAAATACAAGGTTACACACAACTGCCTAAGGTGAGAGAAAACATAATGTGTTTTATGTGGATACTCCTTGTGCTAGGCTGCCTGCCCTCCTTTAAAAATAGATGTTATAAGAGGCCCTATTTATCTTCAAGTACAGGTAATGGGAAAAACAATTCAGTATTCGGGGCAGAGCACATTTTTACCTACTCAAAATTAGATTAGAAAAGATTTGCATATTTGGGCCAATTCCATAACTTGCTTTATAACACTGTGCAATGGTATTTTTCCGTGCAATGGTGTTTATTCCCTGATAGTTCTCATCCTTTATTCTTATACTTCAGTACCTGTGCCTTGGGTTCAGGATAAAAGTATTTCAACTTCACACACACACACAAACAAATCAGTAAGTAGATCAGCTAGGAAAATGGGCATGGATTTTTGCCCACAACTCAAAATAGTAATATCCACATATCAATAGCCACAATAAAGTTTTACTTGGATGGAGTCAGTGTCCATAACAATCCTCAGGGTTTTAAAATTTATTTAGTTTCCCTGTGGAGATAGCTCCTAGCATAACATAAAGTTGAAAAATCTGAAATTAACAAATTATCAAAGGGAAAGACAGCAATAACAACTGCACATAAGTTGCAGATGGTATGTTGGAAACCATTGGAAAATCCACATTATTGGATGTCATGACAGATCATAAGATGCAGATCTAGATGCAATATCAGCAATGCCTTGACTGAAGCTTGCCAATGGCAACAGATGAGATGAGAGTTTCATCAGTATGCCTGTGTGGAAAACTTGAAATACTGAATTTGCCTGATAAGTGAACTTGATGGTCCAGAAATGAATACAGGCCATTACACTGAAAAATTACTCAGCAAGGCAAAATTAAAAGAGCAGGCCAGCAGTAGGAAAAATTGGAGCTAGGACCATTCATTACATTAGGTACACTATCATTCCTGAATGGGAATACTGTTCAGTGCTTCTATTGCATTTACTTTTGTAGAAGCAATTAACTTTTATTTGAGCTAGGGATGGAAGAAGACTTGGAGCCAGAAGATTCAGCATCCAAAACCCCATTCCTTGGTAATCAGATGAAGGCCATAGGCAGTAAGGAAGACATCTGAGACCAATGTTAAGTAAAAGAATAAGCAGAAAGGTACAAAATAACTACAAGGAAGAGAGACGAGAAAATGGTGAAATTCATTTGTATGCCTAAAAGCATCCATGTGTCCATGTAATATTCATACTCCCAGAGCTGGAAGGAGTGACCAGATTGTTGACCTCAGAGTGCATCAGTGTGCAGGGGAACAGTGCTGTGATGTGCCCGTTCTGGAGGCTGCAGTTTGTAGTTGTCCTACACCAGAAGGCTGAAGCAAAACACAGATTCTTAATTCCTTCTCTAAGCTGATATTTTAGCTCTCACCCAGGACTGTGCCTATGTCCTGGCAGCTCTGCCATACAGAAATGAAATGAACATCACAATGAGAGCAGGTAACTGAGGGATAATAAGGGCACTTGAATTAAATGAAACTCCTTAAACTTATTGGGCCTCAGTGCTTTTCACCCAAGCACTGGGAATACCTGATGGTGAAATACCTATCCAACCTGACAGGAACATGCTACATCTCTGCTGGCAACTCCCACAGGAGTGGGCAACCATAGGCATCTGACAGGGATGTAAGTAGGGGAACAGAGACACCAAGACCTTGGCGCTGCTATTGCTCCTTTCCCACTCCAAGAGTCTACATAGCAGATCCAGCCAGAAAAAAAGGGGTTAAGAATCAGACAGCAGCTACAGTGCCAGGAGCAAGTGGGCTGCTGGCAGAAAAGTCAAGTTTCAGGCACAATGTCACAGCTTTACCTGAAGTATCACTCTGTAGAAACACAGAGAGTAAAAGCTCCTCATAAAACATAAAGAAGGGTTTCCACATTAATGGTGATAATTCTCACTTTCAGAAAAGACCAAAGAGCCAAAGAAACAGTTTCCTTTAAATGCAAAAATTTTAATTAGCCATTATTAAAGAAAAGTAGAAACACATATATAATATTAGAATACTTGTCTGTTTGTTCAAATTGTATTTCAATTCTTCAGCCTCTATTTAAAAGGTTTTACTGCTTCTCTCTGAACACAAGTAACTTTTAACTTCCAGTAGTGATTTTACTGACCTTGAAGGAATGATTTATGCATCATTTCCTGCACTGCCAAGCATCTGTGGATGCTCTCAAGTGAACAGGGAACACACAGGTTGAGAAACTTTATAAAACAAGCAACTGACTTTTACTTTGGAAGTCTTTCCACTCAGTTGCCTGCTATTTCAATGATTTTCAATCATTGCAAGTCTAATTGATAGTGAGCAAAACTCTTTCAGGCAGCCCTCAGTTTTACCTCATGGTATCCTAGTGTGAAGGGAGAAATGCAATTTGATGATACTCTTGCCCTTTAAAACCAGTGATGAGCTATCCAGCCCTGTCACCACCATATAATAGGGTGTAATGTAGGCTGCTCTTCTATCAGCATGCCCAACTTCTGTGCAGAATTTCCCTATGGACACTTCCTTTTTATGTTTGTCCCTTTGCTAGATGTGTCACCTCAGTGGCACAAACAGGGACAGCACTTATGAAGGGCGTTTCCAGGCAGAGAAATCTATCTGCCTGTCACGTAAATAGAAAATGTGGCAATTGTGCAATGCTGTTTTCTACACTGACATTTCACTGAATTTGTGTCCTGCTGTTTGCTACATGAAATAATTCTGTAAAAACAGATGTCATTTCTCCTTCTTGAAAATCTATGTAATGGATTTCTAATACATAGTACTTATATTTACCTTTATATTATTTTACAGATATTTTTGGTAGATCATCTTGTTCCCCAGTTATTATTAATTGCTGTTAAATAGACTGTCACTTCAACTTATTTTTAACCTGGAAGCCAACTGGCTTTTCTCCAGTTCTGATCTTCAAATGAATCTGATTTGTACCCATCACTGACAGATTATGTCAAGAATCTATGCTTCCAAGGAAAGCTTTGTCCAAGTTACACAGGTTGGACAAGTTTGATTCTCTGATGGAATTTTTTCCAACCTCTACTTATAGAACAGATACCTTTTCACATGTGCAGCCACGCAAAATAAAAGGAAACGTATGTGTGCCCTCTAACAGGAGACTCTAAATGATCAAATATTGGCATTCAGAGCAGACAGTGGTAGGTGATCCTCTGACTGCAGTGATGCAGTGGATCTTAAACGATGTCATTTGAGACCTAGCTTGGGGCCAATGCAAACCTGCCTACTGACATCCTCAGGAATCACAGCTGGATTTTCACTGCAGGGAAAGCACAATCTGCCTATTCTACTTACTGCTAGATGGGTTGCCAAAATTTTGACTCTATTTTCGAGGTACCCCCGTTTCTTGGGAAGTCTGACTGCTCTGAGTTCTTAAGATTGAGCTCAAAGACAAGTGCAAGTGGACATCTTCATTTCAGTGTATAAAAAAGCTGTTATAAAGTTACATGTGTCTTTACAATTACATAGATTAGCAGCTTTCAGTCCCCAAAATAGCTGCATCTGTCATCATTTACGTTCCTACCAAAGTAGTCTGGTATTCCAGAGTGGTTAAGCTTCTCCACAACTATGTTCAAGTGAAGGAAATGAAAAAGATGAGGAAAGAACCACCTTATTTAGTATACGTGCTGCCCCAGATGTTCTAAAATATCCCTTTTCTTTAAAGAACAGTTCACTTGTCTTACCTTTTTAATATGGTTTCAAGAAACAGTGCAGATGGTACCCTTTTGAAATCTGCTGCTTTAGAAATGTAAATCTCTAAGACTTATAAATATGGTTTACACCTTTTATAGGAAAAATACAGGGCATTTAGTTATAGGAAAATGGGAGATGGATTCAAACTGAAAGAGGGCAGGTTTAGCTTAGATATTAGGAAGAAAATATTTACTGTGAGGGTGGTGAGGCCCTGGCACAGGTTGCCCAGAGAAGCTGTGGATGCCCCATCCCTGAAAGTGTTCAAGGCCAGGTTGGATGGAGCTTGGAGCAATCTGGGATAGTGGAAGGTGTCCCTGCCCATGGCAGAGGAGTTGGAACAAGATGACATTTAAGAGCCCTTCTAACCCAAACCACTCTATGATTCTGTGAAAAAAGAAATTGGAATAGGTCCTTTCTTTCACACCTCTTGACTTTAAAAGTACCTAAAACATTTTAAAATATGTGCGGCAGTCATATTTCATTGCCTAATTAATAAAATACCTTTGCTGAGCAAACATGGGCAAGAGCTGAACCTCATACACATCTTTAAAAAGTAAATTGGTATAAACTCTAAATTATGTGTCCAAACTCTCAATACTGTTAAAAATTCATTCAAAAGATTGAAACCTGAATCTAAAGGGAAATACTGCACTATGACCAGAATGAAAAGTTTTGAACCAACTTCTGGGCACAGCCCCTTTCTCTGGAGGAACTGGAGAGCCTTGTCCTGCTGCAAGAAGGAAACAAAGCAGAGTAACCTCCTGCCTGTCAGCTGCCACAAGCTGGACACACTCTGCTAATTGTTTCTCCTATGCTGCTTTTGGAGCAGACTTTTCTGGGTGCTTACATAAATTTCTCCAAAATAGGGAGCATCTCTCCACCTTCAAGGCATCTGTCATCAAATTCCCCAAAACTGCACCTCTCCTTCCCATCTTTTTTTTTTTTATGACTACTTTTATCAGCACAGATCAACCATAAACAACTCACTTCACAGACCACTGCAGCATTAACATTTCTAATTTTTAATTCTCCATTTGAGCAAGACGTGTTACAATGTTAGCTCACTGTTCTCTTGGCCATTAATAACATGGGACTCCATGTAACAGAAGTTCATTGCAAGCTTAAGGCAGTCATGAAACCATTCAAGAGTTTAACTAAAAGTCATCTTACAAAGTGGCATTTTGGTGTGGTTAATGATAGAAATTCTAATTGTCATCTCTATCTCATTAAAAAACAGATATCTGCAGAAAAATTTGCAGAGACACTGAAAATACATTATTTAATTTTTATTTCTGTCTCTAAAACACCTACAGAACTTCACAGCAACTGTTGTGCCTAATTGCCAATGCCAATAAAGTAAAATTACATTACAATTATTTGTTTCAAGCTCTCTTTTGAGAACAACCTTCTCTATCCAGGCAGTAATGAATTCATACTTCCTTTCCCAGCCAGCATAAGGAGCTTAGTGTAGAAATTATGGATATCTTCATGTAGAAGAGAAAATTAAAAACTCTTGCTTTTCCCAAAGCCATTGTCAATGCATTTGAAGATGGCATCTTACCCTTTGTGAACACAGCTTTGCTCTCCAAGATGAAATCCCACTAGCACCACTGGAATAAATGCAGTTACCAAACTGCAAAATCAGCATAAGCAAGAAAATGAGGTCTGTTAGGGCCAAGTGTTTCACATTAAACATTGCTGGCATAAAATCTAATGTCTCCAGTGTTCATTTCCTTTAAGAAAGGGGCAGGATGTGACTCAACAGAAAGCATAAGCCATTTAACAGTGCATTGAAGCACTTCGCATTTCTTGTTTGAGTCTAAAAAGCATTTGAGGAGCAGACTAAGAACAGATCTTCATTAAAGTATTAATAGTACCTCCCTGACAGCAAAATGTTCAAATGTGGTCCATTTAAAGTGTTCTCCATTGTTTAAAAATATATAGGCTGTGAATCTTCAGTGCTCATGGAACTGCTGCCATTTTCAGGTGCTAAGAATGAACTTCCATTCACCAAGCACTGAATTCTGAATTCTGCACAAACCTGTTTCAAGCCCTGCATTTTGACAAAATAAAATGCCAAAAAACATTTGAGCAATGCTGTCCTGAAAACCACTGCACTTGCTAAATATAGATCACTCTAAACTTTACACATCAGGGACACATCTAAAACTGCAACTTAAAAGTCAACTGTGCAGCAATATAGCACGATAGTAAAATTATAGGGCAAATATGACACATCACGTCTAGAGTTCCTCAGAAGTTTTTCAGACTTACATATGAACAACCCTATCTGCTTCAAACAAGAAATGACCCATCACTCTATGATAATTTTCAGAGTATATTGCTTCAGATAATGACTACCTTTCACATGCATCTGACTACCACTGACATCATTACAGACAAGGCCAGTAGTTGCTGGTCTGATGATTCACTGTCAGCCATAGTTTTCCACTGTAAAAAATGAACACTGTAGCCAGTCAAGAGGGAAGAGGCACTTATGATAGTCTTAAGAGTAGCAGAAGTGTCAAAGACCTACAAATTTTATTCAATCTTTTCACAGTAAGCATGAGGCCTGTATGCTATCATGGTGTCTGCAGCTGTCAAAGGCAGCCTATTTACCTACACTGCAAAGGAGACACCAGCAACCTGAATGAATGTTTAAGGTCATGAATTATTAAAGGTATGCTATTAAATGAATTTGCTCTATTTTATAAAAGCCACCCACCTTGTACACACCAGCTTGACCTTTCATCTCTCATAACCCTGCCCAAGATTACTTTACTTTGATTTTCTAAGTTACCAATATTATTTCCCCTAATTGTGTTAAAATAAACATCAGCTTATTTAGGTGCCTAAATTAAGTTATTCTGGGGAGACAAGGGGACCCAGAGGGTTCATAGAGAAACATAAAAATTTTGACTGGTAGGCTTGTGACTCAAATGTATTTGACTCCAACAATGACAGATAGTTAAACTGTGGGATTAATACATAGGCAATCTATGGTTTCAAAATTATTTTCTAGTGAACAAGTGTTATTAGTACATAAACTGTCGTAACTATCCATCAAAAGATGCCCTGGAGGCTAAAACATGCTTTAAAGTTGTCTCTCTGAATTAGGGTAAGTAAATACACAGCTTGATCTATACCTGTTCAAACTGAGTCTGTTCTCATAAAAGATAAATTTTATTTTTTAGTATTATCAACATGACATATCTCACAAGTACTATGTCTGGTTGAATTAAAAAAAAAAAAAAAAAAATCTGAGGCCTTACTGTCCTGACAGAATCTCCTTAATTCCCAACCAGTTTGCCTAATATGCTGCCAAATTAGAATTTTCCATTCACGAAATTCACTCACTCTACATGAATATATACACTCTACACACACATATTGATACAGACTTATAGAATCCATTCAAACAGAATGAAGTATGAGGGCAGCATATAACAGGGAAACACTCCGATCCCTTAAGTGTGCCTGTGGCTAAACAGCTTTAGCAGCCACAAAAATTCCACCTCTGTACCAAAGACCATCACTGTGGTACCAACCATTTACAGAACTGCTCACCTGATGACTTCCATGACAATAATTGTTCAGATGAAAGTCCTGGGGATCCAAAGAATCACTCAAATGAAGGAGGGAGAAGATCCATTGAGCCACACAGTGCCATCATCTACCAAACTCCACAGTATACAACTCCCTGAACATTCATTGCCTCTATCATGCCTTGCTGTACTTTCACATCACATATTAAATGCATTCATTTTCTGCCAAGACCCTGATCCACAGCCTGCTACATCTCACAAAACCTGGAGATTAAACTGATACATTTTAGAATTCTTTTTTTTTCATACTTTTACTCTGTGATTGTTGCTTATAGGATAGCCCTTGTATGTTTTTCCCTTCCCTTCACCACAAAATTCTGTTTCAGAATGTAAATTCAATCTGTGTATTCTTTACACTCATTTTACGAGACTTCAGAATAGAAACCAATTACTCAGTACTTCCCCAAACCTTCTACTGCATTACAAGACTGACAGCTTCTCTGGGTTTGTTGTTGAACTATCACAATATTTTGTTTATCAGCAATATGATAACATACAAAAAAAAGAGAATAGACTCACATTCTCATATTCCGAATAAATTTTAGAGTAATTTAAGACTCCTTGGCTCTTAGAAGTTTTCAAATACAAATCCCAGGAAAATTCCTTTGACTCGCTTTCCTCCAGGAGTAGCTGAAGGTGTACAAATATAGGAGTGGCAAATTCCAGAGGAACTTCAAATAGACTCTTCTATTTAATCATATTTATCATGAGATGGTACTAATCCTTCCTTGGGGCATGTATTTTAAAGCTATATTTGGATACTGAGAAATTTTTGCTTGCAGGGAATGTAAACTATCATTGGCCTGATTTTTAATTTAAAGTGATTTTGGAACTTGCCTGCTTCCATACCCACTCAGATGGATTCTGACATAAGCCTGAAACAACTTATTCCCTGTTAGAAAAAATAAAATAAAAAAAAGAAATTGCTTAAGCTTTCAGGCATCTCTTGAGTGAGAACTCTCAGCATAATCCAAGGGTGAAATCCTATCACTGTGACAGTGCTACTCGCATCTGATATGCCCAGATTTTTAACTACTGTCCATTTTTCTGACACTGACAAGAGTTTATAAATAATTGAATTCTGCAGGAGTCTAGCAAAAATTAACATAAGTCTGGGGCTAGGGTACAAAAATACATACTGAATAACCCTTTTATTATCAAGGAAATATTAAATCACCATAATCTATTTCTTATTTTCATTCTGTTGTAAAATTGATTATCAACATACAGCCATGCCAGAAGCACATATGCCAAAGAAATCTGTTTGCAAATTTGACTGCCAAAGAGCAATTGCTTTCTCAAACCTTGGGGAAATGGGAAAACAAAATCTATTGAAAACTAGAGATAAGGAACTTTATTTTCCCTCACATCCAACTGCAAAGGCTGTAGAAGCAGCAGCATGGCACTGGTTCTATAATTATTACTTTTCTGTAACAGTAGAAACACACTTTGAACAGTAATATTAAATATACTTTCAGCATCAAATAAAGACATTTGTTACTTATTTTGGAGTCAGAAAAAGCCTCCATATACCATATACATAACACTAATGCTCAGAGTAAATTGACTTAATTTCTCTAGTTTGCAGACAGCAAAAATGAAAAGGCAATGCAACTGTTGGGCCAGGCTGTTCATCATGTCAGACTAACACTGCCTTGTGCCACTGTCTGCAAACGTCCTTCAAACCAGGAGCCCCTGTTGAACTGCATGTCTTTTTCTCTTTTCACTAAAACAAACATTTTCCTTCCTGGGAGGCTGTTGTATAGGTTTTTTTCGTATTGTCTCTTGTTCAAAGGAGCCACTTTGGAATAAGCAAAGACAAGATCCAGGACTGGAAAAGATGCTCAGTCACATCCTGCTAAAGACACACATCTTAGTTTGTCCATGACAAGCAATGTAGATTTCCTGTAGTAAAACTACAATGACTGCTTCTTTGAAGCATGTTTTCAAAAGTCAAAGTCTGCTGCAAAATCTAAATCCTACTTTTGGATGGAGAGAGAAGTTTCCCTCCTTCCAGTATCGTCAGGCTGAGAGATGCCAGGCCTTCTCCGCTTTCCCTCACAGAGATTGCCAGCTCCTATGTAATAGTGCTTCATTTTGCACTTGATACTTCTAGACATTGTCACAAAAGAAATTTCTGCCAATTTCCTCTTCAGTATTGAACTTGATAGAGAGTAAAAAAAAATTCTCTAAAGCCAAAATCATGCTCAAAGATGAGGAAAAAAAAAAGAAAATCATTTGGCATTTCAAAAAACTTGGTGGTGGTCAAACATCCATGCCACGTAACACACAACAATGAGAAGCTGCCGTATTATCACAACCAGAAGATTATTTAAACATAGGCATGAAGACACTTAACCCGTGCCTACTGCATATTCTTGTGCACAGGAGACAGGCTGCAGTGGGTGGATGCTTTATTTAGGCAAGAGTTACCCATCTGTAACTGCGGGAGGGAGTTGGCAGATGGAGCTCTGGAGTTCCCTGCTGGAATCTGGCCAGGGCACTGCTGTAACCAACCCCTCTCTTCTGAAATGCAGATGGAGAACTTGCATGTCATACGCTAAAGCTGTTAGAGAGCACTGAGCAACCAGAGGCTGATTCCCTCTGCTTTGTTCTTTGCAGACCTATTTCTACCTGATGGTCTGTGTAAAACTCCCACCTCTCTAAGACAACAGCTTCAGAACTGCTTTTGTACAAGTATGAAGAGCAGCAAGGACACAATGCAGTTTTGATTCTGGTTTTTAGATTGAAATAACCTAAAAATCTTTTCACAACCATATAGCAAGTTTCAACACTACTTTCAAATTTAAAAAATCCACTGAATTAATATTTCTTTAAAACCATAAAGAATCATTATTCTAAAATGCTTCCACTTCTAATCTTAGAAACTAATTTAAAATAAAAGTCAAAATTGAAGGTGCAATATTTTTTTCCTAATTAAATATCCTCCACCAAGTGGTTTAGTGGTATATAAATAAAGAGGAACAGCTAGTACATAAAGCAGGAAACACTTCATAAAAGGAAAGCACTTTGAAATTCACTCAGGCTTTGTTCCTTTAGGGCTTGGCTCCTGTGCATCCCTAAGCAGGGAGCACAGACACAGGGGACATGGTTTCCCTCTGTTATCCTGCTTTCTCATGGGCATGTCAAGTGAAGGGTTGTTCAGCCTGGATTCCAGACAGAGAGAACTCTGCAAGTTCCCATTGTAGCCAAAGCATAGCATAACTGCTGCCACCTCTACTGCTCAGACACATCCTCTGTTTCACACAGAAACTATTTGGAAAAGATGAGAGAATTTTCAGTAGGAGAAGGGAACTTTTTTCATTCATTGGAGACTAAACACAGACCTTTTGGAACTCAGTTTTGACACTGGATGAAAGTAATAGCTGCAATCATACAGCCTAGCCATTCTTTCAGCTCACATGGAAAACTTGTACAAAGTAAATGGCTATTTCATGAGCTTCTCAGATTGGAGCAAAAGGCACGTCATGAGTGGCTGTTAGCCTGGAGAAAGCGCTTGCTTTCTCCTTTAGCTGCTAAGCAGAGGTTATGCAATAAGATATGCTCCTCCAGAAATGTGTGTTTCCCTGCTCATAGAACCTGAAACCTCTGGCTTGCTCTAATATACTGCATTTTTCTGCCTTCTGCTTTTCAGCCAGAGAAGATAATCTATCCAATCACATAGGAAAACAACATCTCAATGGAGAAAGATGTCCTCCTCAGAGTAGATTTTGCAGACATGCAGTAAACTTCTTTCCATCCCTCAAGCCCTCTCTGTGCTACGCTGTCTGGAGCACTTGCATTGCAGCAGCTCCTCTTCCTCACACTGGTCCTGCCTGCCTCAGCCCCAGGCCTTTATTGGGACACCAGCCATTCCTTTTCTTAGCACAGTAACACTGCAATTCATGATTCTTTAAGGAAAAAGGAATAGAAAAAGTGTCCATTAAAGTCCAAAATACACTGGAAAAGAGAAATAAGCCATAGCTCACTGACCACAGAGACAACTTGGCTTGGGAAAACTGCTGAGGCAGTGGCCTCAGCTGCCTGGGGCAACTGGAATATTCAGTAATCATCTCCTTGGCTGGCACAGTTCACACAGAATTTTAAGGAAACACAAACCAACAGTTCACTTTTCTTTAAGAGCTACAAGGGAAATTGCAGCAGACTTCAATTCAGGAGCAGCTCAGACAACACAAAGCTAAGAATAATAATCTTATCAGCTACTTTCAGACAAGACACATGGTTTATTTACACTAAAAATGCAATTGAGAAACCAACGTTTTAGAGCAAACTAAACACTTTTCAGTGTTGTTACTTGAAGTGACATCCCTGGGCACAGCTGGAAGGTTGCAGCTTGGGCTGGCCACAAACTGCTTGCAGATGCTGTTTTACACACCTACCTGCAATGTCCATATGGTGTATGCACTTATGTATGAACAGCAAGGCATTTCCAACCTACATAAAAGCTCTCACTAAAGAAAGCGCCCTTGGGACAGTGTTTCTTAACTGTTTAAGTACAAATATTTTCTGGACTGCAAACCCAGTTAATATTCATGAAAAGTGTATCTAAAGCGCAAAACACATATGTATTTCAATTCTATGCATCTATGTAAATATGATATTTATATAATATTTAGTAAAACCCCACAAATATTTAGGTCATTTAATCTGCAGTATGCTACTTAGATGAATAATTTATCCTCACGTCCTTGGAATACCCGTACCTCTAACTTTATAATATCTTAATTTTATGTCCTTTGTGGCATGTGTCCTGCTAGATCACATCGCTGTATGTATTTTGTCAACTGCTACACATCTACAGTCATGGAAGAGTTAAGTCTGATGGCATAGAAAATATGTTGTAAGTCAGAAAGCCTTCATAATGTGCTGTTCATGTTGCAGGGACTCTTCAAATTGCTTCCAGACAGTGCTATTTTTATAATGCCATCACAAAAGCAAATCCTATCCTATCCATTCATGACTTGAGTGCAGCTTTAGATGAAAACTGCATATATAATAAATCAATCTTTGCCCAAAATGCTGACCAAAACCTTGAATAGAAGTTCAGATAAAGCATTAAGGAGGTCAGGATAGGAATTGTCAGTCTTCTCCAGTCCTCACTTTTAAACACCACTGTAACTTTCTGTGGGAAGTGTTTATCTTAATTTCTGGAGGTTTTTGATTTTCATTTTTTTCCTCAGTATGTCAATCAGAACATGATCAGCAGTTGCACAGACAAAACCAAGAAGTTCTGACAGCTATCAGGTGCTCAAGAGCAAAAGGGAAGACAAGAGAGGACCAGGCAGGCAGACACTGCAAATGTTTTTGCTGTTCCTGTTACGGTTCCTGCATTACTGTTTTACTTGGTCTGACATGACTGAATTTTCCTAAAGCAATTTTCCAGACCTGCATGGGGCCTTGAAGTTTCCCCTCTGTCAGTAACACACAGCACTTGTGCACAGGAATAACCTGGAACTACTGCCAACACCCAGCAGAAGGAGAGCCATACCTACAGTATTCATTTCTCCCATATAGTTTCCACTGCATAATTCATAGACAGGTCTTTGTCTTTCATACCAAAGCAATGCTCCATCAGCTTTTTACAGACTGAAGGAAAAGTGTCCTTTTACTCATCTGTAGAGTATCTGTGGAAACATGAGCCAGGGCAAAGCGCCAGGCATCAGAAATCCCTGAGACCACTGCCCATATGGGTTTTCAATGCATTACATCAAAGGCACTTAATTCCCAGTTCAACTCTGAGAATTACATTACTAATACATAGTATATAAGAAGGGAACTGGAGTGATTTACAATTGCCTTTTAAAAAACTTTCTTCTGATGACTGTAAAGTTAGTTGCCAGCAAATGTCACCCAGGAAGCGATTAGCAGCTCAAGGTGACAATAGCTTCCATACCACTAGCAAGAAGGAGTGTGGGGGAAGCACTGCTTCTTTGGGATTGGGCATTGTGTTCACAGCTGCACTCCCCTCTCCACCTTTCTAATTTTACAGTGTTCTTGTCCTACAGGCATGGAGTATTTATAAAACTTTTTCACCCCAAAAATGCATTCTAGAATATGTATTAAATTTCACTTTTCCAAGAATGTTCAGGGAAATAGTCTGTTCACACTTTAACCCACTGTGAAAACAAAACCCTTAATAAACAGGCAAAATTTTTGGCTTGTCAGCCTGATCTAAAAAGAGCAAATGTACTCAGAGTTTTAGGAAGTATATTCTGTTGGCTTATATGTTTATTAAGCTAGGGGAATGCATAATTCAGTCACTGAGTTTTCCCATTAAAAATAGCATTTCATGGGTTCACAACACTATAGAACCTCAGGACTGAGTTGGTTTTGGGTTGGGTTTTTTGGGGGTGTGGGGTGTGTGCATTTATTTATTCTTTAAACTACAGAACACTGATATCAGCAAATCAGTTGGTTTGGAATTTTGTTGTTGCATAGGTTTTTTTGGCCGTTGCTCTCTTCACGAGTTCTCTCACAATTTTTCATCAGTGTAGTTCTTAAAATAGTTCCTTCATCACATTCTATCAAACATTTTCACGAACAGTGATTTTAGGAGCCACAAATTAGGCTGCTTTCTGAATGTTCCAGTCATTGTACAAGCTTGCAGGGAGCCATGCAGCCCTTTCCCAATACTCAAATGTACTCTGGGAAGTTCCCAATTAATAGGAGTTTAGTGTTCAGCTACAGCTGAATTTGAATGGGAATACCTCACCATACAGCTGTGAAAGTCTTCCTCATAAAACCAAGCAGAATTCAGAAGTGCTTTAGAAAGAAGTCATCCAGTTAAAACAGCAAAACCTTCATTTTTTTTAGAATAAAATTTCCCAAAACTAAAAAAATCATGTATTATGTGACTTTTCAATAAAACATTATGTGAGAGAATTTGCAAATTATATAACGAGTATGTGGGAAATGTGGAAAAAAATCCAACCTTTTTTTCCCTTTGGAGATAACAAAGTTTCTCTTCTCCTTTCCCATTTATTATTTGGTCTTAAAGTCCGATGCCTCTCTTTTCACACACTTCTTCTCTTTTCTCCTCTGCTACATAACTTAGTACTAAGTCCAAACTACCTGATGAGAATCACAGCTAAGAAAAAACCCCACACATCTGTGCAGCATGGAAGAGCATCAAACCTGCAGTGACTTACTGTAATGCTTTAAGTGCCTATTAAGTTCCTATGAGAGGAGAGAGGGAACAAAAAAAAAAATTTTGAACTTTATGAGCATAAAGTTCAGATTTTTTTGCTCTGCTTCATAGAAATACAGAACAAATTCATACAATTTTAACTCTGGAAGTTTTCTAGCACGCAGGAGTTGCAAGGAGTGTGTTACTATGACTGATGTTACAAACGAGACTTCCTCATTCTGGCCAATTTTAAATTATAGTTTTTCTGGAAGCCATAAGAGCCATTTACCAAAGCCTGGATTCACTGAAGAAGCTGGGCTCAAGTGTAGTTGCTACCATTCTTTAATCATTCCAGAGAGCATCTCTGTCACAAAGCCAGGAAGCCAAAGCTGAATTCAAGATGTTAAGACAACAGACTTCAAAGGCTAATGCAAACAATTTGTGCAAGCTTTACTGTTTTCCAAATTAATAAAACACAACCATTCTTGGATACTGCTCATATAAAATGCCCAATTATGTCTTTATAACTTACAAAACTCTATATAAACATTTGATCCAAAATATCCTACCTGTAAAATCAATTTTGTTGAGGAAATGCAGTTCAGTGACACCATACAGGCCTGCAGAAACTCAGAGACATTTTAGATAACCCTTCAAAAACCGGTCACATTTTTTGTGCCACAAATGCTGGCACATACAAAGAAATTTCTACTGGTTACTGATTCTACAGTTTTTACCACTGATCCCTTAGTATTCTAAATACTGGATGGATGCTTTACCAGCCCCAAGGCACAGGGAATTTACCTGTGGAATTTCATGTGTCACATCTCTAATTCATAAACTTCAGCAATTGGCCTCCGAGACCCTGTTCTTAAAATCTTTAACAGAAAACAATAAAAATTCCACTCCTCAAGATTAATCATGGCAGTAAACTAGCATCTCTGAAGAGTTCTGTTGTTTCTAATAAAGATAGACAAGGTCAGAACCGATATTTTCAGTTATCTGGACTTGGTGGCAACACCACCCACATTCCTCTAGATTTCTGGATTTCTGGAATCGAGAGGATTTGGTATTTTTTACCAAGTGTTCAAGTCCTATCACATAAATAGAAATCCCACCAAAAAAAAAAAAAAAAGAGAATTTTGCAGGAAAAGCTCTTTATGATTATTTCAAAAAGATAAAAGTAAATTTTTAGCAATTTCTCTTACTGCTCTAGTTAATATCTATCAATTTTATTTTTTTTCTGGAAAATATATGAGGGCAAGATTTGAAACAGATACTCTGTCACAAATAAGTTCTATGAGGGCAAACATCACAAAAAATCTGATCCACAGATGTATAAATATTCAGGTGGGGGATTTTTTGGATTTTGAGGGGGCAGGGTTTGGTGTGGAATTTTGGTTTGTTGGGGTTTTTTGTTGTTGCTGTTTTCAAAGCAAGTGAAATACATAAAAAATGAAGCTACCTGAATCACTTCTCAGGAATACTAAGATATCAACTCCTCCACTTGGCAGTTGATTAATTTTGTTCTGTCCTTTAACATTTTGCACGTTTAGAAGTCCAGGTCAAAGACAGTGCATTCAAGGATTACTTGCCCAAGTTCTTTGTGAAGGCTCCAGTCACCTACCTTGACCCGCCAGCTGATACAACTGCATGCTCCTGGAGAAGGATTCTCTTGACTGCTTGTGGAAAAGCTCCTACAGTGCCTGGCACACTTTTTCAACTCCACCTAGTACCACCTGGTTAGTGAATTAACCTCTTAGCAACCTGGATGATTCAGAGCTGACGTTAAAGTTTATTTTTGCTAACAAGTAAGCACCTATTTCTTGGCTGCTGTGAAAAATAATCACAGAAATGTAATTAGTTGCAGATGTAAAGCCAGCTTTTTAATTAACATTTTGCAATTATTGGTTGCTGTACCTTTTCAAAGCTTTTCTCAGCAGTTAATTATTCTTAAAAAGACACACCTTCCAGGCATAGGTTTGCTAACACATTACCCTATTTGAAAAAAACAATCTCTCAAATAATCTCTAGTGTTTAAAAAGGGACACGTTTTAGAAGGGTGGGGTTTAGCACAAAAAGCTCAATTTAATAGTGGAATAAATGAAATGCAACACTGGCTCTTATAATGAAATGCGCCTTTATATTTTTAATCCAACATTCAGATCTTTATTTTTCAGCACCTTTGAGAGTTGTTTTTACTTGAGATCAGTGACTCTTCTCTTTCATCCACCACATGGAAGTGAAAGTTGGAAGAATGCAATAGGAACCATAAATACAGAAAGGTATCAGTGCCCTTGGATTCAGCTCTGTGAAGTCATAGAGCAAGATTTTTTGAAATTAGTAAAAGGAGGTAATTTTAACTGGACAAGGGGGGAAAAAAAACCCAAAATAATATTGACAATGTAAGGCAGGTAACCCTTTACAGAAATTGAGCTCTAGCTGTTCCAGAAGCTGGTAGTGTTAGGCATCACTAACTCAGCCTCAATAAAATAGTTTCTACTGCACACTATGCTGGAGTCTTAAATATTTTTAGAATATTATAAGATAAGAATCACAAAATATTTCTGCTACTTACTGCATACAATCTCTTCTTCAAAATAAAGGCTCCATCACTCAGATCCAATCTTTTTCATCAAAAGAGATCTTTCTTGTCAAGTAGATCTAATCT
The DNA here is from genome assembly GCF_015832195.1 of Motacilla alba alba. Classification (NCBI taxonomy): domain Eukaryota; kingdom Metazoa; phylum Chordata; class Aves; order Passeriformes; family Motacillidae; genus Motacilla; species Motacilla alba. The sequence goes on along the minus strand of NC_052022.1, from coordinate 30,871,163 downwards.
GCTGATAAAAATTTTCAGTTACAACATTGTATTTAAAGAATTACACTTTTTCAAACAACCGAGCCTTTCCCTCTGTGATGACTGTTTCATAAACATGTTTATGCATACAAGATGATTTTCAGGACTCAGATCAGGAGACCTACTCCTTTTGCACCACACAATAAATCCATCATTGTAATTGCTAAACTTTGTCACAGCAGATGGATAATGTGTTTTATCTGGAACGCGGTACAATGTTAAATCTGGCTTGATTTGACAGGATTTTGTCTGCAAAACGGACAGGACAGCCCAGCAACTGAGGCTGGGCTATGGCCAGAAACAGTTAAGGACTAAAACCCAAACGTGACATTAGTGGAGCCCCAGGTACAGCCTGACTACTCACACAGACCCAGGCAGATTTTGTGCAAGAGCAAGGGACTGGTACAGCCTGAACAACTGCACTCATGCTGTGTTCAAAACCTGAACAAAACTAAAATTGACACTGCTCACTTTATACAGTCTTTCAGAGAGAGCAGAAAAAAAACATTCAAAACCAGGATTTTGTTGGCTGCTTAAATGTCTTTTAGATCTGCCCTTAGACATCTGATGTGAATCTTATGACAAATAAATACTTCCAATAACCTGGGTTTAATCATCCCATGATTCTAAATCTCAGGTTGCTTGTCTGACAAAGTATGACACTTGTGATAAATTTCCAAAACTAGAAAAATACATAGAAAATTATACATTTTCATAGTTTATGAAACATTACAACATTCAGTTTTACTTCTTACAAGAAATCATGCTGTTTGATAGAGTAAATTACAAGGTATTTTAAACTGAGAGTTTATGGAAGCTCTGAAAAGAACTCTGTTGATGGACTGGACAAAGCTGTCTTATAGAAGCACATTGCTGAAATCCATTTGCTCCCCAAAATGTGGGGAGGCAGTACTGATGCCATGGTTTCCCAGTTACAGAAACCTGGCTGTGGTAAACCCACAGCCCCCAAGGTCACATTATCTGTGCTGGGGGAGTACATGTAATGGAACATTATTTTATGTAACTGGTTTCCAACAAATGGTGATTCCTGGAAATGCTGTATGAGAACTAAGTCTCAGTCCAATGTCTGCTATATTCCTGGTAGGTTTTTCTACCTTTAAAAATCTTATATCCTGGCTGCATACTTTACTTGGGTTGTCCATTTTGCAAACAGATGAGTAACTTCCCACAGTGCAACACAGAGGTTTTGTCAACACATTGTTCCACATATCAGCGCGGCCAGATTCCTTTTCCAAAATACAATCTGTGCAAACGGGTAAATTAAATCAGGCTGAGCGTGGCAGCAATCTGTGGAGTGCCAGGAGAAGGTCACACTGCTGGCACACAGAGCCAAGGGCCAGCCAGGAGATGCCCGCCCTGACCTCAGAAGCTCATGGCAGGGAAAAGGAAATGAAGTGCCACGTGAAGAAGCTAGTAAGAGGCACAGATTTAGTCAGCTAATTGAATGTATGCTAAATAGAATTCCCTTATGTTCTCAGAGCCGAAGTGCAGGAAAAAACACTGTTCTGCAACTGAAGTGAATGGAAAAATGCTAAGACAGCCAGGATTGGACAAGACTTGTGAGTCACTTCAGAGCTATCCAAAGGGATACAGAGGTCGGCACTCGCTAGAACATGGGCTGAAACAGTCACTGATTTATTTTCCAAGAATCCCAACAAGAGGCACTCTCAGGGGAGCAGAAGACAAGAGACTGTGCCATGATTGCAGCTACAAAGATGACTACAGTTCAGAAATTCTGGCAAACTTGAGAAACTACAGTAGAAAGTCAAACTGTAGTCTGAAAGTTCTGAGAATGCAAGCAGGAAGAGCAGGAAGCAAGACATTACAATGGCATAAGTGCTAAGAGAGCTCGGGAGTAATAAATGTGTTTATTGATTGATTTGTTCAGATGCATTCTTATCAAAGAAAAGATCAAGGTTTCTTGTTTGGGACTCCCATTTTATGACTAAGTATTGATAGACAGCTTTGGACACCCCTCTCTGAATTACAGGGCAGTGGGTGCTCCTTATTAGGAAGGAGTATAGGTAGTTAGATTTACTGCTGTACTCAGAATTCAGCTCCCCTCCTTCATTCCACTGAAGTGGTGAATTCCAATTACCATTTTCAGACTAGAGAAAAAGACAGACACGTAGGACTACTAGATTAAATGAAAAATTTAGAAGATAAAATTTCATATAAGCCATCCTTTTTGCTTTGGGTTATGGAACAATCTAAACTAGGTTAAATGTAAGAATTAATAGTTCTCTTATTATTAATTTTAAATCAATGTCTGAAATCTACCTCCAAGGCACTAGATGATTTAATTTAATTACATAAATTGCAATTAAACTAAAACACAGAACCTTGGCTAGCTACTACTTTCCTCTTCCATAATCTAAAATAGAAACATTTAATCTGCCTGGCAGAGACATTTTATTTACCAGTATCCCTGGAAGTCACCAAGTTCAAGCTGACTTTGAGTAAGTCCTGCAAACCCACTGGTCTTTGAGCCCCAGCAAGATGACTTTATGTGCAGCTCAGCCACTTAGTAACAGGGAGATACAATTAGAGCTGCCAGAGCTGTATCTGCAGCACATGGAACTACACGTTAAGGAAACTCTGACAGAAACTGGGCAGAAATAGTAGAAATTACCTTATATGACATCATAAAGCACAGGCCTCATATAAAATAAAATTTATAAAAGCCATAATTTTAAATGAGGATTTGAGAAAGGCAATGGAACTACAGCATGTCAATTGTTTGATTTATGAGTGATTTAAGGCTGGAGACAAAACACTGCAATTTGGGTGTTGCAAACTAAAGACTTATAGAAGTGATCCGAAGTGATCAAGTATGTAATTCTATGAAGTCACCTTCTGTCAGCTGATTTTGTCACACTCCTGCCTGCCCCAAATTCACCTTGGGCATTATTTTCATTCTCAAAACTCAATTTTGTGCAACACATTTATTTACCTGCTTTATCATCTTTAAGTAGGATGAAGAAGAGCCATGATTGAACTTTCCCTTCTTTTAAACCTTCTGTTCTCAGTAGCATTTTTCCAGTGTTGCTAAAGGGAGGGCTGGACCACAGCAGACCTCTAAAGGTCACTGAGCTGTGATTGAGAACTTCCTTGGTGTCTCCATTGCTCCACAGACTGCTCCCTCTGCTTGACTCAGATGCCTGGGTTATGACTGATTATTGTTTGATGAAGGTTCTTATTCAGAGGTAAGAAAAATAAAATTAAATCCAAGTTATGACCAGGGTATCTATCCTCCCATGACTTAAATCTTCATGTTTAACCATTAAAGCAGAGGCAACATTTTGCAGCCACAACCTTTTTCCTTTGTATGATAACATATGTCACCATCCTGTAATATTTTTATGGTGTACGTATTTTAAATGGGGAAAGTAATAACAAAACTGTATGAAATCACTGTGCCAGATGCTGATGTAGTTGAAGAGGAATCCCAGAGATATAAGACTGGAAGCCGCAGTCCATCTAGGAAGCCAACCTGGAAAACATGACTAGTGCTGTGGGTAATGCTGGAGCTTGAACATCTGTATTTTCTTCCAGAAATGAAAAAACTCACACCTGGGAGTTTTTTTAAAGCTACATATATCAATGCATGGTCTGAAAATGCTGTGAGCTTTTACATGATATTTTCTGTCTGCTTTTTAAACTAACCTCACTTTGAGTGTAGACATGACCCTTCATTTTTGTCTAGAAAAGATGACTAATAGGATTCTAGCTAGAAATGTGCAGTTTTAAATATATTATCCTGTGCTTTGCATCAACTGTCTACACCAAGATGGGAAATATTAATCATTGTAGCAGTCTGCCACACACAAATAGATTAATTTAACAGATGTATGATTTAAGTAAAACTCTGAGCTCATGATGAAAAATTTGGAGTAAATCCAGTACAAGGAAAATAAAGCACAGAACTTATTAAAGGAAGAAATGTGAGAAAGAATTGTGCTAAACATTCTTCTTATTCTTGCTTTCTTAGGAGGACACCATGCTGGGCAAGCTTGAGGAAGGAGGAGATCTGTCTGCTCCCTGAGGAAAAAATGGGGAAGAAGAGATTCATCAGCCCTCCCCTCTGGAAAGAGTCCTGCTCTGTCATTACTTGCACACAAGAAGAGAAAGAGTGTGTGTAAAAATCCTAGACAATGGCTCAGTGCCTACAAAGAGGCATTCTTCTGTCTGACTTCCACTGCTCGTTAGATTTATGATCTGAGACACAAGTAGATCACTTTGCATGAAAGTCAAAAGGATATTATTTTCTAACTTTATACAAAAAAGTACAGAAACTGATAGAAAGCTCTTAAACTTCAATAGGATTTGGATCTGTGTCACTGAACCAGAAGATGACAACTTTTTTCCCCTGGAAAAAACACATAAAATCCACACAAATGAAAGCTCTTCAGTTTTTCAGTAGATCAAGACAAAAATCCTTAAAGAAAGACAATCCTTTTTAGTACTCAAAATATTACTTCATCTCTCAAAACATTATTAGCATACCATTTCCATATCTTCAGTTGGTCTTACTACCACCAAGCAGGAAAATCTCAGTAAATGGAGTATATAAATTGTAGTCATACTACACAGCTAGAAATACACTGACAGGTTGTAATTCTTCAAGAATTATAAGCTGTAATACATGCTGTGGCTACTTTTTGGCTTCTACATATTTCTAAAATAGACCAGTATTTCCATTTATTAACCAAGTTATTACAGCTTTAACATATTTTAAATTACTCCTGTCAGAATATACTCAAACAACTGATGACTTAATTTTATTTTATGGAAGGCCTTAGAAGTACCAGGCAAAGTTTATGTTGTAACAGCATTATGGTGGGAACAGGAAAGAGTAAGAGAGAAGTGAGACAGGTGGGACTGCAAATTACAGACACAACTAAAAAGTAATAAGCAGATAGGATGATTAAGCAATATAAAATTAGAAATAATCTCCTGGCCAAATACTATTGGGTATTTGAGGTACCTACAGGTTGACAGGAATTACACAGATGCCCCAGATAGGGGATGGGGTTTGGGGCAGGGGTAAGGGGTTTCTTCTTGTCAGGATAGTTTATGAAACAGTATATGAAATACAACTTTTAAATGGGCAATACAAATATCCAGATCCTTTCTTACTCATAGCTGCATATTCCAACCTAGAAACTCATTTGGAAAAGGGAGTGTCAGAGAAAACATCTTTACTGATTAGAAGTGAATTAAATTAGTACTGTGAAATGGAGTACAGGTAGGATTAATTTGGAGGCAAACATCCCAGAAGCAGCCTCTATAACTGATAAAACACTTTGTGCTTTCCTTGCAGAAATACAGGATTTTGGGCGCAAGACAAATTGAGCTTTCATTGAGGTGAGTTTGCAAAAGGTATGTCCTTTTGCAAGGAACATGATATAGACTTATTCTGCCTTGCCTGTTTGTTTCTTGTTGAGCTTGGGCTCCCCTAGGTCTTCCTCTCCCCACCCCCCAAAAAAGGACAGAATCTTGATATTTGCCAAAAAGCCCAAGTTAGTAGGAATTCTTGCTGCTAAAAAGCACAGAAAAAGGACCTGATATAAATATTCACATAAATTCATATAAAAGGTTAAAGTCTATTGTTAGCCTCTATCTCCTTTTAGAGGATGTCAGCATCAAATAGCACCTGATAATATATCAATATTTTCTAAAGTTCAAGTGTTCCCATTCCTTCATGTCCTTTTGCTCTGTGTTCAGATCCTGGACTATGGCAGGGTGGGGAGTACCCTCTATTCTCAATTAGGGAAAAAGTTGAGGGTTTTTTTTTTTATATATCATTCATACTCTAATTTACATCACAAATACAAATGAGAATTTTTCCAGCAAAAATATAAATCAGCAAAGCGTGCATGCTAGGGCATATGGAGTTCTTATTTTTGATATCCATTATCCTGTTTTTTCAAGGTAATGTGAACAAAGAGATAAGATTGAAATACATTTCTAGCTAAGACCACTTTCTTATTTCTGTTACAAATTTAACTTAGGAGAATAACAGGAAATTTCCAGTTCATTCCCATGTTCTCTTAAAATTTAATCTATTTTGACTCTGTGGTCTAGATATGTTTTCATACTTTCTCTTGTTTTTTTCCAGTAATTTATTCTAATACAAACATTAGTTCAGCATTCCTTTCAATTACAGCAACGTTCCAATTCTCTCACAGTCAGTCTTCTCTCTTACCAAAGAGGTTTCTTTTTTTCAGTACTATTAAGCTGAAGTTACTGGTTTGCTTTTCTTCACCTTCTCCCTCCTCTGAGGGCCCAATGCAAAATGCAATTGTATAAGTTGATAGTAAAAAATATCAAATTTATAATGGCAATAGTAGAAAATTTTATCAAGATGTCTTGATAACAAGACATCAATCACATTAAATCTTAAGCACTTATCTGATCTATGTAACCCAAGGTACTGCTTGCTGTATTCCCCTCAGTGATCAGAGATGAACAGGAACTTCAAGAGGCAATTCAAGTCCCAGATAGGTTTTACTTGGTTCACTGAAATTACTTCAAAACAGGTTTGTTTACTCCCCTCAAAACTGAGGATGTCAGTCAAGAAATAGCATCCCTAACCCAGAACTCTGACTCTCTACTATGTAGGAATGCCATCCTTTACCAGCAGTGCTGGCCAACACACTGGCACAAGGTTTCACATCACTGTGGCCATTAAAAGCAATGCCAGCCAGCATCTGCTTCCATTACACAGAGCAACTTTTCCCTGGCAAAGTTATGTCAAAAGCTCTTTCAGCCCAGAGATCACAACAAGCCAAGAATTCTCTACAGTCCTCCCAAAGGTAAAACACAGAACCTGATCAGACCCAGAAATCTGATTCAGTCGCTGGCCTCAAAACATGTGCCTTACTAGTTTATCCTAACTCCTTTTCCCACATACACACACTTCAATGGGTTGAGTTGGCATCATTTGTGTCTTCCATTATATCAAGGACTATTACTCACTTACAATAATGACCATTTATTTCTTTAATTTATGAGGCATCTTGGTAAAGCTAATACACTTGATGTTAGTCTGCTCTTTGTAATCAATCTCCAGTAAAAACAATTTGCCTGTAAACAACTAGCACAACATAAATGCAAAATCTGTAAAGATTTCCACAGGCTGCACTTTCAGTATAGTTACAGCAGCTGGAGGTAAAATACAACTAGAACTGGCTATATAGCAACAGTTCATATTAACTGAGCAAAATGGCTGGTTTGTTGATACAAGTTCTCAAATCACTTTTTTCATCAATTATTTTATTTTTTTAAAAATTCCTTAATCAGAAAGCAGCTCTCATCTCTAATTCAGTTGCGGACAATGGCTCCTCACCGGTAGGCTCTCACCACCCAGGCTATCGAGGCACTCGCAGCCCCTGGGGCAGAGGGGGACGCTCAGACGTGCCCGGCCCCGTGCCTGGTTAGCACAGACCAACACTGACATCTGGTGCCAGCAGAGCCATCTTACACGGGGACAAAGGCCTCACTTGACACCTCACTGAAGACTTGCTTGTTTGATGCTAAGATAAACGAACATCTCCCATTCAGCACCAAACCACAGCAGTCTAACTACAGGGAAAAGAAAAATGCCAGGGACATACTTAAAGCCAGGAGAAGAAAGTGGGAGAACATTAATAATATTTTTTCTGTAATGCACTTTTTCCAAAATGGTGCTATTGGCTGTCATAACGCAAGATAATTTTAACTGCTACTAAAATAGAGAATTTTTGTGATAATAGTATTAATATAATCTGTGCCAGGATGAACAGAGCTTGCTCACTAGAAAAAGCACAATTCTGAAAGCAAGGGTTTAGATTGGCATGAGCTTACCTTGCTTGAACAGCTACAACCACTATATGCCCTATTTTTTGGGCAGAATTCCTCTGTGCCAGCACTTTTTGGCTACTTGCCCAGAACAAACTGTCCCTAGGCAATGGAGCATTGAGCCCAGTTCCGTATCAGTGAGTCTAGCACAGGTAGGGTTTGGGCCGCAATCTTTACATGCACACGTAATGTCAATTTCCTTGTAGGCCACAGCCTTTCACTGCCACAAATATCAGACAAGCTGACACACCGGAAAGAATGATCCCAATGGTATTTAAAAGACTTTTCAAGACTGTGAAGAACCAATTACAACACAATACGACTGTCTTACCTAGTAAGACACTAAGATTTTACGCTGCCCTTAGTTCTGCTACCATCTGCTTCCTCAAATACATCTGTGCGAGATGCACAAACCTGCCCCAAATACAAGCCAACCTCACTATTCTCTCATGCAAGTAGCCAACAGAGAACTGTTTCCAAAGTGTAGCTGTTCCATACAGCAAAATACTTTGCAACATGTCCTTGTTCCCAAAAGGCACTCTGCAGCCAGCAAACTCTTGTAATAATGTTATTTGCAAGCACACACTTGGAAAAAATGGCTTTTTATTATTGCATCTTTGAGCCAGTGCAGACAGCATCCTGACTTACCAGATGTTTCTTATTTCTTTTCTCTAAACTGCACTTTGGTATTTCTAGAATTGAAGGTTTCAGACAAAGAGGTTCCTGTTACCTTACAAAATCCAATTTAAGACTGCCTCAAAAATCCATGATTACACGAGTAAAGCCTGATTGACAGAAACACACCAAGCCTCCATCCAAAGAGAGCACTTTGAACAACTTTTGTAACCCCACGTCTTTAAAAAACATGGAAACAGTAATAAACTCTGCAAGTTCCATGAATGGAAAAGCACTCGTTTTGTAAAGTTTTGAGGTTTTGGAACACAGATTTGTGCTTGTGTTTTTTCTTCAGTTTTATTTTTTTGTTTTTTATTTTATAATTGAGACAAAAATACTGAAATCCCAGAACCATACAGGGGACTATATTTCGTAGGGAAAAACATTATTCAGGATTTTGAGTACCTGTGCAAGGAAGGAGGCGCAATGGCATGATAAATAAAATGAAGTACAGTTTGCCTGATCAGTGCCAAGTGTTTAGTTTTCATTTCATCTTAATCAAGGTTTCAAGACCTTTATTTAAGTCCCACAGCAGATGCATGGCCAAGGTTTGCGATTTTCCTGCTCACAGAAGATGCCAGGACATTTCAGTTCTCTGATCCCTAACAAGCAGCAGCTTCTGCTCTAAGGAAATATGAGCAAATGCAGAAGGCACACAGTTTATAGCACCTTATTTTACTGACTGCTTTTGCCACCACAAGAATTGCACTCAAACTATGGATGGTCTCTAAGCCCTACATTAGGAGTCTGTAGTACTTTTGAAAAATAACTGCAAAGCAAAGAATGTGGAAAACAAGGTGAAACTCTCCTTCTCTAGATAATAGATAAGATGGAAGGAATTCACTGGGGGGAGGGAATTAAAGCACAGTAGCAGACAGGTGGGCAAGAAACAACAGCAAATAAAGTCCCCACAGCTGTTTATAATTTAAAATCATGTTACATTGCAGTAAAGACTGTATTTTTTTGTTTATTTTCTGTCTCACTTCCAGATTTTCATCATTAGACTAACAGCTTATTCAATTAGAATGGATTTTTTTTTCCTATTTACTGGCCTGTAATACCAACAGCAGTTTGGGGTGGCTGCTTTACGGGTTGGCTTACTACAGAATATTGCAGTTGCACACTCAGTGCCAAAAGAAAGATCATCTTTTTGAATTATGCCTTCACTAACTGCTAATTGAGCTTTATATCTTTATATCTCCATCTAAGTATGGCCAAGGAGAAACCAGGTTCCTGTGATACAACCCACAGGCATAGTGAAACCAAGACTCCCTACAATTTCACAACTCAACATTATTGCACGACAATAATAATGCATTGAACTACAAATTTGTTTTCATATTCTTGCAATACAACATTTATATTTTTCTTCTGCCAACGTGTGCAAAAATTCAGGACCAACAGTTATGCAATTTTTGATTTGTGTAGTCTCTCTGTAATAAATAGTTGCCTGACTGTAAAACTTCAATGTAATTATTTCTGACTTCTTTAAGCTCTCAGTCATGCTCCTTCTCTTTCTCCTTTTCCCACCCTTTCCATAGTTAGGACAAGGGATTTCTTGCCATGCTCTTATAAACCCAGGTCTCTGGAAAACAACTGTAAGGACTAGGGAGGGGTTGGCATTTGGAAGTCCCACAGGCACTTCCAAAACATCCTCAGTTTTGGGGCCCGTTAGAGCCTAATACACACAGTTTTCAGATTTCAAATAAACCAACTAGAAAAAAAATGATTTCTACCACAGGAGCTAAGAATTTATTGAATTCTAAATTGATTCCTGTGTACAATGTCAGCAAGTGTCTGTCATTGAAGAATTTCCATTAAAAGAAGCTGTCCAAGCTTATTTCTACTCCCAGCCCTTCTCATCACAGTAACTGTAGCACACATTCAACCACCAGAATAAATATTTGTTCACACATCTGGTATCTCCTCCTTAGTCTGCTACAAAGCAAGAGCCTGCTCTCTTACCAACAGCAGTTTACACAAAATGTTTGCTTTTGTGTGACCTTTCCTATCCTGCATAGCTTGGAACACCAAGCTGGCAGTCTCTGATCCCCCTGCATTGGCCACTTTCCCAGGTGCAGCAAACATCTCACCAGCAGCTCCAGGAAAGGTGACAGCCATGGGATGGCCCCAGGAACTGCAGTCTGCACCAGGACAGGTTTGTTCCTGGGCAAAGGCACAATGCCAGAGTGAAAAGTTTGCCCTTCCCAGCAGTCACTGGCACAAAGGCCTGGCCAAGGAAAAGTTTGAGTTTCCACTACTGTCAACCAGAACCCTTTCACAGGCACTGTGAAAGCAAGACAGAGATTGCTGCTCCCTCTGCAGTCTCTACAGTGGGACAGCTGAATAAGAGCTTATTTAACAAGATACATAGGTAGTATCTAAAAAAGTTTCTAGGAAAAATAATAATCTTACTGAGACCAGATTCTGTCTACTGTGCTTATTCTTTAAGCAGTTTTAGCCATTTCAGTTAAGCCTGGTATCAATATAAACAATGGAATTGTTAGTGTTCCATTGCTTTCACTGGGATATGATTTTAAGTCAGTGCTGAGATGCAGCACTTGGTATCAACTGCTCCACACACTAATGTGTATGAAAACACACATGTAATTTCTCAGCATTCTGGACAGGTTTTACAGCAAGGCAGCTCCAGCTGTACATACAGAAAGGCTGCTCCCAGACCCCAAGGAGTGATTGGAGTCTGCTTTCAAACCCACCTTGTATGCGTTCACAGAAGCCTCAAGCCAGGTCATGACTCAGCCTGGAGTTTGTGCTCTGGGCACCCAGGAGCCTCAGCCAAGCGTGGAAGTCTGGAACATCCTGTGATACCATGAGGATCATAAAGAACAACCAAACTCCAACCCACACACACTGCCTTCTTCTAAGAAGCTGCCTGTATTGCACTTGTACTACCTACCTCCATCACCCACCTTGCTCAGCACTACTTATAAGTTAAATTCTCAACATTTTTTCTAGATCTCTGCTGATTCCTTAGCCACCGTGTAACAGCAGCAATTTTTGCCAACTTACCCAAAACAAATCCTAAAAATGCAGGTATATGCCTCCAAAACCTTCTCTCAACAGGCCATGCACTCTCTAATGCACACCTGCTCAAGGGTAGTTTGTTACAAGTGCATATAAATCTACAGAATTACCAGGCAAAACCAAACCTGCTGCCCTTGCAAGCTCCTCACCCTGAAGTCAAACACACAGCACGCCTGACAATGTAAAATATCTTTTCTTCTTTTTTTAACAGCCCCTTTATGTTTACCATAAAAGGTAGGAGTTTTCCTACTTGTAACCAATTTTTAAAAAATTCCTCACAGCTGCTTCAAGTAGTTTGGGAAATGTAATAGAATTTTTCTTGGTACTTCCCATGAACTAGGTGGGGTGATGGTGGCCATGTACATATAACCACATTGCTGATAGCAATGGAAAACTCATCTGCTGTGCAGGAGGTGCACTGAGCAGTAAACTGCAGGGTTAGGATGAAAGTCTGGAGTGTATCTGTGCCTGGAAAGCTTTATAACATCCATGTGAACATAGTCACACGCACAGAATACCTAGGGCTGTCCTAAGCTTGCCTTCCTAGACAGTCATGGAAAGTATTTCTGTCCTTCCTTCCCACTTGACAGCTGCCCTTTCTGAAAACAAACACATTTCTGGCATATTTCAAGAGGTAAGACATGTAACACTAGATTTTCTGCCACAATTCATGCATTCTTCCTGCCTTTCTCCCTGACATTTGACACAGCAGCCTGAAAAAAAGTACCCAAGTTTCGTGTGGTATTTGTTGCAGATTATAAAATTCTAGTAAACAATGGATTTTTTTTCCTTATTTGAACCATGTGTGTTCTACTCTGTGATCTACCACAGATGGTATTTTTCTTGTTACATAGATGTAGTATTCTCTACTCTTAAGGGGTTATATGTTTTATGAGGGAACAATACAATACCATGAATTCAAGCAAACATCTTTAAAAGCAACTTGAAGGGTAGTTTATAAATTATAGGAAAGCACAAAGATACCTGGCAGTGATGTGCACACAGAAGGGCCACAAAGGACACCAGAAAATTGACTATTTCAAGAGAAGGCCAGACAAGTTCAGTTTCTGGTTATTTTTGAGCATATTAAACATTCCTAAGTGTTCTGTTCCACTTCTATTTCCACATTAATTACCAGCCTGTTGATAATTCCTTTGTTTTCAGTTTAGAGCTTGCAAAAAAACTGAAATAAAGTCATACCCTTTAACACCTGTAAAAATACTGCAATTAATGGATGCCTAGGAAAGTGGGTCAGAACAGAATATTTGAACACAGATAAAAGATATTTCCTTTGGCTATGATAGAATTTTTTATTAGATACATATTTGAAGTCCTTTATTCAAATCCTGTAAAGAGTTTGAAAGAGACTTCAGGCTAAAAATTGGTCAGCTGGGTATTAGGAGATCTATGTGGTTCCTCTGATGTAGGATAAATGAGTTAAGGGTGGAGAGATATTTCAGAGGTACTCCTTAGAAGCTACTATTGTTTAAAATGGGTTTGATTTACAAATATAAAAGGATTTTTGAGAATTGGATTACATTTCTGTGGCCATCAGATATTAAAAAGCTCTGCCTATTACAATAGCAGCCATCACAAATGTGTGTTTTGAGGGAATCTGTAAGGTATTGTGTGTTTCTGTAAGGACTCTCAAATCCAATGTGCAACACAGGCACATACACATTTTGACAGCTTTCTACAGCCAGGTTTCTACCTTTTCATACAATAGAACTTCATCTCCTCTCCATAATTTCCAGGGAATTAGCTGGATAGACAACAATGCATATATCAGTTCAAAAATATTATTCATTGTTCAGAAAATATTTGTTGATGATTCATACGTCTTCATTTTTCTACTTGGCCCTGCCACAGACTTAAGTCCTATTAATTATTGATCTCCTTGGACTAGACTTCCCAAAACTGAACTCCTACAACATTTCATCTCCAGAGATGATTTCTTAGTGCAATTAATATTTCAATGATGTGAATAAATTATCTGTCTGAAATAGTCTACTTATTTGAAATAAGTAATAATTTCCAAAAGCAGAAACCAAGGCTTTTCCAGTAGGTTTTGTCGTGGAAAATTCTATCGTGACAACGCTATGTGCTATTTCATAGCCAGAAAGGGCCATAAGCACAACCAGATGGAAAGATGTATGAAAAGTCTCTTATTATTTTCCTTTCCCTTAAAGCATTTATTGTGGTGGGAGTTTAGCATTCAGTTCTCCAGAAATTCTGGTGGTAAATCTATTTTTGTGAGGAAATGATCCTTCAATACACTTGTGTAAAGTGCCAGCAACTCTGAGGTCAGTTGCAGATTCATCATAAGCAGGGGTAGAATAGTTGTGTTAACACCAAGCATACAATAAAACTGCTTAGTAAATCCTCAGACTTGGAATTAAAATCGTAACACAGCAAAGGAAGACAGCAGAGAAGGTGGTATGTGAACAAAAATAAGCATGTCTACAAAGCGTAGGCTAGTGCTGGCATTTTAAAGATAGATTTATAGGAGACAAGACATAAGCCCATGAACATGCTTTCCACTGATGCAGAAAGGAAATTTCTTATATGCCTGAAATCAATGGGTAAATAAAGTTCTTACTGATTTACAAAGCAGTGGCAGCTGCCATGCCATATACTTGGTCAATGCAGTTCCAAGGAATATCAATGAAGCTCAAGGGTTAGTTTCAGCCTATTTTTGTTTGACTGGCAAGATTTTGAAATGTTTGCTGGATTTCTATTTGTGGCATCAAAACCAGTTGGACATAGTCTCCGGAATATCTACTACAGTTTGTCCAGGTTTATTCTCCTTTTGCAATTTTATACCTCTTATTAAGTGGGAAAAAACCCTCAACTTTTCATTCCCTTGCAACAAAGATTTTCCAAATGTTGTCTTGCTGTACCTTAAAGCTACCCAAATGATTTCTGAAGCAGCTCTGGAACAGAGAGAAACTGCCTTAGTAGTAAGGTAAAGCAACTCTAGTTTGAAAATGAATCCTCCACAGAGCCAGAAACTGGGTAATAGAATAGAAAGAAAAATTACTCTATAGCCTCCATTAAAGAGGTTCAAAAGTTCATTCCATTTTACTGTCTTAGAAAGTTGCTGGTACGTATCCAACCAAGTTTTGCTTTTATGTATGCAAAGCTGATAAAGTTAAATCTACAGTGTATGAATACTTAAACTGTTGAAAGATTGGAAACTCCAAAGTCCATCAGACTCTTTTTTACATGTGCACAATTAGTTTCATTTTGGGAGGGGAAAAAAAAAGTAATAAGAAAAGAACGAAAGCCAGAGACAATCGTACATAGCCTTGCTCTTTAACTAGCAAAAATACACTGAGGAAGACAAAACATAAAATGTATCCTGGACCCTGTAATCCTACAGCTCCCAAGAAAGCAGGCTACGACTTAAAGCATATAACTCCCAAGTCTGACTTTAAAGGGATCTTTGAAGGCTAGTTCTAAATGAACAAATAGCTCAATTACTAAATTAAGCTAATTTTCACATGCCTGATCTCTCTTACAAACCTGTGGCAAAGTTGGGATTCACATTTGTATTGAGAGTTTTGTTGGAACCAGAAGTGGGATTACAAAGCCAGAAGTAGTGTTTTAGCTGTAATGTGTCTTTTGCCACTGAATACACTGTGGATGGAAAGAGCTGTAATAAATAGCACAAAATGTTCCAAAGGCTGGTGAGATGAAAAATGTTGGTTTTTGGTTTTTTATCCTGCTTGGACTAAGCTTTGTAAGCACAGACAAAAATGTGAGCAAGTCACAGCTGATTCAGATATAAGTAAATTTCAACTCCAAACTCAGATGCAAAGGGGTTTTGTTGAATGCCTTGGTCATTTTTTGTCTCAATTCTGAAGCTAAAGCAACAAGAACAGATCACAGTAGGACAGATCACATACAGATCTAAGATGCCATTTGATAATTTTCCTGTAAAGTAATTTAAATTTTAGAACTGAAGAAAAAATACTCCAAAATTCCTGAAAAAAAGGTCAGATAGCTCCAGACTGAGAAAAAGGGGAAGGGTTGCCAGTTGTCCCCCATCAGTACTTTCAGATATGCAAGAAGTCAAGTCTTCAATACTTGGAAGTTATTTCCAGCTCTACAACCCTCACTCTCATTTTCATTACCTGATTGCATCATCTGAGATGCCACAGATTTCCCAAAGCTCTTTAAAGAGGCTTAACAAATAAATTCACCAGACCAAGGCAGACTGACAATAAATAGTGCCTCATGCTGCAATGAGAGTGACTTTAAAAATTAATTATATGCATGTAATTTGTATTCATATGTAAATAAAAACTACATTAACAAGGAAAAAAACTGGGATTATGTATTGCTGCCTCTGCTTTGCAGTAGTGTTTCTAAAGCAGGAACTGTAACTAGAAGATTAGAGGAGTTATGGAAAAAACTGATCTCTCAATTGAAAAAAAATCCACTGGCTTATTTTAGAAATTATTTAACTGGCAGTTGCTGCACTTGGCCTTTTATCTGTTCCACAGCATAAACTCTGACAGTCTAACACACTCTTTCTTTCTTTCACTGCTGGCTCATGAAAGTGTGCATTTTCCAGAGACTCTGTAATTCTGTTTTGGACTGATGTCATGGCTGCCACTCCAGCAGACCCATTAAAAACAAAAAACATACACACCTAGAACTTAAGCTGTTACCCAAACCAGAAACTTGTGATTGCAGAGGCAAGCTACACCACCTTATAAATGGATTTTGATGTATGGCATCTGTTTTACTGAGAAATGCTGTAGATTCCAAAGCATGCACAGTTTAGGAGCATTTAAACTCCAGAAAAAAAAAAATAGAACTGCATTAGAAAAAAGTCTGCTCAGTTTGAATTCACTGTAACACTAGATTAAAAAGGGAGAAGGCTATTGCTTGCGTGGAAAAAAAAAAAAAAATAAACCAACACAACTTAATTAAGACAAACTGGGACTGAAATACAGGTGAAAATTCAGTGTTCCTTCAAAATGGAATCTCTTGTGGAATGCTGCACCAAGGGGAAGAAAGCTTTAAAAACTTGTCCTTGACAATACTGATCAGAAGACAAGTTGCCAATAATCCATTTTCATGCCCAAAACACACTTTTCACAGCACATACATAATTGAGAAGAGATGAACAGAAATTATTCAAAGGCATGCTTTGGTAAATGCTTAATGAATATGCTTTCTTCCTTGTTAACTTAAAAAAAACCATGCCATAGACATGAGGGTTTGCACTTTGTCACAGCAAGGCCAGAGAACAGATAAATACAGAAGAGCTTTACTTTAGATTTACAAATCATAGAGTCAGTAGAATTTGCAAAAAAGGAGATTATAAACATGGTACTAAAACTGTCATCAAAAGCAGTTGCTAGAAGAATTCTAGGAAAAGCATTCATTAAGGCTATTTCTGTCAATATCTTGCCCAAACACACGGAAGCCTGGACAACTGTGCTTTGAACTCAGGTGATGGTAGCTAAGCTAAGTTGCAAAGAGCAGAAAAATCGGCAGGGTTATCTGTTTTTTCTCAAAATGTACAGTACACCAGGTCGAGTGAAAGTGACAGGTTAAAGAAAAATGCAGCAGACACCCTGAGATGGCCAGCTAACAGGTACAGCTTCAAGGCAGATTGTTAAGTGTATTGAACAAGGCATTCTAATGAACAATCAAAAGAAATAAAGATCTTGGGGAAAAAAAAAAAAAAAAACAAAAAAAAAACCATCAACTCATCTTTGGTTTTGTTAATATCTATTCAAAATATTTATGGCTGATGTGCATTGTATAAACAAATCAACCTTTCTGTAATTCAACTTCCTAACAGAAGTTTTCTAAAGTGTTTTGAAACACACCAACCTAATTTATCTTACAGTAGAAACTTGCCACATACTTTTCTTCCCATTCATCTCAAACATGTTGTGAAAAAATAATAATCGAGACAGTAGTGAAAATTTTTGTTTCACTGCAGCCACATACAGAAGCAATTTCCTTTAAACTACTTGAATGATGTATGTGACAGCAACAGAGTAGTCAGAAGATACCCAAACCAGCAAGAGCAGATGATTTCCTACCTCTGGCTGTACCTGTCCTTGGGGACAGAGGGACTGGTATAATACTACTTTAGCTGTACCTGCTTGGCAGCACACCAACCTCAGCCAACAGCAGGTGTCAGGAGACAATCACATATATAGGTCAAACATAACTGGTATTTTCCAACTAGAACTGGTCTCTCTAAGTGACTTTCAATCACCCAACCTATGCAAATATGACAGAAAATAGTGACGCGCACAACTGTATTTTGTATTCTGTATTTTATCCTGAGAGCCTTGAACAAATAATAATTTCATTATTAGCTTTAAAAGGTCGTTCTTAAATGCAAAATAAGACACATCTGTTTTCATTTCTTTTTAATTCATATCTCAGGATACAAACCAATGCTGTTCATTCAGGTATCTAGTACTTATATGCCCCTTTTAAAATGCCACATTTTCATAAAGCAGCATAGGGGATTAAGATAAAATTATCCCACTACTGACCAAAGCGAGGTGGAAGCAAAAATGATAAATATTTGTGTTAATAGCCTTTTGCTGGAAAATCACAAACCCCTCTAAAAAAGTAAAAGGTTTGGTGCTCATATATGGAGTCTCTGAAATGACAACGGCTAGTGAAGAGGGCAGTGGAACATGAAGTAAAACACCATGAGGGTCCTGTGCTGCTTCTCCTCAAGTTTCTCTTCTGGGTGTGTGCCTGCAAGCACAGCCCATGAAAATGTCTTTAGAACTGAACTACTCTGAAGTGTGCAACATACAAATTACTTTTGTTTCGGTTTACCTCCTGAACCCACTTACTGCAGCACTACTGCTGTCACCCTGAAAATTCCAGTCTAGAGTATTGCAGTTTCTCCCCTCCCCATCGTTTGTGGCATCATCTCTGGCGGCAAGCCCAGCCTGGATCACAATTTACATTGCTAACTGCTGTACAGTGCAATGAATTCAAAAGAGCTATGTGGGGGAATCCGCAATATTTATAAGTAACAAACCCCTACAAGAAAGGTGAACAGAAAAAAGCCAAAAGTGAACACATGGAGAGAAATATACATTTCTCTATTTGCAATCCTAAGTTTTAAAACACAGTTCTCAGAATAAGTGGATCATGTAACCCAGGAAGATGGGTGGCTAAAAAAAAATCCCAGAATTAGGAAGACAAGTATCACTTGATACGGCATTATGTTAAGTCCTTGGAAGATGCTAGCTCTGACCTGTTCAATGTAGGAAGGTATTCTGTAGGTGTCTGAATTACTCCAAAGGAAAAATTTTACCCTGATTTTCAAATAGGCCCACAGAAATAAACATAAACCAATCAAATTCTCTCCCTACTGCTACAGTCAATAATACAAATACATATTTTGCAGTATAGCTAAAACATCAGGACACCTCCTTGAGTAGGAATACAAGTCTTCTCTTTTTCTTACTAAAAGTTGATATATCATTTTGATTAATTACTTGTCAGGGATTTGCTTGGCTGTCTAACAAAATGAGGGAATGATTTTTCTGCCACAGTTTGAAAAAAATAGTTATTCCTTTTCAGCAGATGAATTATGTCTCTGCCTTCCTCTGAAGAACTGGCTTTGGAATGGGTTTAGGCAACACCTTAAAAATAACATGGGCTGGATACTTCTTTTACTCTCTGGGAGGGTCAGTTCTAAGTAAACACTGGAAAGAAAATCTGTCTGTTTTGATGCTCAAAAATAACTAAACTGAAACTATTAAAGAACAGTTTATAAGCTCAAGTAATCCATGTGTAGAATCCCAGTAAGTGAGAAGCTTCACCACAAGGAAAATGCGGGATATGCAATGACAGATGTCGGTAAGAAACGCTCTGACAGAATGAATACATATTGATAACTATATACATTAAGCAGTGTAGACTGGTTCTAGACTCCCAGCGTTTTGTTCATGTCAAAATCCTACCTGCAAGGTAGATGTAACAGAACGGTGCTTCCTGTCAATCCACAAATAGTTCACTATCATTCACAAACTAACAAAAGGACCACAACAAATTCACTGCTACAGAACTCCTAACTACTGAACGCCTTTCTTTCTAACACGGCTGTACCTATCACCCTAGAACAAGCTAATCTTTTTACTACACACCTGGGAGGAGCTGGTTTATTTAGGGTGACATACAGGCTTTGGCCTTCTCCTGACTGTGCACCATACACATTTTGCCACTCAGGTCTCAGTTCAGAACAAGTGATTTACTTCTCCAAGACAAAATATTTTTCTTCAAGTGTATCTTTTCAAGTCTCAGCTGTATTCCCAAAGGCCAAATGGAAACACACAATTCAGGCTTCTCTTAGCGTAGAGAGAACTAAAAGGAATTCACTTACATTTTATAGAAGACTGTACCAAATATTTTAGCAATTAGCATTGTCAGCTAGTAACTAGTATTTTATTTTCTTTAAAAATTATGAGTCACTTTCTGGAAAGCAGATCCTCTGTTTGACAGGGGACAGACTAAAAAGCAAGGTTAAGCCTTTAAGCAAAGGGCAAGTTCTTTCCAACCTTCTCTTTACTTATGGTAAGGTCTCCTGGGACTAAAAAACATGGCTAGAAATCTTGACTGTGCAGTGCATTCAAAACAAAAATGTCACTATTTTGTTTTCAATTAACTTTTAATTATGATCAACATAAATCTTACTTAATAGCTGGGTATGACTCATTAGGCTCCAGCCACTCCTCTTTTCTATGTCAAAGTACCACTCAGAGTGTGGGGAGGGTGACTTAGGAGCTGACTTCATATAAATTCATTCAATCAGGGCTGACCCCTGAACCCAAAAGCAGGAGCTGGCACAAAGAAAGCAGAGAAAGGGATTTTGCAAGTGTAAGTAGACAAAGGTGAACTAATAAACACCATGGAGCAGTATGATCTGGTGCAGACTCCCTAATGTATATCACAGATGTACTCTCCCCAAAGCTCAAACACAGGCACGTCCTTTAGCACCTGCCATGGTGACTATTGAGCAGCCATCAGTATCTACGCAGTGTATATTTAAACATATATTCTATTGCTGTACTTAAATTGTAACTTCTCCCCACTCATGTTCTGAGAGCTGATTTATTAAACACCAGTGTGTAACATTAGGTGCTTGAGAGTTAGCTCAGTGGAAAAACTGATCAGATTGTTCCTCTGCCTGCTTGTCCCTCAGCCTGCTGCCAGAAGGCAGGGCAGCTGCCAAGGGGTCACACACTCCTGTCAGTCGCAGAGCAATTAAACCGGCATCCAACTCTCTTGGATTCCCCGCTTTAGCACTCCATACCTGCAACAGTTTGAACAGAAACCAAGATTTCTAAAGCCAACCAAGACAAAAACCGAAACAAACCCCAACCCCCACCAAAAAAACCCCAAAACAACTTACAGAACCACCCCAAAGCTGCACAGAAGTTATATTTGTCCACCTCCTGTCTTCATGCGCTTTTAAATTTCATTTCATACTAGCCCTTCTAGCCAAAGAGTGTCCAGCACCTTCCTTCTCTCCTCTCATCTCCATCATTTAACATTTTAACAAATTTAGACCACACAAATTCTGTCTAGTGATTCTTCTCAGGATTTTCCTTTTTTTTTTCCTTTCGCCTTTGACAGCAAACTGAAAACACTGCTGTCAAGGTTTGGGCAAACAGCTCTTCTCTGTAAATACTGACCTAGCTACCTAAGAAAATAAGCCTTTACCAACATCATACCTGCTCTTAGTTTTAGTATCTTTAATGCATTTTAAATTGAAGGTATGCATTTGAACTGAGTAACTTGAGAGGGAAAGGGTACATAGGAAAATACAGGTACTGTCGCCATGTCCTCCCCAGACACATCCAAGCGCCAGTCAGCTCTCTGCAACACAGTCCCCTGATAATCCATCACTTCCAGCTCCCACAATCACCATTTCCCCCAGCTTGTTCTCAAATGCTGTACCAATGACAGATGGTTCTATCTACATGACAGAAAAAGGCATTATTGGACGTGACCCTTTTGATGCAGAGACCCAGAACACCTTCTCTGTGTAAAACCTGTCCCTTTCTTCATTAATCAAGACGCTGGTCTCAGCTATCTGCAGACCTTGGCAATTCCCTCTGCAGGTGGTGTTTAATGACCTGTCTCTGTCTCCTCTTTGCAGGTCTGCTGCAAGAGAATGCTCCAGTTCTGACACTGGCACCAGGACTTCCTCAGCTCTGGGGGTACATAGGTACACTCACATTCAACAAGTCAGCATAGAAGGCTCCAGCTCTGAAAATTGCTCTCAAAGAATAGAATGGCCTCAGCATCACAAATAAAATCACTTTAAAAACACATCTCAAGGTACCATCTCATTGCACATCTAACATTAGTCTCAAGCAAATATATAGTCTCAAGCTATATGAGTTCCGGATAAAATTCTAATTTAGTACAAGAATGAGTTCCACATGAAATAATTTAAACTGAGTAACAAAAGTGCTCATCAAAATGCCACTTTTACACAGAACTGAAAATGCAATCACCAGGTCCACTTGCAAATTTAATCTTCAAACTTGCTTGGCATGCTCAGAAGCCCACTTTTTGTTGAAAGCCATTGAAATACAAAGCCATTTTAAAGATACAATACAACTGCATTCTTTTTCCACTGCATAATTCCCATCAAATATATTTCCAGCACTTCCATTTCTAATGGAATGACCTAATGAAAGCATCTGAAAATTATCCTCAAAGCAAAAGAGCTGGTTTCCTCCAGACTGCATGATGCTGAAAGTCCTAAAAAAGGATTATCCCCAAGCTCCCCTCAGGTAAGTTCACTTCACTCTATGCATGTTGCATCATCTACAAGGAATATTGAAATAAACCTCTCTAAATGTCCTTCTGTCCTCCTGTTCAAGCTAAATAGACCTTAAGTACTTAAGAAATTTGGCCATTTTGATAGAATTGCAGTGTGATTGCAGGCAATTCTGTGATTATTCAGTGCAAGCTGAAAAGTTAGTACAGCACCAAGTATGAACATCTAAGACTGCTAGTGAAAAACCTTTGGGAGGGATACAAAGCCTCTGATTAAAAAAAAGGCTTTTCTTTTTGCCGCCACAAATAGGTTCATTTTGTTATTTTGTGAAAGATCAGGCTGGCAGTTTTCCCTGTTTAAAAGTTCTCCTCTTTGAGACTATATGTAATTTTATGGCTAATGAAGTGGGAGAGGATGGTGAAAACCAGAATCTCTGATTTCACCCACACAGCACACCCAGCTGGCAGTATAGCATTATCTCTTCAACTGGCTCCACACATTTCCAGAACTCTGGGCTAATGACCATCCACAAAAAAAGGTCAAATGAAAGTAATTCCATTTCATGCTCTTCTAAGTCCTTTCTACTTCTGCTGGTCCTGCACCACAAGCACAAACACAAACTGCTTCTTGGTGTGCTGCTGATATTCCATAAATATCTCTTCTGTCTCTTGATCTAAGTCTTCTCAGATCCTTTCATATGGGGCACCAAGGGAAAGACACTTTTCTCTGCGAAGTCTGAAAGTTTCAATGTGGGGACCTGCCTTTTCAAACTAATAATAGTTCACAGCATTCAGCTTTGAACATTGTCTTTCCTTCTTTTCTACAAATTCCTGCTGTGCTTAACGAGTCAGAAAGCTGTAACATCACACTGAGATTTGTCCCCTCACTTAATATATTCTCTGTTCACTTACTGCTTTTTCAATATTGTTAAAAGAAAAACTTTATATTTCTATTTTCACACTACCTTGCTTCTTTGTCTTGACTCTCCTGTGCTGCCTCCTGTGTTTTTATATATGCCTCCTGCTTTTTTTGCTGCTAGAAAACTCAGCTGTCCTCTAGCTTTCAAAGTCACACAAAGACAAAAAAAAAAATCAATTACAAAATTTCCTGTCCTTGAGGAGGTCCTTTTTTATTCCCCTGTTCCTAAATTAATGTGCCTCTTAGGAATCAAGCATAAAAGATTAAATGCATTTGAAGGAAAATGTTGATAGATGTGAAAAGCTATCTTTCAGCTTGAAATTATGAAGAAAAATTGTTATTCTATATGCATCCACAAATAAAAAAGGAAATTAAAGCTTCAGTGATTTTGTTTCAAGATTATTCCAATTTAGTTTCAAGGGAACTGTGGTTTTGACATCAGGGCATCCTGGGTCAAAGGAGGTTCTACACTGAAAGGCTGTTTAATCTGAGGTGTGACAAAGTAAGCATAAAACATTTCTTTCCCTTGGACTTCCCAGGCAGCAAATAGCCTAGCTTACAGCTGAAGTGCAGATAGTATGCTGCAGAGAAAAATATTTTTGTTGATGAGTCCATATCAAACAGAAGAGTTTGTCACAGAACTTTCATATTTATTCCATTCTGTTTTGTCTTACACGTCAGTTTCTTCCACACACTGGTATCTCAAGCACATAAGAGACTGCCACTCACAATGTGGGGGATAAGCAGGTGAGAAATCTTTCTTACAACATCAGCACACATACCCGAGGAAGAGAACAACAAGGAAAATGACACAACAAAGCAGCTTGGTGCCAGGTAGCTGCCCAGCAGAGCCAGCTAGGAAAGTCTGCTAGTGGGGAACAAGCACTTCTTGTTACAACATCATGAAATAGTGATACCCAGAAATCACCTTGCACCAGTTAACATTCAATTGGCTTCAAGTAACACAAAACAGGAAGAACCTGCAGCACCACCCATGGAAAGAGTTTATAAATACAACAGTATGAGAGTTCTTGTGCTTGTGGGCTCTTAGTAATAAATGGCACAAGTAAAAGTAAACCACATTTCGCTCAAACCATTTAATATGGTTTTCTCTAACACTATTTGCATTTTTCCCATTAAATTGAAAATTGAAAATTCACAAAGTTAAAACTGGTTACCCCTCTGGGCCTGAAGGACACCCAGTCAAACAAAATGCAGAGGTAAGCAAATTCCAGCAATTGCCACAAGGCTGACTGAAGCCCTAGCTCTCTAGATTTGCACAGGAAACCTTTGTTGTATTTGGCAGCCACTCTCTTGTGGGGCTCTCAGAATTATTTTTCTTGTCTACAGACCTTATTGCTCAACAGAGGAAGAAAATTTAGCCAGAAAAAGTCAATTGCTGATACCTTTGCTATTTCACTTTGACAGCCTAGATTATTTTGAGTATTTCAGAAGCTGCACATCCTTTAAGACAGGATTAGCTAACCTGCAAACTATAACCTTTGGTCCTGCTCCTACTGAGCAGCACAGACTCCAAAGAAGTCATCAATTGGCTAACAAATAATCTATTTCAGAGAGAGACTCAGTGCTTATCAAACTTTGCCTTGCCAGCCAAATTCTGCAGTTCCTCCTGTACCATCATGTAAGAGACCAAACATTTCCTATGGCTTTCTGTCCTCCATGCAGGAGCGCCTGGAAGCACTGCGGTAACAAAATACTCAGTCTCTGTGGGAAGGGAGGGTCTGAAATTGCTCAACAGCCTGTCTGCTGGCTGACAAAAGAGAAGATTTTCATGGCTCTGGCAGGAGCTCTGTCCAGCCTTTCACAGCCAGTAACCATGAGTTCTCCTAAATTATGACACCTGCAAGTTTAAGGGAAGACTGGAGGCCAAATATTTATCCACAAATGTCAAATATGATCTTATTTATTCATCCCTGAGATGGGAAGTACATGTGTGGTATGTCAATCTGACTGATAGAAGTGGGCACGTGGCAGGATCTTGCTGAAATTAAAGGGCATTAGCTCCCCAGATACCTGCCTATAATGGCAGCAAAGCAGCAGGACACACCATACACAGTCTGTGGACTGTGCTGGGGACATTTTTCATCAGAGACAGAGGAAATTTTTAGGGTGTGGCAGTTTATTTACCTCTGATACTGATCAGGAAACTAGTGAAAGATTTGAAATTTGGAAGAAAGCAATTTGAAAATGAATAGTATGTTAAGCAGCATCAAAGTATAGCAGTAGCACAGTAACCACCACTCAGCTTCACAAAAAAATAAAAAAAAAACCCGAAACATTTAACAGTTGTACTGCAGTTTACAAGCAGATTATCACTGAACACAACGAAAGGCAATTGTGAATCTAGAAGTGAAACTACACAGAACAGACCAGATGAAACAAGACCAGAAATTCATGGAACTGCTTATGCCGGGATCCTTCAATAAGACCTGCCATCACTTGAAGACAGCAAAGACATAGCTACTGCTGCCTTCAAAAACATGGTGCCATCCTTATTAGTTGACTGGAGCAACACCTTCCTTCTAAGCCACAAAATCAGCTGCAGGTCAATACTATGAGCTCCCACTCTCTCAGCTCCCCACCCCCCCCCCCCCCCCCCAAAGTGCACTGTGTGGATCTGGAACACACTGTGCCAGGAGAACATGAAGCCTTCAGAAAAAACAAAACCACCCTAATTAAAGCTACAGAACATTAGTAATATGAATTATATCAACAATTGCTAAAGGCAACATGAGCCTAAACCCAAAGGCAAGCCTAGCTCCACCAGCTACCAAGTTCCAGTAAACTTTGGGAAAAGGCATGTAAAGGATGTAGCAGATGTGCATACCATTTTAGAAGATCCTTAGGAAGAATTGGTAACGTTGATTAAGAATATTAAGAGCAGGTATGCAGCACTACAAGTAAGCAGCCAGGTGTGGGTTAGGGAAGACAGAATGTGGAGGGTATAATGCCTAAACCACACTTCGCACAACCCGTTACTTGCATGCAAGCTAGCAGATAATCTCCTGCTAATTTATGCTTGTCAGTTCAATAGGCCTCACAATACAAAGCCATTCCATGATGACTGACTGTTGTTTTAACAGTTTCAAAGCCCCAGTTCAGAATACATCATGGTTTATGTTGGTTTTTCCTGTTAGCTGAAGTAGCAGCATTTACCCAGACTACCAAAAACTTTGTGCTTTAAAAGATACCACATAACTCTGAAATAAACAGCACATTTGGACTCACTCTCCCCTCCAAAATCCTTCTTTCAGTAGAAATCATGGTAGCAACCATTTGGCAACAAAACAGTTTTCCCTGCTATGAAACTCAATACAACTGTTCCCAAAAAAATCCATTCTGCAGCTGCTGCAAGAGAAAAATCCAAACCTTAACAATAGGCATCTGGATTTGGTGCTTGGAAATCATTTTGGAACTGAATTTTACCTCAGTTTGAACACACATATAAACTAGAGTTCAGTTGGCATTTTTTATTTCAGAGGAGACATGGGAATAGTAAAGGGCACCCACCCTTTAGAATCAGCCCCTTTGTGTCAGACATGCCAAAAATGCCAAGGCATCAGTGCAAAATGCAGGGGAAAAGGAGAGGGTACATTTCTTGTAAGAAATAGACGTATGAGAAGAAAAAAAACAAGTAACCCTGCTAGCTGCAGTATCAGAAGAGGGAAAGTGGATATTTACTTGACCTATTATATTACATTACTTGGGACACCCATCAGTTCTGAAGTATCACTAACTCTGATCTATGAACCCTTGAGGCTCCTCTCAGAGTTCTCTGAGAGAAGAAGATAACCACCTCCAGTAAGGAATGTTTTAGAGTTAATTCATGAAACACAAGAAAAAAAAAAACAAGAGTCCATGCTTGCTCGATGAATTCCTTCTCGAAAAGTAGGGCTGTGGTTGTCCTGATGAACTAATGCATTAAAAGTACATTATTTCCATGAGTTCAAAGATTTTGCAATGAGACTTTTCCCAAAGACACTAAAAGCAGCACCAAGACCCCAGTCTCTTAGAGCAGCTTCCAGCCCATCACTGGGCATGCCATCCCAGCTGGCATGCAGTCCAGTGCTGGCCCCTGCTCTTGCTGGCTTCAAGAACGGGACAGGATTTTTTAAAATAGGGTGATTATCAGTAGTACAGAATTAACACAAGCTGAGAAGAGAACAGTAAAGCTTGTATGTCCTGCTTTGTTGTTGGAAACACTTACAGCAAGAGAACACTGTTTACACACAGTAATGCATGATTACAGCTGGTTTGTATCACAGGAGAAGCTGTGAACATTTGTTAGACTACAGGCACAAAGGTTTTAAAAGACAGAGTCTCTCCTTTAAGCCAGAATCTTTTCGTAACTATTGCGGTACTTACCTAGCAGCTTTGTTCCCTAGCTGAACAAAGCTTTGTCTCCCCTGCTACTGGTAAGGGAAAAAAAATCTTTATCGACATGGGACAGTGGACACTAAAGATTCAGCAGCTGCTTGATGGAAATAAGATTGAGACCCATTTTAGCTCTGCTGCCCTTAAACTGTCCTTGCTTACTGACAGCCACAGCTTTAAGAGCAAACCTGTAAAGGAAGACCTCCACATACAATAAGATATACTTAGAGTATGTCTTTCTTTTTATGGCAGAGTCTTTGCACTGAACAGTTTCAGTTCAGAAGGAAGTCAGAGGTGCAGGCTCTGTTTTGCTTCTCAGGTTATCTTTTGAATATTCAACATCTGTTTCAGCTGTTATGAGTTGCTCCATCTGCATTTTTGTGGAAAGGAAAAGGTGTCCAGCAGTAGCCAATGCCCTATTGATGAAGTAACCTGAAGTGTGTATGTGCCACAGCTAATTAGGAAATACTTGTTGTCTTAAGTATTACTTATTACATATACTTACTACTTATTTCAGAGCTTCTTTTCATTACCAGAACAGAGGAGACACAGCAGAATCCAAAATCAGCATCACACCTCTACACCTGTCTGGCATTATTAAGCAGTTAACAGTGATGGGATTTGACTGGCATTGCCATGACAGATGTGTACAAGACATCATCTCTGTTTCTCAGTGAGGAAAACGTGCTGTAAAATGCATGAGGATCAACACTGTCTCCACTTTGTCTGTTGGGCTAATCTAGAAAACCCTTGGCACTTTATCTAGCAGGTACTTGTTTCTCCAGTTGTAGCCCTGACTCTCCAGTGACTGCCTTGGTGTAAGGCACACACAGATGCAGGAAATGCATTTGATGTGCAGCTGGTACAAACCAGCATCAGGGACAGCACAGACACGGAACATACAGAGCTCCCACAGCAAGGCTCAAAGACATTTCACAACCTGGACACAAAAGCACAGTTGTGCTAGCATGGAGGTCAGCTGGTACCACATCTCCACAAAATGTCATTCCAAAGGGAAAGGCACAATCCAATGGACGAAGAAAAGGCCAAGTACATTCACACCACCTCAAGGTAGGCTTCTGCTGTCATATGCTGCAGTTTTTTTCTATTCTAGCTACTAGAAATGGTCAAAAAACAAATCCTAGTCCCTTTTTACCATTATAAAAAAATGCATGAAATGGGAAGAAATTGCAGTGGAATTGATGTTGTCAAATTCTCATATGAAATGTCCATTTTATTTACTTGCAAGGCTTCTCACTGTGTCATTACCCCCTTACTAGGTAACTGGTATCTCCTTACCTTAAAATGTTGGAAACAAGAATTCCAAACAGCTCTATCATCAAACTAAATGTACTCAGTAATTATTGGCCAATATTTCCAAGGTACTTAAAGAACTTGTAAAATCAAACTAGTATAGGATGACTTTATAATCAAGAATTCTGTAGTATTAAACAGTCTTATAATCTTCAAAAGAAAAAGGTACTTTCAAAAGCAACTATTTAAATTAAACTGAAACTATACTATTTACTCTTTCACAATTTATCAGACACCAAAACATAGAGGTAAAATTGTTTTAAATACCAACTTCAGAAGCAGTATCAAGATTCAAATTACTATTTATCAAGTTTGCCTCTACTCATTCTCACCGTACGCTCAGTCCCTCTATTTAGAGATGTTTCAAAACAGAACTTCTTTGAAAAAGTGATTGCAGCGTTTACGCTTGTTTTGCCATCACCTGTTGAGCACTGCTAAGGAAACAGTGCCACACAGAGTGCCTCCAAGGTGCCGGCCCTCCCTTTGACAGCAGCGGATCCAATAGGAGAACACCGGTGTGCTGTTTATGGGGAGGTTGGGTCAGGACAGAGAGCTCTGAAGGGCACCACGCCTTTGGCGAGCTCCCCTTTTCGGGGGTTCTGCACTTCAAACACGGAGTTGTTCGTGTTGCAGTCGTTCTTCCAGCACCCTCTAGCGCCGACGGCGGCTGTGACTCGTTACTATAACGGGTTACTGTAAGAACCATCTCTCCAGAAGGCAAGATCTCCTCCCCTCCCCGCAGAGCTGCTTTGCCAACCTGAACGCTATTTTGATGTGCCCCGCTGCAGGAACTTCCCACGCCGCCATGCCTTCTTCCTGCCGCATACTCCGTTCTCATCTCTGTCATTTAATTTCTCTTTCGGCAAAGGAGATGTTAATTTTTGTGCACCACAAAGAAAACAGTGTAATTTCCCTTCAAATAAACTCATCTCCCGAACTGAAGTCAACATATGAGTACATTGTCTTTGTGTTACATTTACTTAGGCAAATTAGTAATCGTTTATTTGAGTCAGTCACATCACCTCCTAAACGATGGCATTATTAAACAAGCAGCCTTTCTTATCCCTGATTTCCTTGGAGAAGGCTTCAAGGCGCCTATTTCAGAGCCCTCTTCGCAGCCACAAGCTGGTTGAGAAGGGCACAAAATGGAAGACAAAAAGCCATTCGAGACCGGCAGTGAAGTTCACAAACAGAACAGAATTTGAAATGTACCAGATCCATTGCCCCGTGCTGAAATGCTGGGCAGCATCCCAGCGTGAAAGCAGTGTGGAGAGTGATAGATCACAGCTCCCAGGCTCCAGACAGGGACACAGAGCTGGATATTCTATTAAGGAGCAAGGCTGCGATCAAACAGGGTACAGGAAAGTATGAAACCTGCTGAAAACCAAGTGAAATATAAAATGTAGCGAGCATTCTAAATCAGATATCTGCCCTGAGCTGTACCACTGACTGAATGAACTGCAGCGGCACTGTAGTGTACCACACCCTTCCTTAAGGACAGGCATTCTGCTTCCTTGAAGTCACAACAATGGTTTTTTCTCTCTTACACTGTATAATTCACATTATTCACTCTTACACTGTATTATTTACATGGGATTTCACAAGTCTTGGGACAGTTTAGAAATTTACAGACTAGGCAGCATACATAAACCTGACTAGTAACACTCGTTTAGAAAGAGCTCACCTCTTGGCCTGGAAGGATTTCTAAGTTGGTAACATATTTAAAGTTATTCTATTTTTATTTTCAACATTAAAAATAGATGTCTCAGAACTACAGCTGCATTCTCTCCAACTAGTTTACGTGTAATTACTTGCACAATCACACTCTGGATTCTAAATGCATTCTAAATGCATTCTATTTGCTGAATTCGTTGCAATATGGTTTTTTTCAAAAATTTGCAAAAATACGCCTTGTATTACTTACAATTACATGATATTGATTAATTCCTCCTAAACAACTCTCAACTGAATAGACTGGAATCCTGATGGAATCAAGTCACTGCTTTGGGAAAGACAAAAGCAACTTTCTGCAGACAGACAAACGTATGAATTTTGTACGCTGGAAATGTAAATTTAAACAAAAGAATTAGAAAAAGCATACAAGGCCACCATATCAAACTAATAAAATCAAACAACAGGTTAGATTAGTTTTGCTCCTTGCTCCATTGAATACCACAAACCAAATACTTCCAGTATCTTCTTCTACCTCAACTTCCAAAAACTGGTACAGGTAAGTTTTGGTTCTTTATGCAGCTGTGCATCAGGTGTATAAATCACTTAAAATACATTAATATAATATAATATAATATAATATAATATAAATAAATATAGATGTATGTCACTTAAAATATAGGTTGTGACTAACTAAAAGGCTGAGTGCATCTAAAAAAGGGGGTTTTTTTTAAAACATATTGTTTGTGTTTACTATTTATTAATAATTCTATATTCTATATTATCATTTACAATTATTATTCATTTTTTCCTACCAAAATTATGGCAACCATTTTAACTTTGAATACAAAAGCCTTTTAAACTCTGCCACAGTGACCCAATCTAGTTCACAGAAATGTTCCATATTTAGAACAGCACTACTAAAAACTTTGGGCAGCATTACTTGGAACAATTACACAGAGCATCTACAGCTGAAAAAACCCTGTATATAATAACTAGCAAGTGAAATTGATACTGAAATCACATTAATCGTGGCTGCATTACTGGGTTTTCTGCTGAAGCGTGGGAAGGAAAATTGAATTAATTGTGCTGCTGGAAGGAGAGAAAGCCAGTGCTGAAGGCAGTGGCTGTACTGTGGGGGAACAGTGCTCTGCACTGGTGCTGGCAGTCCATGGTTTGTTTTATCACTCTGCTCCTGCCCGAGGATATATATTTGGGGGTAGTCTTGATCTCTACATGGTTTATCAGCTTCAAAGCTTAGTGCAGATTTCCTAAAATGATAAAAATAAATGTGCACTACAAAAATATATGCATTAAGATGCACAAGGTATTTGCCTTTCTCCCTTATCAAGGGGAAGGATTGACACACCAAGTTCCCGTGTTTTAACAAAAGCGTAGACCTGACAAAAGAGTCCCATTCACATAAAAATGTGGGTTAAAGGGACTAGCTTTTCCTGGAGACCTTGCTTTTTCCCCCCTTTGACAGAACTCTGGCTTTACTCAGTGCCTGTGATTCAGGATCTGGACACGATGGGTTGTCCCATAAAGGAGGAGCACTAGGCTGCATCTGCCTTTGGGTTCTAAAACATTGATCAGAATGACAGCACAACACAACTGTTGCGCCCAGCTGCAGTTTAGGCAGCACTTGTAAATTGCGCTCTCAGCTCCGGGGAGAGCGCACAGTTTAATTGTCAAAGCATCTGAGATTGCCAGCCAGGTTTCTGTGTGCGCTGTGCTCTCTCACACCCATCCCCAGCTCCCTATGGCCACAACACTCCTCGGTGTGTGCTGCTGCCCCTGCACAATCCCCACTTAACCTGCGAGCTAGGATTCCGTCAGCAGGGAAGAAAAGGATCGAGTTTGCAGCGGGATGGTCACACCTGCCTGCTCATAACGCACCTGTCTCCCTGTTACTGTCTGTGAAGGGCGACTGTTCACAAACCAATTGCAGGCAGACCGGAGATACCTTCAATCGCCTAAACAGCCGCCAAAACGGCACAGCTGTGCAAGAACTGCAATTGCTATTCCGGAGCAGCAGTGAAGGGCGCAGACAGCATAAATCACGCTGAGCTCCAGACATTCGCATCGCCTCTGACAGCGGTTTTCCTCCAGATACGAGAACGCGATGTGCTCAGTAACTCAGCAAACCCACAGCTCGTCCAAGTCGGCGAACAAGGCGGGGGGGGGGGGAGAGGGGGGTTTAGCAAAGCTTACCCATCAGTTTCTCTGTTCAGCCTTTCTGCTCACTTAAACAAGGGAGTTAACGCATTTTTCTCCTCAGACGGGCGCATTTCCAGACCCGGGCGGAGGACTCTCCCTTGCGGTGCCCTGGCAGCCCGTCCCAATCGCGGAGGGCAGGAGGGACCGGAGTGCTCGGGGGCAGGTGAGAGGGGCACAGCCCCTCACGGGCCGGCACAGCCCTGCCCAGCGCTCCCGCTGCCTTCCATCCTGGGAACAGGCGCAGAGAGCAGCCCAGGGAAGTTTCAGACGAAAACCCTGGTAGCGGGCACGGGCAACATGCCCACAGTCTCCACAGCTGCCCGCACTCACCGGCGCTCTGAGGGCCGCCCGGCAGGGGCACTAATGAAGGGCGGAGCGCCCCGTACGAACCACCTGGTGGGCGGCTGCGGGCAGGTGAGGGGCGGGCTCTGCTCCCAGGAAACCGACGGGGGGGGGAAACACAGTCTCAAACTGTGCCAGCGGAGGTACAGGCTGGACGTGAAGAAGCATTTCTTCAAAGAAAGTGGTTGTCAGGAGCTTGCCCGGGGAGGTGGCAGCTCCTGGGGGTGTTTAGGGAGAGCCCGGTCGCGGCGCTGCGATGAGGCGGTTTGGGGGCCGCTCTCCTCCTGCGCCGCTCCGGTGTCTCCGTGAGGGGGCGCGCGTGCCGCCCGCCCGCAGCGCGCGGCGGCGGCGGGGCCAATGAGCGCGGGGCGGGGCCGGCGCGCGGGTGGCGGCGGGACAAGATGGTGTCGCCGGGCGCGCTCCGCGTGGTGCGCTGCGGCGGCGGCGGCGCCCAGCGCGGCGCCAGGGCCGTGTTCTCCGCCGACTCCAAGCAAGTGGCACGGGAGGGGGCCGGGGCTGCCGCGGTCGTGGGGGGCTCCTGAGCTCCGAGCGGTGCTCTGCCCGCCGGTGTACCCGCGGCCTGCGGCTGCCGCGGGGCGCCCGGGCCCATCGGGCCGCGCTAAGAGCGTTTTCCCCCTGCAGGTACCTGCTGTGCGCCTCGGGGGACTTCGTGAAGGTGCACAGCGTGAACACCGAGGAGACCCTGCGGCTCCTGTGCGGCCATGCCGACCTGGTGACCGGCATCCAGCTCAACCCGCACAACCATTTGCAGGTTTGCCGGGGGAGGTCCGGCTGGGGGTGGCCGGGCTGCCCCGGACCCTTGTGTGCCACCGCGGGGGCTGTCCCGGGGCTGGCTGGGCTTTGGGAAGGGGCTGGGAGTGACTGGAGCATCGTCGAGCTGATTTTTCGCTGAAATCTGACAAGAAGGGTATAGAGCTGTGTCGATTTCCTACAAACACAAACGTGAAATGTCACGTGGATTACGCTGCTTGAATGGAATGACAACAAAAGGGAAATACAGAAAAAATTCCGGTTCTTTGATTGAAAGGGTAAAAGAACCACGTGAGAAGGTCAGAAATACGGTGGTTCGTGTTCACCCTTGTGTATCTGAGTGATGCAGATGTGACTAAATCCCTTTAACTTGCCCAGTGGCTCCCTGTGCCCCCAGCCTGCCTTCCCTGCTCTTGGTTTGCTTGGGCTTTTTTGGTGTCTGGATATAAACAAGACTTATTTGCCAAGAGGGACTGATCTACGTCTTAGCTTTGCAAAATTAGATGTTTCCATAGTGGGTATCTGTGCATTCAGTCTTAGTGACAATGTGCATTTCAAACTACAGTAATAGTGTTGTGTTTGCACTTTATTTGAAGGCAGCACAGAGCTGGTCTCTGTCCTGTATTTTTTTGATTCAGTTACCTGGAATCATGGTTGTGATTTTATGTAGAATCTGGTTTTGATATATTACTATTACTCATATAGTTGTTTTGGTTTGTTTTTTTTTTTCCTTCAGCTCTATTCTTCCTCCCTCGATGGCACCATTAAGCTGTGGGACTTCATGGATGGCATTCCCATTAAAGTAGGTTCAGTTATTCCTGTTAAGAGCATGTCAAAAACGGGCACAAATCAGTCTGAGATGGGTTGTTCTACTATTAACACAGCCTACAACCCATCTTATTATGGCAGTAAAAGAATGTGTGATGATGATAATGATGCAGATCCTTTTGGGGAAGAAGGTGGGAGGTGTACTGGCATACTGACTTTGCTACCTGCTTCAGTTTCGAGCCCAGGGTAGCTCTGGGAAGTGTGCTGCAGTCTGGGATACACCAATAGGAATTGATCCAATGGCTTGATAATATGGGCTGCTTACTCTTGCTCATATTTTCTGCTAAATAGCCATCTCTGGGTGTGCCCTCTGCTTTGTGTTAGAGATAAGGTATCCTGAGGCTTTTCAGTAAATCTGATGTCTCATATTTTATTAGTACTGGTTTTACATTTGTATCAGTCCTGGATAGAATAAAGATGTGTTTGTCTTAGAATCGAGAATTTTAATTAGTACATGAACCTTTCTGTAAGACATGATTTCCTTATTTTTTTTTTAATTTTAATTTTTTCCTTATTTTAAAGACATACACACAAATTGTTGATTTCCTTCTTTTTTTCTTCAGACTTTCACTGTAGGTTCCAAACTTCTGGCACTGTACACACTTGCTAGTGCTGAGGACTCGGTGTTTGTTGTCATTCCAAAGGAGGGAGAACGAGGTACGGTGTCATCCATGTCATCTCAGTCATTCTGTGTCTGAATTATTCTCCCACCTTAGGCAGTATTACCATAAACAGACTTGTCCTATTATTCCATTAAACAGCATGCCTAGGTGTTTAATGGGATTTTGTCTGCAATAAGTACAGCTTGGCCTTACTGTGTATTATAATATATTACTACTTCAGAGCAAAAGCAGATACTGTGCATCTTCCCTTGGATTCTTCTGCTTACACTTGCACTGATACCCACTGTCTGGTCCTCATTCTTCAGTACTACTGTTGGTTTCAGGCAGCTTTTTTTCTGTGGTCAGATACATTCCAGCTGGTCTCAGTTAAGCTGGCAAAAGGAGCAGGCCAGGATCTGGAAATCAAGGAGCTCTCAGTGGTTCTGGATGGTGTGGATGCGTCGACGAAGCAAATTGCATTTGGAAGAGAAGTATGTTCACCTCTGGGTTTTTTCCTTCTCTGGGTGTTGGTTGGTTGGGTTTTTTTTTTTCCTCTGGAATGCTGTGTTGTTTATGCCTTTATACAAAGCACAGAAGTACTGAAATAAATCTGGAAGTAAATGAATTGGTGGAAGAACTATACTTTTTTAATATTACAAAAACAAAAAAGTAAACTTTTGTAATGGGAACGTATTTACTCAAC
The DNA here is from genome assembly GCF_015832195.1 of Motacilla alba alba. Taxonomy (NCBI): domain Eukaryota; kingdom Metazoa; phylum Chordata; class Aves; order Passeriformes; family Motacillidae; genus Motacilla; species Motacilla alba. The sequence continues at coordinate 30,835,003 of NC_052022.1, read as the reverse complement.
ATCAGGTTATGTTGTCTCCATAGTAGAGAAATGTGCTTTATTTTTTTCTTGTGTGAAGAAATAATCTGTATATCCTAAATGGCTTTACTTTAACAGGGTGCATACGTGGTGTCAGTGAAGGATGTGAATCTCCAAGTTTATTTTTTTAAACAGAAATTGTTGAACAGGTAAGAAGAAGAATGAAATTGTCAGGTATTCATTCAGTCTGATATACCCTAAATGGTTTTTAACTCATGCTGTGTGCAAACATATTTGGTTTTCTGCTGGAGGGGATGTAGTCACTATATGAGAAGCTTCCTGTAGAAGTGAACAGTGAGCAGATCAGTGGCAGTGGTACCTTACCTTTGCAGCTCAGAAGTGTATTTTTTTCAGTTAAATACTTAGGTTGATGCTGGCCTGAAACAAGTGACATAGTTTGGACAGGGCCCAGGCAGCAGGAGGGAAGTCTGTCACTAATTTTTGAGAGTTAATGTAACCATAACAACTTGAAAATGTTTAATTTTTCTAATCAGAATTATTTTTTATGTGCACTAGCTGATCCTTTTGAAGATTTCTTTTAGAAAAACCAACCTAACTCTTACAATTAAAGTTCTTTTCTTAACTTTTGAAGGTTTTCTTTGAGTACAGCGAAGACAAAAGGAGGAGACAATCGCTTCAGTTGCGTTGTGTGCCATCCTACAGAGGATTGCATTGCAACTGGCCATGCTGATGGAAAGATTCGCCTCTGGTATGTGCAGTTTGGTTAACTGTGTATCCCATGCACTCCTCTGACTGTAGGAATTAAGGCAAACCCTGAGCAAAGCAGTCTAATTTGTCCTTAGCATTGCCATTTTCAGAAGTCAGAATGAGCAGTGAACCTGTAGTGTCAAGTGAAAAAAATGCCTATGTTAAGTCTTGCTCCACTAAATCTAAACTTAGGTGTAAAAGGTAATGTAACAACAGCTGAAATAACTCTTTATGGGCAAGCAGAGTCCTAAGGAGAGCACATCAGTGGAATACATGATTAGACACACCACATGGTTAAGTTGTTTCCAGGGCTGAGTTGCTCAGTACATCTAAGATGTGAGGAGTGGACCAGGAGGCTTCTGAAAACCTGTAGTGTGGTTCCTTCCCTCCTTCTGCATCACTTGGGTGTAGGATAAACTAGGGTAGAAGTTAGAGCACAGGATAATATAATTGATTCAGTTCAATATTTCCTTTGGTTTACTCTGTTGTTGATGTTGTGAGTAAAGGATTGTTTTGTTCCTTTCCACACAGGAGGAATTTCCACGACAGGAAAGCTTACACATATTCAGCACTGCACTGGCATCATGATATTGTTATGGATCTGGCTTATTCTATGGAGGGTGAGTAAAAGATAAATAAAAACCAAAACAAAGCAATAAAAAAAACCTACCAAAAAACCCCAAAATCTTAATCAAACAGACAAAACCTCAAATTTGAAGTGTTGCAGCAGACAAGGAAGAATCTGTAGAAGCTCCAAGTTTGTCCACTGACTAACAAGTTAATTTCTAGAATTTTAAGTGTATCCAGGAAGGATCTGAAATAAAAACTAATGGAGTTATTTTTTATGTGTATTTTGATAGGTATTTATAATGTCAAATATCTTCCTCTTGTTGTAGAAGGAAAAATCTACCCCTTCTCTCACCTCCACTCTTCCTCCCTTTCCGTTTCATTAATAGTACTGATGAGTTCTTGCCAGTTTTACTTACATCCAAATAATAAAAGCCAGTCTTGTCTGAGCTCAAACCTGCTGTCAGAAATACTACACTTCCATCTGAATTGTGTGATCTAAACTATTCTTCTTATGGTATCTCTTGCTGCAAAGTACTTTTCACAGAAGGAGAACAATTCAGCCATATCCAACACAAAAAATCCAACTGATTCAGAAAGTGATGGGATCTACTACTCTCAAAGCATTGTTTAAATTTCACTGTCAAGTTTCTCTAGCAATTTAACAGGAAATAATGAGAAGCATGTCTGTGTGTATTGCCCAGGCTTGGTATTATTGTTTACTTGTGACAGTTTAAAAAGTTTTGAGAAACTCATGTCTGTCATTGTAAAGACACAGGTGCTGATTTTATTTCTTTTTAAGCAAAACTTTTTAACTGTATTTTGTTGCTGAAAAAGGGACCAGGCTGCTGAGTGGTGGAGTTGAGTCTGTTCTAGTCCAGTGGCACAATGAATCTTCATGCCAGAAGGATTTCCTGCCTCGTTTGGGGTCTCCTATCGAGTGCATCTCCATGTCCTCTGACGGCGTTCTCTGCTGCACCCTGCACACGGACAACAGTAAGCTAAAACACATCCTAGTATCTCTTCAATGGAAATGCACATCTGTGTGAGCCTTATTTTGTTGATTTTTGGATGAATTAACTAAGAACTGCATAAAATTTCATTAGTGATCTGCAAAAACAGATTATTTTGCTCTTAGATCAGTTCTGTGAATTTGCTTGGTGGCTGCTGTAACTTGGCTTTCCACCTTGGTGTCATAAACTGGGAAAAGTTATATTTACAGTACCGATGGTTACAGTTCTTTCCCACCATGAGATGTCTGCCTTTTGCAAGACTTGGTCTGCTTTCTCTTTCAGGAATTACAATAATCAACAGCAACCTAAGGTTTTCCAGAAGTATTCAAGGGCTAATCAAAAGTAAGTGCAGTAAAATTTGTCTTCCACTTAGAGGGTGGAACGTGTCACTTGACAGCTTTGGTCATTTGTCACCTGAATTTTGTTTCCAGGTAGGGATGTCAAGACTGGCCTAGTGGTTGATCCTAGAACCAAAGCTTTGGTCCTGAATGGAGAGCCAGGCCACTTGCAGTTCTATTCCCTCCAGAGTGACCAGCAGTTGTTCAGTGTAAGTTGGATGGGCCTATACCAAAACTTTTACTCAGTCAAGTAACTTGTGCATCACGATGTATTTTGAAGTCTTTTTTAAAGTCTTTTTTTAAGTCTTTTTTGAAGACTTTAATATGGCAAATGGGAAGAAACTTTGCAGCTGTCACACAAGGCTGGATTCCAGGCTGACATGTTCTTGGCTTTATCTCTGACTTCATGTGCTAAGCAAATCTAAATATTGATACTGAAAAAAGTACTGTAAAACAATGTGCTATCCTGTTAAATGTCAAAAATTTGTAGGTAAAACGCCTTCAAATTATTTTTCATTCTTTCCTATGCTTTGCATCACTGTGGAAGGCACGTGCTCTAATTCTGCTTTCCCCACACGCTGGCATACTTCTTCATGCCACAGCCCAGTCAGGTCTAACTGGAGCCCTCAGAACTTCCTTTCTCCGTGGTTTCATGAGTGGTATTTCTTCCAGCTCCACCTGAGTTTTAAATACCCTGTGGCCTTGCTTTGCAGCTGGACATTGTGCAGCGCCAGTACATCCACCAGGCGGGCCTGAAGCAGTCGGACCTGGTGAAGGTCGCGTTCAGCGCCCAGGGCACCTGGCTGGCCACGGTGGAGGAGAGTGAGGAAGTGACTGACCCTGAATTACAGCTGAAGCTGTGGTTCTACAGTGAAGAAACACAGAGGTAATGATAACAGCTGGCCTTCCAGCTGTCAGTCACACAAATCCCTGCACAGACGTTGCCTTGCAAAGGCAGAGTTTTTCCATATCTGGGAAATCACCATGCACACTGCAACATCTGCAGCAGAGCACAGAGTTGCACTGAATACACACAGAAAATAATTGCTCTGGATCTATTTTACTCACAGTAATTAGAGACTGTTGTGACCATGGGACTTAAATTCACATATTTCCTTGGTATTAAAAATCATGGACCTGACAGAATGGTTCTGTAGCTCGTCTAGTTTTCCCACCTCTGTGTAATCCATCAATTAGTCCTTCTCCAGAAGGTACAGAAGATTATAATGCTATTGTTGGTCTTTGTCTTTAGCTAACATATGCGTCTGGTTAATAGCCTTTCCCAAATTTTCCTATTAAAAAAATGACATTTTGATGACAAATTCTTATTTTCTTAAAGAAACAAGGCAAAAGAAAGCTACTACACAGATAACCACGTGACTGATTTTTTTAAGTACTGGAAAGACTGCCAGGGTTCAGGCTCAGTATTTGAGAGATGCTTGCCTACTGATAATTTTTGGTGCTGGGGTACTGTATGGAAGCCATTAGGGAATCCTGGTCTGTTAATGCAGTAGCATTTAGCTGTCTTAATTAGAAATTCCTTTGATTGCTCTTCTCCCTGCCCATTCCAGAATCAGCTTGAACTGAAGTCTTCCTCAGGTTCCAAATTAAATAGAATGGCAAGCTTTTGCTTTCTTTTCCTCTAGCTTTGCACTGAACACCAGAATAAACACGCCCCATGACAACCACATCACAGACATGTGCTTTCGTGACATGGATGAACTGGGAGATGACTCTCTCATCCTGGTAACAACTGGCAGAGACTGTGTGTTTAAAGTCTGGGTGATGGTAGAAGACTCTGATCCAGAAGGTAAGCGTGGCCAAAAAATAACTTACTTCATCTTGTAACGTAGAACTGTAAGAATAACCTGAGTTGGAAATGACCTACATTGCCATTTGAAGCCATGCTGTGTAAATCAGCACCCTACTTTCATTTGCTCAGTCCCCTGCATTGATCTGCTGCTGCTGCTGCATGAAGTATTGTGTTCTCCCGAGCATCCTGTGATGGAGTTCTGCCATAGCTCTACAGTATTAGTTTGGTCTGGAGGTTCCTGATATAGCCAAAGACCTTGGCAAGCTGCTGCAGAAGGGAGTGGCAGCCTGTGTGCATTGATTAAAGAACTATTTGTGGTAATGATTTTTCCATGCTGAGAAAATGGATTTTTGTTAGTCCTCTGGGTCAGCTTTTCATTTGAGACTCCTGCTCAAAGGAGCAGGATACAGAAAAGTGTTACTCTGTTTGAGCTCAGTGTCAAATCAGAGCACTTTTGCAATTCAGCATATCCACCACTTCAGAGTTCGTTTTTTTGAACAGCCTTCCTTTCCATTAGGCGTTTGAACATCATAGAATGGGTATTTAGTTATTTCTGAGATACTTTTAATAACCAAATTTAACCTCTTGAAAGACATGCTGATGTTCCTTTCTTTCAAACAGACCTTCTGTGTATGTTTATTGATTGCTCTGTATGCCTTTGGACGTGAAATACAAAATATTTCCAACATATTAATGTCCTTTTACTTCAAAGTTATTACAGTGTCAGGTACAATTAAGTGAAGTGGCACTTCCCTGCCACTTGGCTGTCTTGTCATTTCATGTTCCTAAGTAGCTGTGATAGCGATGTTGCTGAACTGCTTGCAGTTTAGTAATCTGTTTGTCTTGTCATGGGCAGGTGAGAACATGTTCAAAAGTACTTTTGAGCTACTAGGGTTTCCATTTGGCAGACTTTCTCTTTCCAAGCTCTTTGTCCCTCAACTGTGCCTGCTTATGAGAAGAAAGACAAAACTTGGGTTGTTTACAGTATAAGTAGTAACCCCCACAGTGGTATCTGAAAGTGTTTGGTTTTGTTTTTTTTTCATAAATTATTCTGAGGCTAAATTATATCTTAATGAGCAGATACTTTGATCTTGAGTATAGTGTCAGTTGGGGATGAAACTTAATTTTTTTTTTCCTTCCACAAAACAGTTTTGTATCTGCTGACTGGCCTCAGCAGGGTGTTGGTATTTTAAGTGACTACAGGGTTCTGTTTCATGGCATATGTGAAAGTACCAATTAGTGGTGACTGCTGGGGTGTATTTGCCCAGTGGGGCAGAGGAGGAATGGTCAGGTAGAAGAGCTTGACATGCTGCAGCTTCTCTGCAGCAAATACTAGTTTAGCAAAGGGCTCCTCAGTTGAGTTCACTCTGGTGTGTGTTAATTGCAGCAGGTCTCTTGCTGGGCCCCTAGATGGTGCCATGTAGTTGGAAGTGCTCAATAGTTTCTGGCTTTTTTCTTTTTTTTTTTTTTTTTTTTTTTTTACAGGCAGGTCTTTTAATCATCAACTTGTAGCCATTATATAAAGGGTAACTTAGCATAGGGTGATTTTCCTTTTTTTTCCTCATCCTACTGAAAAGTTTCAAAAGCATGCTGTAGGAATTATTTTATACTGGGAAATGTATGTTAATGTGGTAAGTACATCACTTTGCTCCAGTTTATTTTCTGGTAGCTATCAACAGTGGGAAAGGTGTCCAAACAGAATGCAGTGGCAGGTGAACCAGCAGAAGGAAGCATGCTGGTGGGTCACTTACAAATCCTCCGTAAATGAGCCATGAGCTTTGTTGGACTCAAATGCAAGCTGTGTTCAGATTTTGAGTAATGCTCCTGTGTTCTTGCTAGAGTTATGATAGAATAATTTTTACAGAACAATAAGTGTTGAGTCTACTTGAGTATCATTTTAGCTAACCTCTGCCTCTGTGAGAGCACAGTTAATGGAGTTGGCAAACTGAGCATGAATATTGTACCATGTCAGTCTCAAGGTTCACTGTTCAGATGCAAAACTGAGGACAAATGAAAACCCTGCCAGCTGTTTCTCATATTAGAACAGGGCAGACTGTCTCTACTCTTCAAAAATTATGAAAGAAAACTGCCTTGCCTTGAGCCTATTTTACAGTAATAATTGAATTCTTCTTTCTTCATGTATGGACTTGAATTAACTGGCTTGTTCATTCAATGCAGCACACCAGAGTGTGAGCTGGAGCTGTGACTTTGTAGGCAGCTACCACAACTACCAAGCTACGAACTGTTGCTTCTCAGAAGATGGCTCTTTGCTCGCTGTTAGCTTTGAAGAAACTGTCACTGTATGGGATTCACTTACTTGGGATCTTAAATGTACATTTTGCCATCCACCTGGAAATATAAGGTACATTTTTCATCTGCTCTTTTATGTCTCATTTGAGCTCTCAGAAAAGAAAGAATTAATTCATAGCAGTCCAAGACCTTCTATATGTTCATAAACATATACACATAAACATTGAACTTACCAGTCTTAGATTCATATATAGAAAAGACTAAAATGGCTTTTAGGTGTTGGTTAAAAATAAGATTGAGCATTGCAGTTCCTTCTTGCTTGCTTAAGTCTCTTGTACCTCCCATCCTTAAATCTGTATCATGGAGCACACAAGTCGTGTGCTCATGGAGCACTTCTCTTGTCCCCCATTAATCCAGAGGTGAATCAAAGTCCTGGAAAAGTGTAAATGCAACAGTTTGTTCTTTATTTGTGTATGCATGCATGCAAATGGAAATTATATCAATAAACCATAAAGGCATGATGACCTTACCTGTACTATGAAATACGTATCTTCATCCTCTGTAACCTCTGCTCAAAAATCCATGTTTTCCTGGCAGAGTATCCCAACAATGCTCCATTGTATGCTGTCATGGTAAAAGACATCAACATTGTATGGTCACAATATTTTAAAGACCCTTGACACAAAGAATCGTGGCAGCAAACAGAGGTTTCCCCCTTCCATGTGCTGTGTGTATCTTTGTAAGCTTTTCTTCTGTGTGATGTAGTCTGTTTTATGTTGGTCCTCTAAGATTAGAAATTGAGAAATGTTATTCTGAAGCTGGTGTGCAGGAAGATTGTGGGAGGCACGTGAGCCACCAGCTCGGTGCAGTAGCAAGCTTTTCCCAGGCCAGCTGCCTCCTCTTATAATCTTCACTATTTGTTATATTAAAAGGAAATAAATTACTCTAGGAATATAATGAATTACTGTATTACTTGCATAATTTCAAAGGGCTGTGCTTTAATATACAAATTCTGTCCCTTCTTAGGTTTTTTGAAAATCTTTTATCATTAAAAGTCCTAAGGCTGTTCTGTAATTCTCAAACAAGAGACTGAGAAATTAAATCACATGCTTTCTTCAACTGGAGCAGCTTCTAATAACCCTTTTTTAACTACTACTCTCATTCTTGTTCCTAAACAATAGTAGGGCTTCTTTAAATATTACATTATTTTCCAATCCCAATGTGAATACTTACAGTTATGTATGAGTTTGTAATTTATTTTAGAGTTTTAAATCCCTCCTTTATATTGGAATGCTGTAGAAACATGTAATCCTTACATACTTATGCACACTTTAAATTATCAGACTTATCTGATAGTTGTGTGTGGAGTTTCATGCCACTAGAGATGGATGCAAAAAGCAAACTTTGGATTTATATACCGAAACTGTATCATAACTAAGTGGTTTTTGTGACGTGTGAGTAATTGCCACGTAGAAAAACAAAGATGAGCTCTGAAGGTGACTAATTTGTTTTGACTTTTTACTTCTGTAGGAACATCTGCTTTGGGAGACTAACATGTTCCAAGTACCTTATTGGTGCCACTGATTATGGCTTTCTGTGTTGCTGGAACCTGCTCACTTGTGCATGTAAGACCAGCTTGAATGTGTGCTAGAGTAATTGATTACTTGAAATTACTGTGAAACCTTAATATTTCTAGTTCAGTTCCGGATTTAACACACTACAAAATGCCCTGTGGAAGTGGGATTGTTTTCATGTGCTTTGTGTGTGCAGGATAAATCTTAGGTTAGGTGAACAATAATCCAGCAGTGGGTAGTATTTCTTACACTTGTGTAGGAGTTGGTAGCATTTGTGTGTTTTTATTCACCGGGGAATGAGTGGAGCTGCCTCTTCCAGCAGCTAAGGCCCTGTGTGTTGTTTGTTTGTCCTTTTGTTTGGCTCCTTTTCACCCCTGCCTCTTGCTGTGCTTGCTTTTCAGTGGAGTGGAGTGCCCACCTCAACGTCGTCGTTCTGCAACCTGATCCCCTCTCTGAACATATTGCTGCAGTCTCTTGGCTCTCCAAAGAGTCCAGCTGTAAGTACAAAGCCTTCTTTCACAAGTCATGATCAGCAGAATTTAACACTGGGGAAGCACAATTTCTAGGAAAGATTTTCTTAGAATTCAGACCATGAAAGCTGGACAGGGACTTGAGTGTGTGCTTGTACCTGTGGAAACTGAGCCGTATCTGACTGCAGCATTCAAATCAAGTGTGTTACCTTTTCTTCCAGCAAGTAGTTTCAGGTACAGGATATATCTCAGGATTAGCCACATTTTCTAGGTGAGGGTCTCAAATGTTCTTGACCCTCTCTTGTAAATGCAGAACTGTGCAGTTACATTTTAGAGCTCTGACATTAAATTAAGATAACTCTTCCTACAGAAATGTTAATTTCCAAGTGTGTTCTCTGGACTGGAGTATTGTGAAAGGTCCCTTCTGTTATTAAGTTAGCCAGTTATATTCCTGTGAGCTGGTGCTTGGAGGCAATCCTGTCCAGCCTTCCTGGCTGTGATACACAGGGCTTTGACAGCTGGCCAGGAGTGTTAAGAATTTCCTGATTTTAGAAGAAGATATTTTTGGTTTTGCAGTGTTTGTGTTTAAACCAAGCGAGCCATGGCCAATCTACATCCAGAGAAATCTTTGTAAAGAAAAGATCCTGCTTGCTGCCTTCGTTCCAAGAGATGAACCTGAAATGATAAGCTCAGAAAAATACCTTTGGCTAAGAAAATCCCAGCTGTTTTTTCTTACAGATACACAGGTAAGGAATAGTAATTGGTAGGTGGTTCCTGGGGAAGAACTGTTTTCTTTAAAATGGATTGATAGGAATTCAGAGTTCTGCTTAAGAGCATAGGAGTTCCTTTTTTGATTTCAGATCGTTGTAAGCTGTGCTTTGTTGCAAGCTTTCAACTGCCAAAACAGCCTAAGATCAAATTTATTTACTGGTTTTCTGCTATTCTTGTGAATAGTTTATGCTGCTTCATTGATAGAAGAGACTAGATAACTTGGGAACATTGTCTATGCTGTTTAACTTAAATAAGCACCTAGCAGCTGTATGGATTATTGCTGATTATTCAAATGTTCCATGTGATACTCAGTTTCCCTGTAATTTCTGGATGGGGGTGTGGGGTTTTTTGTTTGTTGTCCCAAAAAGACTCTGGAATCTCTAGGTCCTTCTTTGCTTCTCTTCAGTTTCTTTACAAAATAAAGGGGAAGAGATGGTTTTGCCTCTTCCACTTCAGTGGTAAAACTTTCGGGCCATTTGGAAGCTTCTGTAGGCAAGCTATGTAAATATAGAAAGCAGTTTCACATGTGATTACTGTACTACATCCTTCTGTGTTTTAGGAGCTAATGACACTTAGCACAAAGTCTCTGGAAGAAAGGCTCACACCATCAAGCAAACAGGTACCTCTAACAGAAGTTCTGACTGAGATGGCCAGAGCAGTTCAAAATTCTGATGATAGTCCTTTTGTCTTATTGAAATTCCCTTTTGTCATGAAAATGCTCACCAGATCCTTACCTGGAGTCACAAGCACTTAGCTGAGGGGGCAGTAATCTGGATTTGCTTATTTTTTGACAAGAAGTGCTGTTTGCAAAATTTTTTTTTTAGTATCAGTGAGCTACTCTCCATTTCCCCTGGGGGGAAAAAATAATTTTCTAAAAGATTCAGGTTACACAAGTGATGAAGGAAAATGTTTGAGTAAGCTCTTTCCGTATCTTGATTTCTGTAACACTTGGAACCTTGAGTGTGGTCTGAGCTACGGGGATGAACAGTTGTCAGTCAATTGTGACTTACCAGTGAGAAGTTGTTCCAGGATTGCATTCCAGTATGTATTTCTGTGGAGAAGTAATCTGGGAAATTGGATTTTTTTTAAAATTCATTTTGAAGAAGTTAAAACTGAAACAGCAGCATTTGATTGATTTGGTTGGTTAGATAAAGTAGATCAAAGGAGAAGTTAGTATTTTTCTAATACAAAATGCTGTGGGACTGTGAGCATAAGCAATCAGTTTCTTTGGAGGCTGGGGAAATAATTTGGTGTTCAGATTAATGTATATCGATGCAGGAAAATGCCAAAAGTCAAGGTGCCATGTTTTGCTTCCCACTACATAATTGTACCCCTCTGCAGATGATGCTGGAGTATAAATGATCTTTTGGTTCTGTGCAATCAGAAAAACCCATCCTTTGGTTTTCTGGCACATGCACCACCTTCCATACATGGAAGTTAATAGGTAGATCAGCAAACTAAAATCTGTTGTTCTTGGGGCCAGATTCTGGGGAGTTTTGTAACCCTCTGTGGAGGATTCTCTCCAGACACCTGACAGAGAATGAGTACAAAGAGCCACATAGCTCAGTTGAGTTAAATTTGAGTGTAGGCTTTTCTCACTTGGGTTTATTCTGAATTTTGGTAACTTAAAAGGAAATAGAACTTATAATTGTGACACTAAAATTCTACTTACATTTTTTCAAGCTGGCAGTAGAAGAAAGTCTTCCTATGACTCCATTTAGTGTGCTGCTGGGAAAGCACAGACGTCAGCAAGCACAGGATGATATAGACCTTGGAAAACCAGTTGTTCAGACTAAACAGGAGCCAGCTTCACCTGCTGTCAAAGAGGTAGGAGTAATTACAGTAAATGTACAACCAAAATCACGACAAACAAAGTCTTTCATAAAGCTTCTGTTTTATCTTTGCAGCTTTTGCACACTCCAGCACACGTTTTGCCGTCTGCTTCCTTCCTCTGCACTATATTTATTAACTCATTGCTCATCTCCAAAGAGAACAAAAGGTAAGAAAAGTTCAAGAACTCTCCTTAGTTGTCAAAGTTACTTTAAATTATGTGAATCTTTGTTCAAAGTGTAAAAGCAGTTTTCCAGCACTTTATCTGTTCAGTAATTTAGTAGAATACTTCCGTGTGGTAATGGTCTGGCTGTTTAGTGTATTGGCTCTTTTGTTGCTGTTATTTTTGCTGGGTTTTGCATAATGTGCTTATATGCAAAAAGCTGCCTTTTACACTCAAATGTTCTCTATTAATTTAACTTTATTCCAGGTATTTAATGGCTTTTTACTGCTATTTCTGGTTAAATAGTAGATTCTCAACTTTATTTGAAATTACCATGACTTGCTGCATAAATTTTGGTTTCAATTTCTAGATACACCAGTAAGTTAGAAGCTTGATCTTAAGAATGTGTTTAGAACTCAAATGTCATTTCTAATTAAGCCATACCATACAAATGTATACTGTAAGCACATCTAAGTTTGGTTTACAGTACATTAATGCCAGTTTAATAGAGGAGTTTGATAGGTACTTAAAATAGTAGCTTTCTCCTTTGGGATCAAAGGAATGCAGGCACAGGGATTGTGACAGTGGTCTTGTATAAGGATTAATATCTCGTCACTTACACTGAAGCCAGTTCAATGATTGCATTTTTGTGCCATCTGTTCTTTAAAGTGCTTCATTAAACTCTGCCAGGCCAGGGATGAAAACCTGTCCTTGCAATCAGGTGTTGGTGTGGATTTGCCAGGCGGGCGAGCGGGTGGTTCACAGGGCCAGAGCTCACCCGGGAGCAATCCCAGCTCCTGAGCGTGCCCTGGCTTCTGCCCTAACGGCCTGTTGTGTGTCCTGGCTTCTGCTGCAAGATCTCTGACTGCATGGCACAACAAAACAGCCACAGAACAGTGGCAGAAATCTAATGCATGGGAACTTGAATCTAGTTTCAGTCCTGAAGAATGTGAGAGTTCAGTGACCTGCGTAAATATTTGCAGTTGCAGAGCTTGTACTTTGACAGCAGTGACTGCTTTGGCTGTGCATTTAAAGGCACATGTAATTGTAAGCATTGGGCTCTTGAAGATTGACCACAGTTTATCACTGGATAGTGGATATATTATACAGTGGATATATTATTAACATTAAATGCTTCTATTTTCCATGGCAATATATATTACTGTGCACTTCTCCATTTACATTTTGTGAGTAATGAATAGTCTGTGTTAAAACAGATGTTTTTTAGAAGATCAGTATTGTTTTGCCATGCAGTTCACTCTTAATAGATCTGGAATATTTCTACAACAGACGCTTGAATTAATACTGTTAATTAATGCATTTTAAATTATAACAGCTCCATATAATTTGTTGGAATTGTGCTTTCTACTTCAGCACAGGCTTAAAACTCTTGAACTCAGAAGGGAACAGCCACTTTAAACATCTCTCTATGTTTTGGGAAAAAAAAACACCAAACAACCAAAGGGTTTTTTTCTTTCCTAGTAAAACTCTAGGTATTGCAGCAGTTTTTAAGACCAAGTGACCCTTTTCAGATTTGAAAGAGAAGAATGGCCTTCTTGAATACTGTCTGATCTACCAGGATATCCAGCGTTTCTGATCCTGTAGGACTGCAGTGTTGTAACATTTGTCATAATGCTGACCTGCCTGCTCTGCAGGTACCTACTATGTTTCAAGAAAGAAAACTTTTAAGTTTACTTATAGGAGAGCTATTTGAAAAATGGCTTGAAATTGAGAAGTAAAGAGAAGTATAGTAGGTAGATTGAAATGAAAAAGGTAGGCTGAAATGAAAAAAAAAAGATAAAATCTTGTTTACTTAGTTGTTTGCATGATACTTCTCCCCTGTAATACTGTAGTATGTGAGAGTACCTATTAATTGAGTTGTTTCCAACCATCTTCCAGTGCTGAAGAAGTTGCTGATGAAGTAGAAATGGAAAGTGAAAAAGCAGAGGAGGAGTCAGATGAGGAAGATGTCACAGCAATGGAACAAGAAGATACAAGCCATGTGGAATTATTAGGAGAGATCACATGTAAACTGTCTAAATCCCAGGAAAAGGAGCTACGAAAAATAAGAAAAATGGACTACAGTTGGATATCAGCGTTCTAAACAGACATCTTACTTTTTTTATATTGCAAGTTGAAGCTTTGTGGATTAAATGTTCTTTAAAAAAATTTTCAGGTCCTCTGTCCAAGAATTTTATCAGCTTCTCTTTCCAAAGGAATGCGGAAGAAGGGGGAGTGATTAAAGCTTTGAAAAGCTGATTCTGCTCTTAGTTTATTACTGATTCTCTGTGGGTGACCTTAGAAAATGCTTAAGGTGGTTTGGGGCTCCCCCCTTGCAAGTGTATATGAAAGGCTAATAGCAAAACTGAGTTTATTACCTGGCTTGTGATCAGTTAGCAAAGTGACAGCTCAGCTGCTGAACGTCTTCCCCACTGAGGCTGGGTTACTGCTGCCAAAGCAGCAGGAGCAGCAAATGCCTGCAGCTGGTGACAGAGCTTAGCTCAGGGTGTGGCAGGGGAAATCAGGGTGGTTCTTGGTGCTGCGTGCAGGTAAGTAACAAGTCTCCTCCCCAGAAGTTCCTCTCCAGCTGTTGAGACAGATGAGAAGTGGTTTAACACGCCTGGTTAGAGGATATAGATACTAATCTTTTGTGGAGTTCACAGAGTATGGAGATTCTTATGTGGAAGGTGCACAGTGTAGCAGAGCACTATGAAACCTTTCCAGATATCAAGACAACTGCATCACGTAGGAGATGCATCAGTTTATGCAACAGCAGTTTTACAGGCCTTTAATGCGTCAGCTGCAATTCCTGTATGTCATTTAACTATACATAGAGTGGAGAAGTGGTGAATTTGAGGGTCTAAGAGTGTATACAATCTCCGTGGTGCTGCAGTATGAAAGCAAGCAGATGCAAATGACACGGGTCACTAAAAGTTCTGAAGAAACAATATTTTGCTAAAACTGTTCAGATTAGAAATGCTGGAACAAGAGCAATCTGACATTCAGTGAAACCTGAGTTCTCCTTACTCTGCCTTTCCAGCAAAGTGGAGGACTCTGCTTCCTCTCCTGTGTTAACACCATATAGTGGAAGACAGTGGCAACACTTTTAACTTTTGTGGGGGAAATTATCCTACAACAGACAAAATCTGTCACTTCTGCCCATGTATAGAAATACTGAGATTCAGCCTTAGGCATCAAGGAAAGCATCTCAGAATTATCTTCCTAGCAGGTTTACCTGTCCCATTTTAGCACAAAGGCAGTGTCTGCTCCCTTGGTGTGCTGGCAGGCCCATCATCAGCTTAACCACAGGGTTAAACAGGCCCAGGCTGCAGCATGGATGTTGTAGCAGCACCCAGAGTGTGGCACAACAGTGACCTGTACATTTAGGAGTGAGGTACTTTGGATGTTGGGCCTGCCATGGTGAGGCTGTGGGGGGAGTCTTAACCCTGGGAGAGGGAGATGGAAACACTGCCATAGAGCCAGGGGCACTGAAAAGAGCTGTTAAAAACAATTCCACCAATAGGTCTGAGTGCTGGCCTCTGGAAAAGAAAAAAAAAAGCCAAAAACTAGTTTAAAACTCATTGTAGAAAATTACCTTTGAATTCTGTAAATTCACTATCATGGATGTCAAGACATGAGTGTGAGGATATGAAGATATTTCAGAAGACATTAGTTCCTGTAAAGCGCTTTGGAATGTCTGCCCTGCAACTTGAATGGAATGATGATAGCCTCTCGCACACTCTGTATTTCCTTCCAATCAGACATTAACGGGAAAAGGGTTAATTGATCCAGTTTCAGACTAAACCAGCCAGGGTTAACTTAGTCCCATGGCAGCAAGGGGCTTCTGCATCTCCTCATACAATAGAGTGAGGCACCACAGCTCTTCACACTACCCCTACTTAAGACTGTGGCATTTTCTTCTATCATCGATTATTTACTAGGACTAGCATTACTGAGAATTTTTAGGATTTTTTTTTCATAGTCAGGCATTTTGATTTCCTCTTTAGGCCTTGATATGCAGAAAAATAACATTTTAAAACCTGTACAAGTTTTTCAAAGTTAGTTTGCCTGTAAGTTCATTTCTATCACACGGGGAGAGAAGGAAAACACACCCTGTCACAATTCTGGCCAGTTTTCTGCTTTTACATTTTACTCCCTTTGTATAACAGCTTTTTCGATAACCTCATGGTATATGCAGATGAAGCAAAAAAATCACAGCTCCCCAAAGGTTAGCAATTTTTATTTCCATCCCTCTTATCTGCAGAGCTGAAACTGATACAGCCTTTTCATAACCATGAACAGTGGATTTTACCCTAAATGAAAAGTTTAAACAGAACAAACAGAAAATTTTTTAAGACTGTAACTGACAAATAATAGGTTTTGAAAACTTAGAAACATTAAGAATGTACAGGAAAATAAAAAGTAAAAAGATTCCCCTTCCCCCTCCAAAATATGTACCATACTAGGAAAGACACACTGAAAGGTTTTTGTATTTTTTCTTAAATAACATCAGACTTCAGCTCTGGGAAAAACAAGTGTGAGTTGAGCAGAGATCTGTACACATGTTGTTGCAAAAGAGCTGCTTCAAAGCCTGGTGGTGTGTTACTGTGTCAGCAACATTTAAGTGTGGCTTTAAAGGAGGAAACCTTAATATCTGTTCATGTGGGGGTTTTTAAATTCACATGAAAGTCAAGTGCTTTCCTGGAAGCCAAGCTGGCATGAGCAAGAGACAATTCACGTGCAAGTCAGCATCTGAAGGTGCAGTTCAGTTCTGTGTTCAGGCAGCAGCATTGTTTTAGAAATCTTCATCAAGATGCAGCTTTTAGACTTAAATATTTTGTCATTACTGACTTGGTTTTGCTTTTCCCAGCAGACTGAATGTGCTGGGATAACAGAAGGCCCTCGCTTTGTCGTTCTCTGTGTGTGTTTTCTGCTCAATGAGGAAATACATTGCTGGTTACAGTTTTACTACATTTAATAGGCACATTCTTGACCAACATTTTAGAAAACATCTTCTGACTGATACTGCAATTACAACAATGAAGAATACAGAGGGAGGGCTGCTACAGATTTGTCTGTGGCTGCCTTGGAATTCTTTAGTTTTAAAACAGTTCTCTGCTGTTTCTTCATTTTTTTTCCTTTTTTTTTCCTAATTTCAATCTTGTGTATCTCAGGAGCCATAATTGGTCCCTGTATTTACTGTCATGCCCTAAGTCAAATCTTAATTTGATTTTTTGGCTTCTGCTTCTTTCTTCTAAAGGCTACTTTACAAGATTTTATTATTCTTTTATAGAAAGATTTGACACAAAAGACCATAGAGAAGAAGATTGAACTTCATCTCATGATTCCAGTTGCATGATAAATCCAACAGGTAAGAAAACACCTCTGCAGCATGTGAGTGGGTGTTCAATACCTGTGGGTGCCCTGTGCATCACAGCAGGACAGCAATTTCCACAGACAGCAATTTCCACAGACAGCTTTATTTAGGCTGAGGGATGGAACACAGGTGGCAGGTCCCTAGAAGGGGACTTGTTTACTTCCCAAATTTTCCATTCAGACAAGTGGTTGGATAAACATGAGAGCCTGAAATCCCAGCAGCTATGGCAAGCATTACAAAAACTGAGTATAGAGGCAGGGCCTTATGGAGCCCATCATGGCAGTGGGCTTTGGCCAAGGGGCTGATCCCCTGAGACTGCTCAGGTGCTGCTCTAAATGCTGAAGAGGTGACCAGTAATTTCAGTTCAGTTGTTCCAGGCGAGTGTAGTTCCACAGAGAATGAAAATCACTGCTCTTCACTGGCATTTTGTGAGGCCCAAAGCAGTTATTGGTCAGCAGCAGCTCCAACACGTGCCCTGTCCTTGGTGGGCAGACTTGGCAGGAAAGCCATGAGAAAAGGGCAGTAGTTGCTATGGATTTTTGAGTTCAAGAACAGGGGAAAAAAGCCTGCAAATTGTGCCACGTGTTTTAGGATCACCTGGATTTCTGTATTTCAGTCCAACAATTGTTTGTCTGTCTGGCCTTGGGGAGGCTCTTTCAGATACCTCAATGTGCCAAATCCCAGTCTGCAGTGAGCCTTCTAAAGCACATGCTAACAGCCAGAACCAGCAGAGAATGGGACAGAGGGAAACAACAACAGCTTCAAATTCAACTCAGAGAAACCTGAACAGACCTTCTGCCCCCAAGCAGAGGAACTGAGGTGTATTTATTTTGACAGATACTAGACTAATTTTGCAAACCTCTGAAAAAAGCCATTCTATGGTATGGAACCTGGTCAGTGCTTACCTTTTCTGACACAGTTTTTCCTAATAAAAGTAATCTTCCTTTCCTGCAAAATTTCTGTGCCATTCTTCAACAAGAATCTGTAGGGGAAAAAAATGAAAGCATGCTACTCTATGTCCTTTAAATAAAATAACATCCCTTTTAACTTTTATTTTTGCTTTTCCCTGGTCCTTAGCAACACTGGAACTGTCCTTCAGCCCTTCTTTGGGCTAATTGCTTACAGGTCAAATATTGTTCTAATGTATAATTTCAAGGGCAGAACTTGTCAGGGTCATTTAATACATTTCTGGGAAGTCCCAAAGCCTGTTCTTTCTCTGTTCTGGCTTGTACTCTTTGCTGATTACCTTTAGTATCTGAGTCTTTCTGGTGATGGCAGAAGCAAAGGCAGCAATTTGTACATCAGCTAACACCCCAGTGCTTCCCAGCAAACCCCTCTGCCAGTGCACAGTCCCTGCAGAGCACTGGTTTCTGTGGAAATCCCAGCTCAGACTGAACAGGGCAGGTTTAGCTTTGGCCTCTGCACAGCATTTCCTTGAGGAGTTAAGTAGTAGGCTGTAATGATGTAAGCTGGAATTTAGCCAGGGCAGCAAGGTTATTTCTCTCTAAGGTTGCAAAAGACATTTAAATAATACTCTGAACAGCTCTGCATTTTAACTACTTCACTAACATAAAGGGGTGAGCTTGTCACAGTAGAGTCTCTTCACAAGATGAAACCATTATCAGAGGGCAGAAATCATGAACGATATTTGTGTTTGTGCTGTAAAGCCAACTCAGGATGAAATCCCTACTCGTCAGAAATCACTGACAAAGCACCCTTTCACTTTATAGTCCAGGGTCACAGTCACATTGCCAGCAACGAGGTAAAGTACCAAATCTTCAAATACTGCTACAAGCAGTGTTCTGAGTCGTATGTGTGGTTTGAAAGTGAATGTAGCCCAAGCTTCTCACAAAGAATTTCTTGTTAATATGGTTGGTAATAGAGGGAATGAAGCCCTTTAGGTAAATACCATGATGTGGCTGTAAGGAAAGTTACCCCACAGCTCTGGAACCTGTGTATCAGCACTTCCTGAGGCTGTGGTTTCTCAAATGCTTTGAACACATAAGTGGCCACCAAGGAAAGAAGCATTCCTAGCTCCCAGCTAACATCTGCTGCTGCATCTCCTGTGCCAACACAAGCTCCCATTGCCTTTGTGGGGAACTGGCTGGGGGGGAAAAAAAATCTGCACATAGCTAAACCAGATAACACATGAATAAATAGTTTAAGATGTTCCCAGAACTGCAGTTCCACTGAGAACAGGGCAGGACTTCCTTCAAGAGGTTTTTCTATGCTCAGAACATGAAGTTTTAATGCTGTACACCCAAACCTCACTCACATTTGTCTCAGAGCCTGTCCCTCGTGCTAGGAGAGCTGCATCCACACCTAGAACATTCCCAAGAGATGTTTGTTTGGTGTGATACCCGAGACAGCTCAGCTCTCACGCAGCAATTCCTGGTTTCCCCTTTCATCCTCTTCCTTCTCTCCCAAAATAATAGGTAAATAAACAAATAAAGCAGTGGCCAGCAGTTCAAAGAAAATACTTTAAGATTGATGGCATTAAACTGCTGAGGGTGATTATTCTATCAGCTTCTAAAATGAAAATTGTTAAAGAATTGTGAGCTTTTTAATGTGTAAGGAGGAATCATTATTGGAGCCATGACCTTTGTCTTCTGTTGGCCCTTCCAGATGCAGCTGTGTAACTAAGAATTAGGCTTATCATTCAAGAACAGACATTGCAGCCATCAACTCATCTAATTTCTTCATGAGAGCAGCCACAAAGGAGTAGGCAGAAGGTAGTGCCCATAAAAGCAAGAGTTTTTGCCAGTTTTTCAAAATGGCTTTCTTATACTGCTAGCTCCTTTATTTAAAACTAGCTAAATTATCCCAGCCATAAAGCTGGTTATGAGTTACTGTTATTGATTCAACTTATGTTTGTTTGCAGTGCTACTTAGTTTATTTTATTTTTAGATTCAAGACTGTGATCAAAGCTTTGAATATCTTGGCTATTTGATTTCCTGTAGTGACCAAAGGGGTTTTCATTTCTTCCTCAAACCAGCGGAAGGAGCCAACAAACAAGCAAACTCTCCAACATTATCTGAGATGCTATCTCTTTCATTTTTAGTCACTGACTTTACAAATAATAAAGTAGCTTGGCTCTCTTGTAAAGTTTGCTAGTCAAAAGCAATATATCACTTTCACCAAAGTCAGACACTTCTGTCATGAAAGGTTTTGTTCAGGCTGTTTCCCCTGTCCTTTGAGCTTCCTTGGCCCCACTCTTCTCTTGCTTGCAGTCCTAGCTCTTCTGTGGAAGAAATACAGGGAAATTAGGGACATTCTTCACAGTTCTCTTCCTTTTCCACTTCGAAAATGAAGTTTAACATAGCACGAAGTTCACCTTATTTGTTAAAATTATGTTAAGTTCTTCTGTATGAAAGACAACTGAATCCTGCCTCAGCAGGAGGATCAGAGGGGCTTTGACACCTTGGGCTGTAGTAGCCCTGTGACCGAGCAGGAGCACAGGGACTGTTGGGATCACGGCTGCAAAGACAGTGAAGAGCAAGTCCCAGGGCATGATGCTTTATCCTCCTGGTTTTTCTTGGGAGCTGCAGATTGCTCTGTTTCCCCCATCACATCAAAGAAGGAAAAGTACCAAAAATATAAACAGTAAAAAACAGTGCATGAGCTCTCAGTACAAAGAGACTATTTAAACCCTGAAATATCCCATCCTGCAAAGAGCCCTTTTCCACTTGGCATAGTGCAAATGAAAGCTGGATTTCTGAGAACTATCACATCTGTAGAAAAGCAAAATTTTCATAGCGCTTGCTCCATCAGTCTGTACAGTATGTTATTTCTGGACTGCATATTCTGTGAGTAGGCTCTGGATACAGAGACAGTTTATCTTTCCTTTTCTATGAAATCTACTAGCTGATCTCAAGGATTAAGTGGAAAGAAAAACTCACATCAGCTGCAAAATAAATACCCACTTCTAAATCAACAGGTTAAATGAAGCCAGAAAACCACCCTGAATGCCCATCACTGCAAACCACCTGGAAGCCATAAATAATAGCTTCCCAATTAACCAGCAAAGAATGTTCCAAAAAACATTCCAACTCAGAATAATGCAATGTAAGTAGAACCACTTACAAAATAATTAAAGATGGGCTGAGATACAGAAAGAGTGGAGATTTCCAGCTGCCCCTCTCAGCTCAGAGGTAAATCAAGCCACTTACACAGTTCAGGTAAAACAATTCAGTAGATCCTGTAGAAATGCTGCAAAGATCTCTCTACAGATAGATAAATATAATACAACCATGGTTGAGACCTCAACTCAGAGATGGATACCAACGCAAACACAAACATGTCAAAAAAGGAGAGCTTCCTATTTACATTCTAAAACTTTCAGAAGTGCATAAATAGTTTTCCAGACTAAATATAACTGTGTGATATATAACATGGAAATCCTGCATCCAGATAAATAAGTTTTAAGCATGCTTGGCTCTTTGTTAAAAGAGAAGGAAGCTGCAGAGACTCACGGGTGCCGCTCAGGTTGCAAGAGTAGTGTCAGCAAGCAAAGGAACAGCAAAGGGGAAAAGGCTCAAAAAACCCCATTCCTTAAAGCTTTAGGAGAAAGAAACCCAAAAAGTTCTATGCACAGCAAAATGTTGCTATTTTTTCCCCTATTTTTTGGGGGTTGGGTTTGGTTTGATCGCTGATGATTACTTTTCATCTACCTGGAGCATTCATGTCCCTTTTCCATATGAATCTTCTGGTGCTGAGCCACGGACTCCTCTTCACTGGGATGTTCATGGAGACTCTCTCCTCTTAGCAACTGCTCATCTCCATTAACTCCCTGCAGTGCAACCTCCTGATCCAACAGGGCCAAAACTGACCCAAGGGTTCAGAAGTTATTTGGGAGGGGAGCGGGGCCGAGGGAGACGCGCACAGAGAAATTGCAGGAAGTTTCATTTTTCTCACGGAACCAAGGTAGAAATCAATTCTCTCCTTTTGTACAACTCCCTCCTAGGCAGTCATGCCAAGTGGGAGAGGCAGCTGCTGTGCCTTTTCCCTGAACTCACCCACTGGGCCACCTGCAGTAGCAGGGAGGGAAGAGGATCCAGATGATCACGCACAAATGCACAGGGACAAGAATCTCACATTAAGACCCCGCTGATCTATCGACTTAAAATGTATTCCAAAAAATGAAATCTAACAAATCCGGTCTAGGTCATTGGTCTAAATAAGAATAATTAGGAAAGAACAGAAAGGAGGCTTCCTGCAGGCACATCCACAGGACTTGAAAGATTACTAAAATTTCCTAAGTGTTTTATTACAGTAATTAGTGAAAAGAGATGACCCAAAAACTCTGCATGTGCAACACAGCAGATCACACCACAGAGAACAACAGATTAAGTTTGACTCTGGGCAACAGTAAGGTTTGACTCTGGGTTTTACACTAAGCTTTGATTTTTTTGTTTTTGTAGAAGGTCCATTTTGGCTTTAATTTTTATTCCCGTGATTATCAGTTGGAGCTTTATAGAACTGATATTCATTTCCTGTGGATTTACTGAAGTCTTATTCTGTAAGAGTTTTCTGTAGCATCTGCTCTTCTTACTTTCATCTGTTTTGATCTCTGTTGTTGTTTTAATTACCATTTTACTAGTTTGCTCCAAATTCACAGGACCTAGAGCCTTACACCAATACAATTTTTTCTTTAAAAAAAAAAAAAAATCAAAGTTTTAGAGAGAAGGAAAATATGGATGGCATCTGGAAACTGCTTTGCTTCTGTTTTGATTTCCACATGTAACCAGGCTCTGGATATCAGATGTGTGGCTCTCATAGGTGAGGTGCAGTTTGCCCAAGCCAAGCCCTGGCAGGAACAGTGAATTTTGCTGTTTCCAATCCTGCACACTTCTCCCATTGCCAAGGAATCAAACAGAATGCAAGAGACAGAAGGGTTCACAGCTGCTTGGTGTCTGGCCTGAAATGTGGAACAAGCCACTGTGCTCAGGTTAATGGGTTAAATATTCATTACAAGAAAGCAGACCTAAGCAAGACAACCAGGCTGCCTTCATTAAGGAATCTAAAATGTTTGGTTGCTTCTGACATCTTTTTAAAAGAGATTCAGAAGTTACAAGGAAACCACATAATGCAAATGTGGCTCTCATAAAAATAAAGTTTAAAATATTAACAGCTTAACAGAACTCAGAAAACTAAAACTTTCAATGAACTATTTGTTATAACTTTTTTCTCCATAGGAAAAAAAAATATGTCTGCTTAACAATAGGGATTAGGTTAATTTTCCTAACATTTTACTGAAATAATCACTTTAATTGTCATTTTCCTTTAAGTTCCATAATAACTACAGGCTCAGATCTACAGAATTTAGTAAGAATGAAATCAGCAGGGTTCCAAGGAAATGATCTCGGGATCTTTAGGTGCTGCTATTTCTCAAGAAATTAGAAGAATGAGAAATTCCATAGCAAACATTCAATTCAAAATGATAAATTGAAAAGCCTCTCTTTTTATTAGATCCAGTCAACACTAATTATTTCTAAACTAAAATCTGAGTGGTACAAAGCAGCTTTTTTTTAAATCCTGTATTCATTTTCCAAATTCAAGTTGACTATTCATTAATGAGATCACGCTGCAAAGAATGAAATGTGAACCGAGCCATTGTACAAGTTTGCTAAACCTGTATTCACTTTTTGCCCCAAAAAGGTTAGGTTTTCATGTTCCTAAAGGAAAATTAGTGTAAGTGAAAGAAATAAGGGAAGAAAAACTAGAGTAATAGAAATCTGGAAAAATGAACAATTCAGAAATGCTGAAGTGCCCTCTTGGAAGGTTATTACTGAGAGAGATTCAAAGACAGGGGGCATTTCTGGGGCTATTTTCTGTAAAAAAACAGTGAAATAGGGCTGTAATGTGCATATTGCAGATCAGAGGGGTTGAAAGGTACTGGCAAATATTAGGCTGGTCCAAATTTTTTAGAGGGAAAAAGCTTACCATTGCTTCTTTAGGCTAGGTAAAGGCTGTCTTGCAATACCAGGGGTGTAGAGCACAAACATCACCTGGGGCAAAGGGGGGCTGTGTGTGGTCACTGGCACTAGCAGAGATGAGAGTCAGCACCAGGTTTGTTGGGGCTGGTAAGGCAAAATATGTATTTCAGATATGGCACAGGAGACACACTGCAAATATATTTGTCCCCTTTCTTGACACACTTGACACAAATCCACACACTTGACACAAATTTCCACACTTTCTTGACACACATCCATCTTAAAAGCCATTACTGGAGGCTCAGGTTTATGAATTTTATGGCTTTGAGGATTACAAACCAAAAGGCAACTACGTCAGAAAAAAACCAACCAAAACCCAGGCTGATTTGTCATCCACCCTCATGCCCCCAATTCTAAGAGCAATAATATTTGTCATTGGAGATTATGGGCTTTGGAGAAATAGGGTTTGTTAACCCAAAGTGTTTCATTTGCTGAGTTTGTAAGTCCCTCGTGCGTGGGGTAAAAACCAAACAAGCCTACAAAACAGCTGTGTTTGCATTTTAACAAACATTAATTGATTGAAGTAATGAGTAACCTCAAAAATAGTTTGGAAAGTTCACAGCATCTTTCAAATGTTTGTAGACTATTAGAAATTAACTAATTTAATTTTTTATGTACTCTTTTGCTACAGCTGTGTCTGGAAGCAAGGGGTGGAAGGCCCACCACTCCTGTGTGTAATGGTTAGAAATAAAACAAATACGAGTTAAATACTCTGAAAGGTTTTCTTGACAGTAAATCTACCTTCAGCCTCCAGTGTCCAGAGGACACAGTTCTGTTACACTTGTGCTCTTTAACAGAGGGGAAACACTGCAGCAGTAGCCTGGCAAGTGGGTCTGGGCTGGTTCTGTTCCTTCACCTCCTGCAAATGCCCTGACACATCCCACAGGTGTGAGAGTGGATGTTGGGATTTGCTGTGTGTTCTCTTCAGAGGCACATGGCCAGTCCCACCTGCCAGCGTAGGGAACTCTGCAGGGCTGGCTGGAGCCCCCAGAACAGCTGGGAAGGAAACACAGCACCCATCACTTATCTAATACAGTCCCAAGGCTGTCCTCGACCAGAGGAAAGGAGAAGATGGAAAGTTAGGACTCATTTTAGATACGTGTAGCACACCTTGAAAGGAATGTGACAATGTCAATGGTATATTCCATAAAACAAGCCAAGAATTTATTTTTTTCTCAAGTATCACTCCTGTGATGACAGATATCACTGCCTGGACAGATTTTTCCACCCACTTGTTCCATTCAGTTCTTTCAATGGTGTCTATTGCTGCCATCTGAAAGCAACTGGTTACTTTGAAACTTTTGGGACTATTTGGTTTTTAATTTATCTATTAAGACGTTACTAGAAAACTGTCTGCTCTTTATTTACACTAAATTTCACACCTGTAATTAAATTATATTCCTATAACACTTGAGCCAATTACTTATGAGTTTTTCCCTACAGAAATCATAATTAATGTAAAATGATCCTTTGAGCACCCCATAAGTACCCTACAGGGTGATGTTCCATAGCACAGAATGTATTTCCTTCAGTATTTTGCCCTGTCTTCAGTTTAAGCAATATCAACTCCCAGCTGGGACGTAGCCACAGAAATCAGAAGCTCTCTGCAATGCATCAACATGCTCAGAAACCACTGAGCTGGTGGCAGCCAAGTCCAAAGCATGTACCTCATTCATTAATACCACATTTGTGGATTGTACACTGATTTGCTGAAGAAGTTCCACTGCTATTCAGAAAATAAAGTGGGTAATCAGAACCAGATGACGGACACAGCAAATTTCTTATTTCCTTAGTTTAATTTTTCTAAAACAATAGGGCAGACAGTACTACTTAAAAGGATAAAAAGAAGCAATTCTAATCAACGTTAGCTTGCAATAATGGCAGTTTAGTGCAATAAATATTTGCCCCCAGATCAAGCCCTGACTGCACCTACATAAAGCTGCATGTGCAGGGAAGACAGAGCAGCAGACCAAGGGACAATGTTAATTCACCAAATCCAGACAGAGAAACTGTTCACTTTGCCAGACAAATCGTTCCTCCAATACCAGATGCAGTTTTAGTGCATTGATTTTTACTAGTACAAGTAAGATCTGGCTTTTTCTCTGTCTCTCTGTGCTCAGAACTTTAATAGCACTAAAGTTACAATTAGAAGACCCAGTCCTTCCACATGAGTTCAAGCACAGAAATTTAGTCTAATTCAATTTACTGGGACAATTCAGAGGCATTAGGAATTACTTACATACACATTTACAGAAATCAGAGACTTCTAGATCCTTTTAGAGGGTGAAAATGAGGGTAGGAGAGGAGACAGAAATTTCATCATGTCAATGAGGTAAGCACCACAGCTGCTCAACCAGCTTCTGGTTTTCCAGCACCACATAACATGAAGGGGTTCCAAAATGAAGCACATGCTACTGGTGTATAAAACTTGATGGCATTTTTTATATCCCCAAAGACCTGAGCTCCTAGATCTACTGAAAGAAAAGCTAATTGGACAGCAGTTCAGCTGCCTGTGCCACATCCAAGCCTACCAACAAATGCTGCTGAAGCCCATGAGGTCAATCAGATGAAGAAGCTGGGCACAGAGGACCCTTCTGCTGAGCATAAGTCTCAGCTGGACAAAGAGTGACTTGATCTTCCTTGGTTCATGCCTGCAGCACATAACAACAACTCAAGGTACTCAGGCATGTAATTATATTTGTACTTTGTATTTGCTAAGGTTGTGTGGCTTAGAAGAATTTACAGCTTTGGAACACCAGTGCATATCTATAGATGCCTTTTCACATTTTCCATGATAAACATACTTCTCTATCTGCAAGAACACGGACTGAAGCCTTTCTCAGAGTCATGGCAGGTGTAGGCTACCTCATGTCCCTGGGCTGCACTGTCTCCAAGAAACACACACATTATCCCACACAGCAGGAGCTGTTACCTGCTGCAGGCACTCCTGACAAGGAGCAGAGGCTTGTAAAGGCAGTGGGAAGCTCAAACCTTTTAATTCTAAGAGAAATGATAGCATACATCCACAAACCTGAAAGGGAGGCTGCCACCAAAAGGATGAGGACTCTTGCTCCGTGGCACTGAACTGATGTGTAGTTTGATATAAACTTTCTGCATCCTTAGGGAAGCTGGCACAAGATGTCACTGCAATATTTCAGTGGTCAAGGAATTTATGAATCATAAATTACAAACAATTGGGAAAAAAAACAAATCCTTGAAAAGCCTTAGCCTGTGTCAGGGACTTACTGAAGACTTGTTCGCGAGGATTATTTGGATAACTATCTGCATAACCACACAATTTAAGGATTGTCTGCTGGAGAATTAAGGATCCTGTTGAGAAACTTGTTCTGTGTATCATATGGTTGAAAAGCTTTTAAACCTACAGCCTTTTAAAAAATATGAGAAAAAAAAAGCTGTTCTGTATGTACATAAAGGAAAATATTGTACTGGGTTACAAAAGTCTCTCACTACTTATCCAGCTGGAGGCACCAGTGCTTGAAGGAGCAGCAATGCCTCCAAGCACACTGGTGGTGTTTAAACACACAGGGTTTGCTTTCACTTCTGGAGAAACTAAAACAATCCCAATTTATAATCACAAACTTACATAGTAGACAAATAGTGCTGGATTCAAATTATCATACGAAATGAGACAGTTTTGAGGCCATATGTCCCAAAGACTGAAGCTAAAATCATGATCCATTACTACTGAGAATGCTGATCTTGCATGGGACAATAATGTTGCTGTGGACAGTATGCCAAAGCAGTTTCATTTAATCTCTTCTAGTTTTTAATTTCTCACACATGGCTTTTAAATTCATATTTTGCCATGTGAAGTACCTTGCCTTTTAGTAAATGAAAGCTGAAAAACATGCCAAACTTTGCCTTAATTCTGAGAACATATTCTCCAGATCAAAATCATATGATTCGAGGGTCATTTTTATCCCTTAACCATACTCATGGTCATTGAACCAGTCACAGCAGTTCTCTGCTGCTCACAGTACCTAAAGTGGTGAGAAAGCTGACACAGCACATGAGCTGTGGCTTGGATTGCTTAGAAAAGGGGATCTTTCATGCTTAGCAATCCTCACTTGCACAGGGAAAAGACAGTTTGACTAACCACAAAAAAACAAAACAACTATTGAGTAATGTGCAGTCTTCATTTTGGTGCTCTCCTGTCTCATTTGAACATGGATTTTTCTTCAGTTTTTCCATTAAGTTTTCTTACCTCACTTATTTAATTATTCTGCTAAAGAATTAATCCACACAGTGGATAAAGTGAGGGATGGTTCTGTTATTTCAGTGGAATATTTTCCCACAAAGGCCTCGGGAGCCACAGAAAGGACAACAACAAGAAACACAGACAATCCTCAATCATTTACTTCCTACAAAGCACATCTTGTGATGTGTGGCCTCATCTTGAGGAAGCCGTCTATAAAAGCAACTTTTGTCTAGGATAAAATCTACTTTTTGGAAAAAAACCCACTGTAAAATAAGAGAGAGAAAGCATGAAGTGGGCCTTTTAATAAGTGTTTTTACCTTCCATTTGTGATGTGTGGTAACTGTATGACTAAGAAAAAAATATGGATTTTTTAATTTAAAAAATGAACCTGTACCAAGGATTTCATACCGTGTTTGAATTCTAAAGACAAAAGACATTCAGAGACTAACAACGTATACATCTCTCAAACTGTACTTGGCTAAATTAATCACAAAAGTAGCTTTAGAGTGTCTGGGGCCAACACAAAACAGGAAAAGTATTTCCTTCCTCCAGCTCCCCAGAGCTGGCTTTCTTCATGGGACAACATGCATTTCATAGGGCTGGGCAGGGAAGCAGCTCTCCTGCCCTCAGCAACACCACGCAGCCATCCTGCCCCAAAACCTATTGTGAAAGAGGAAAAAAAGGGAAAAAAATGCAGAGCATGCAAATTCACTCCATCCACCAGTGAAAGAGAATAGGGGAATGATGACTTCCACTAGGCTCTAGTTGCTAGAAAGAATTTTACTGTTCAAGTTTTTCTGTCCCTTACTATGGAAATCAGCCCTCAGAGCCACTGAGGAGTGACACGTGGGACAACTGGACTATACAATGGGGTTAATGGAATATTTGTTATTCCCCTTGGATTTGACTCCAGCAAGTCTTTTAGTCTGAAAAAACAAGTCAGTCTGAAGGCAGGCAGAGATGTCTAAGGCAATTGAAGACCAAAGAGGAAAGCACACTTTTTAAACTGGACTCCTTAGAGACTCCACTTTTATTTCTCTTCCTTAAACACATCTCTTGGCCTGGAAAGAAATTCATCTTGCTGAAGAATTAAGAGTCTGTAAGTACAAAAAGAAAACATGGAGATTTACTTTTAACCTATAAAATAGAAATGTTAACAGCACTGAGTTACAAAGAGGTAGATGCTAAAAAGAAATCTTTATTTGCTGGTCCTGACTGGGATTTTACCTGAGCTGGAGGTTTGGGGCTGAGGAGAGAGGATTCCCTGTTCTGAGAGGAGCCTTTGCCCATCTCAGTCACACAAGCAGGAAGACACAGTTATTTATCTGCAAGGGCTGCCAGCCCTGATCTGGCTGTTACTGGTGCAGCTGAGGCCTGGAAAGCAAAACACTTCTGCTGCCTCAGCTCCTGACCACAAGGAGTACAGAACAATTTTTACCTTAGTTTTGTTCTTGGACATAATCAGGACCCAATTCTATTGCTACGTCTGGGGTCACCATTTATCACCGCGGGTCTTCTGGGCAGTCAGGACTTGGTGAAGGGAAGGAGAGATCTTGACTCCATTTCAGAAGGCTGGTTTATTATATTATGATATATATTACATTAAAAAAACCACACTAGAACTATACTACAAAGAACAGAGAGAAAGATTCATCAGAAGGCGAGACAGGAATAGAAAGGAATGAATAACAAAGTTCTGTGACTCCCAGAGAGTCCGAGAGCTGCTGCCTCCTCGATTGGCCACCAAGTAGAAACATCCCACACTGACCAATCGAGGAAGCACCTGCTGCATTCCACAGCAGCAGATAACAAATGGTTTACACTTGAAGCTGAGGCCCTCTCAGCTGCTCAGGAGAAGAAAATCCTAGCAAAGGGATTTTCATAAAATATCACAACCACACAATTCCATTTAAAAACCATCAAGCCTAAAGAGCCCTTTGTAAAGGGCTGGGAGGCAAATGTAGCACTGAAAACCAACTGCACTCACCTGCTGTCCTAGGGAGGCAAAGAGCTTCCTGCAAGAAGTACAGACACAAGGGCTCAAATGGGCAGTTGGGTGTAAATCCATTACAGAAGTGAAGCCATCTTAACCTTCCCAGAGAACAGAAACAGTCAGTTCATACAAGTTTTGGACCAAACATGAATTTCAAAAGCAAAATATTCACAACCAGCCTTCAGCAAATAATGTGCAGAAACAGCAATTTCACAGACAGAACTCAGAGTGCCACGGTACAAGAGGGCCACTGTCACCACGGTGACAAACTGTACACAGTGACACCAAGGGATCCCAGACAAGGCTTCCAGCTGTTCTGTGGTTCAATCAGCACAAATAAAATAATATTACAGTCCCCATTTTTTTTACGAGTTAACACTGAACTATTCTTTTGAGGAAGAAACAAATTGTCTAATGTGGATCAAAAAATTTGGGTTATCTACGTTCAACAGCTATCTCTGTTGATAGAGTCTTACAATAAAAATACTGATTTCTTTTTTAGTGTGAGTAATCCCATTTTTGCTTTTATTTTCCAAGTATTCTAATTGTATCATAGGGGGATGCAAATAACCTGTTCAGACAGCAGTTTAGTCCATTAAATAAAAGACAATAGGCTTGTTTTTTCCAAACTCTCACTCATAGGAGCAACACAAGCAGCAAAAACGGTCCTTAGAGGCAAAAATAAAAAATATAGGATTATATCACCCAGACACTTCAACTGAAACACTTGGAGATACATCAGACTATAATCACACAGCAGTTTAGGTGTAGAGATGACTGTTTTCACAATTCTCTGCAAAAGAAGGAATTGGCAATAATCCTTCTTCTGAAACAGCCATATTTTCTTTCTGGCAAGCAGCTGAATTATTAATCTTTGTAAAGTATGTCAAGATCTATCAATAGAAAGTGTACCAGGAACAGAAAACACATCACCACCCATGTGTTACAGAGACCTCCCTTAACTTCACTCCTTTGAAATACAGCTTGAATTAAGAGCTACATAAAACTTTGATGTAAAGCAAATAATTGTTCTGCTTAAAATACAAGCTGGTTTTGTGCTTTGAAGATGTGTGGCAGTAAAGAGAGGGAAGTCACAAATGATTTCCATGGGAAACATATGACTCCACTGCACTCCTATCATTGCTCAGACATCTACTCCTGGGTCTTCTGTTTACACTGTGAAAGGATGTGAAACCTCAGAAGTATTATTTCTTGTATATTTTTACATGTCACGAGCACAATGAATTTGCTTGCTCCCAGGGGCAAATCATAGAGCATGCTTATTGCTAGAATCAGAATGCACTAAACTCAGGTTTTGATCTATTAGAATAGACTATTTACAGCAAAGGTTTCCTTTCTGAAGGAACTTCCCTTCTAAAATATCAAAAATTTTTGTACAGTTTGATGGTACCTATATGCTTAGATGAGGTTGCACCTTTATGCACAGTGCACTTATTGCTGTTTTGGTACTAAAGAGCAAAAGCTGATCAAGCATAATCCATTTTCCTCTGAACGTGTAGGTCTTCACCAGAGAGAACCACCAGACTCACCTGAGAAACCCACATTCCCTGTTTGCAGAGGCACAGGTATTTTCAGGAGTAATTAAAAAAAAATTACATTTCTGATGCTGTCGTAAAACAAATTGAGTGAAAAATAACTTCCATTCACAAAAAGGCAGCGAAAATGCCTGACTTTAGCAGATGACAGGTAAGGAAATTTATTCTTACAGCTCTATAGGCAGACAGAATAGGATTTTACATACCTCACTGGATTTTTGTCCTGTTCCAGTTCATTTTACACCACTCACCTCTCAAAGTGTCCAAACATCTTTGCGACATCTTCTTGCTCACAGCCTCTTGGCAATTCACAGCCATTCCACAGTTGCTGCCAGCCATCCCTACTTCTTTGGCAATGTCTGCACCATGTAAAAATGACTTTTGGCTCAAAATACCATTTCCACAAAACCAATTTTTAATCAAAATTTCATTTGAGAATTCCCTCTTATCCTAGAATCAAGTTACTTGAAACTAATATTATGCATATATTTATAACTCATTAAATATTGACCTTCCCTTCAAGTTAGTCTGGTTTGGTTTTAGTTTTTAAGCTTCTCTTAGGAAAAAAGGTAACTTCTCTGAAAGAGTGCAAACAAGAGGTAGGGGCTCATTCTAGACTACATGCAAGGTGAAAGAGTGCATTAGTTCTTTTCAAGGGCAAAAATAGAGATCATGTGAGGAATGTGCCAACTTTCCATAAATAGCCAATGGACAGCAATTCAAGTTCCTAATTGCATTTCTGTTTTTCCAAGGACAGGGAAAAGAGAAGGACTTCAAGGAAATGAAACTCTCCAAGTACAAGTATCAGCACAATTACATTTGCAATATCTGAAAAACATGAGTTTTTCTTTCTAAGGACAGAAAGAACATGTTCTAACAAGTGACCCTGAGGCAAAGGGCACCACGTGAATTTTCTGGTTCACACAGAATTAATGTTTTGGAGTTGAAAGATACTCACACAAAAGGCACAGTAGGCCCTCCTGATGCTGGGTAGGCACTGGAGCAGGCTGTTCAGTGGCTAATGCATCCTTGCTATTCCCAGCCCTGGAAAAAGCAGATGAATCTGCTCTCCAGCACCATCTTCCTTATCAGTGGCTGCATGGAAGACATTTCTTTCATGGCTGAGGTGAAGCTCATTGGTAAATTAAGTATAGACCTGGCACACTGCAGATGGTGTTTCACCTTGCTGACCTCACAACCACATCTTTTCAATGTGCATAGAAACGTTCTACTGCACCCTGCATCTCTCTTTAAGGAAGTATTTCCACTATCTTGTCAGTAAACTAGTATTCAAACAAAATAAAGTCAAGACTACTGATTTTCTTTCAAAATTAGCCTAATCTTTTCCAGTCATAGATACACTATGACAGGGCTGAGCCTGTGGCACACTGTGTTTAGAGGTGCAGTGTGCCAGGGAGGATGGAGGGGAAAGTGAGGATGGTGTGGGCAGGAGCTCTGAGACATTTCTTAACATTCCTTTAAAGTGCTACTACTTATGTGGAAGCTCAGGGGAGAAAAAAGCTCAAGCTCGGATTTCAAGCTGTCCAGCAGGTCTGAATTTCAAAGTAACCTTTAAAGGTGACTGACTCCCAGCTCACAGAGAGCCTTGGTATTCACTCTGAGGGCAGGACAGCTGAAATTTCTGCCTTGGCAGTAGTTTTTAGGTAGAAATTACCAGAATCCAACAATTTTTTTGTTGTTTTTCTGCAAAGGGTGATGAACAACAACAATCTGTTCTCAAAACATGAGAGCTTCTTTTACATTGGTTATTGCAGAAATAACCAATGCATTGGTTATTGCAGAAAATTTTATTTGTGTCCACTCCTACACCTCAGCCAGGGAACAGGACCCAGACTGTTTGGAAAACTTAGATTTTTCACTTGCAGTCTCTCAGCTTAAACTGTGCAGTTTTCCTGGCTTTTGTTTAACTCAGGAAACAGAGCCAATGAGGAGCACTGTTACAGGCAAAGGGAGAACTCATTATTTGACTTGGAGTGCCACAAAGCTTAAATCATTCTAGTGACTGAAAAGAAACTTCTAGAAAAGAAACTTGAACTTGCAAAAAAGTTTTAAAATCCTATCAAGCAGATTATAACTATTTTACCTCAAAGCAACAGATTGCTTCCTATTTAAGGTGATACCTTACTGTGTCCTGCAAAAGCAGTTTTGTGACTTGATAATCAGAATTCAGGCTTGTGATACTTAATGCAATTCAAAACATGGATTAGTAGTAATAAACCTGCCTGACAGTAGAAAACATACATTTCCTGACCCTGTGAGAAGAACTTGTAGTCTGCAGTCAGAAAAGTGGACTGTTACTCTGTGCTCAGCTGTAATTGTCATCCTGATAATACTTTACCAGTAAAACAAGCAAGGATTTTAGTTCCTTCTCACTCCTAAAGGTAATAGCCCATGCAGGGAATCTGTGTAAAGTGCTTGATGCAATAGTTTAAAATAAAAGTTTACGTGAAAAAAAAATAAAGGTTTAGGCCTCAAATCAATAGACTTACCACATTTGTAGTGTTCAACCTTTAAGTTTATATCCTTCTCATTCTAATAATAAACATTTTTAGAACCCAAAAATGAAGTCCAGGGGCAAAGGCAATATTTTTTATCTTTGAAATGCTGGAAGATCCTGTAAATATTTTTCCCCGTGTTCATTAAACAATGTTTAATGTGTTTACATCACATCCAACTGAAGTAATTTCAGTGCTTACACCAAAGGGTGTTGGATTTTCCAGGCATCCAGAACCACTGGCATGTACAGTTTGAGTAACAGGATGTTTCACACAGAAGAATAAAGCTAAAGCAGGTTAAAGCAAGGCACATCTCCATCCAGCAGCACAGTGTGTGTTGGTAAGGGACTTTCTTACAAGGAGATAAAAAGGCTGTCACCACCGAGGAATTTCACAAGCACCTTTGCTAAAAGAATCTGAAACAAGTGCAAGACACTGTAAAATAATTACCAGTGTTTCTGTCTAATAGAAGGACCTGTTTGAAGTGTTTGAAGCTTCCAACCAAATCTCGATGCTTAAGGAATTTTTCAATGAGCAAACAGAGCAATTTTGAGAGCAGAGTTGTAGTTTTTTTCCCCATTAAAAAAAGATTCAGGTACAATGTCAAATGTCCTCCATCAGCTTCTCAGAGCCTAAAGCAGGGAGATGTTCAGCACAGCTGTGGCAGGGCTCCAGCAGTGGTAGGAGGAAAGCTTTGTCCTGCCTGCCAAGAATGTCAGGCAGGAGATGGAGAGCAGCAAGCTGAACTTTGCCTTACATAGTGGCTGACAAGGCCAGAGGTCTGTACAGCTTTCATATTTTCATTTGGCTTTACTTGCTTACAGAACTGTTAACTCTGTGGGAATCCAGGGGGAAAAAGCTCCCATTGTAAGTAACTAATTCATACTGTGCTAAGCCTGCAGTCAGAGGTCAGCTTTCACTCTGGTACCCAGCTACTACAGAATTCTTTTAACATACCTTCTCAAAAAGACTTCCCACACACACCACATATTGCCTGACAGGGTGGATTTATTCATCTCAACCTAAAGAGCCTTGATTTGTCAGAAACACACAAGAGAAAACCTCACATGACATGTCCCACATTTGTATTTGAATGCTGAAGTTTTTCATCTTGCTCATGAACAGCTGAGGGAACACGGGAGCCCCCAAACCTCCAACACCCATTTTCTTGGTACCTTTACCAAAGGACAACTTATGTATTCTTGGAAGAGCTTTATTTTGTTAATTTCTTGGTTTGTTGCTATTCTGGTGCCTTGGTGTGACATAACACTCATTCTTTCCATTTCATTTTCATAAACCTTTTACCCCCCTAAAATACAAATAAGTGGGTTAGGGCTCTTGCAGTAAGGAAGTTTCGTTGGGAATTTGGTTTAAGTCACAGAATAGCTTTAAACAAAATACACAGATTTTCCTCTTCACTGTAGTAAAGAAAAACAAGCAAGTAAGTTGTTGGGGGTCTGACATTTCATAACATTTTAATGTTCTGCTTTGCAGAGTTACTCTTGCTTAGAGATAACTTTGTGTAAGGCTCAGTGTTTTGTCTTTCCCAAAACGTATTTTGGAGAGTGTGTTCTCCTGTCGTTAATTTTTTGTCGTTTTTGCCAAGAACATCCAAGTGCTTGAGCCTGAGTAGACCCATGAGTAGACCCATGTGTTTGGGATGTCTTTCACCTAGCCAAAAGTCTCTTTTCCCCCAGCTCAGTCACTGAATCAATATCTTGTTCCACTGACTAATGGACACTTCACCTTAGTTCTAGACCATGGATTGAAGCTGCAAAGGCATTTTGGTGCCATGTGAACAACAGGAATCCCTCCCTCCACTGAGAACTGTGCTGATTATTTTCACCTTTTCAGCGAGCACTGCACAATCAGGTCAGATTCTTTCCACCTCTCATTCCCAGCCCCTCCCTGCAGAGGAAACACCATGAAATGTTTTTCCAGAGGAACATGTTTGATTGCACAGGTACTGGAAGTTGCCCACGCAGGCTCTTTTCCTCTCCATGCAAGGAATGGGGTGAACATGCCAAGGGGCATCAGATCAGTGCTTTACCCTATTTCCTGCCTGAAAATTATGAAGGAACCAGGAAAGCTGAGTTATGGAACAAGCAGGCTACTGTAGCAAAGAGGCCAAAGGGTTTTCCCACAGTGCAACAACAAATCAGGATTGTTCCCAGGGAAGACCCTTGACGTGCTATAAGCCAGTAACCACTGAGATGGCAGGACAGGGGGGAGAGGGAATCTGTGCAGTGTTCAGTGTGAATAAAGAAAGGGGATTTAAACTGCTCAAATTTGTGTCATGGGAGTTTTGTTTCTTTTTTAGTTCTGATCAGGATATTTATGGCAAAGGCAGCAAGAACATTGCTTGCTGCTCAAGAAGCTGTATTTCTTCTATACAGAGTGAACATGAGTGGGGCATCCCTGCCTGCAGATTAAACAGGAGCTTCTCACACACCCCCTGCATTTTAAGGTAGTTGAATCCTGCCTCTCTTATTGAACTTATGTTCACGCTTACACTGTCAGTTCAAATTTCCAGCCTTACAGCTGACCTCTGACCATTGTATCTTTTTTTTGACAATGCCAAATGAGTAACTGCAACCAGAACCCCAATCCTAAAAAGATATACAAGTTGCTATTAGTAGCCTTGAGAAGATTGGTAACCCTCCTACCTGCCTGCAAAGTTAGTAAAACTAATATGGTTCAGAGTTGACCCTGCCATGGTTATATTTCATGGATTTCAGCTATGTCTCACAAGAATTAAAGTTTGTTAAAGAGCCCCACAGATAATTCTATTCTGCAGGAACACCTTTAGTGATCACTGTATCCATTTGACTGAGTTCTCTCACTATATTGTATAACCCAGTGTTTTCCCATACTTACTAATGAGTGATGCATTAATGGAATTACTGCATAACCACAGATAAAGGAAGAAAGGAAAACCATTACTAAGAAACATGTGATACCATGAGTCTTAAAAAAATACTCTTGAGATAGGTCTGCACTACTTGCTGGCTAAGAAACTGCTGAATCATGCCCTTAGACTCATACCAAAAATAGCTTTGCATTTAGCAAAGCACACACAAGCTACGAATGTTCCCCATTGTTCCAAGCTGCTGATTAGCTGCTAGTCACAAAAGACAAAAAAGCATTATCTTACCTTTTCTGTCTCCTTGAGAGAAAGAGAATAGCAAATATGTTTTCTCCTACAGTCGTTCTCCCTTTCCCAATATCAGCTTTTAACAGAAAGTTCCCAAAACCTTTTCAAAGCATGCTGTGAGCTCTCTGCATTTAACACACCTCAGAACAGGTGTGCCTTCTTACCTAGAATTGATGGGTAGCAAATGTCACTCATCTCCCAGCTGTACTCCTCCCTGGTGAGACTGATTTTCTCAGTACATGATCTATAAGCTATTTCTTAGAACTAAGAGGAGAAAAGATCATTTTCTGGTCATTTAAAGACTGTATGAATATGAGGAAAGTGATTCTCTCTGAGATCTAGGAAAAAGTGACTGCTTAATGCCCTTAATGAGGAGGGAAAGGTTTTAAAAAGTTGAGTTGAAAAGCTCCAGCTGGAGTTAATTATGTTTTCTAAGAGGCTTTGTAATTCCTGTGTTTCCTGGCCTTCAGCATCATGTCGGTGGAAGGACAGACAAGAGCTGCCTTCTGAGCTTCTCTGTCTGTCTCACTACCTTCTCCCTCATGCCTTGTGGCCTGGTGTGACAGAGCCCTAGACTGAAGTCCTGGGTTTATCAGCAGCAAGGGTGCCATGCAGGCTGCTGGGCTGGACTTGGACACGTCTGTCTGAGGTGGCTGGACACCCCTCTCCCAGCAGCACAAGTGCCACCCTCTTTCCAGCCCCGTGCCAGTGTGCAGAGCCTCTCGCTTTGGCTCCGTTGTACCACAGCTGCTGCCAGCCTCACCCTGGCACTGTTAAAGATAGGAATAAAGATAAGGGAAGGAATAAGTCAGGTAGAGCAGCCTCTCATCAGAAGTGCCAGGGGACAGGCAATGCAAAATTGTAGAGGGGAGACTAAGAAGGAAAAACATATTTTCTCTGCCCAGTGTGGGAGTGTTACTTCCCACCTCTCTGGCTGATTTAATCTCTCCACAGTGGGCGACTGCCATCCACATAGTACCTGGCTATTAAAACATCTTGGTGTTTTTAAGAAAAACAGAAAGTGTGTTACCCTTTAACCATCTGCTCTGTTACCTCTATCCAAGAGTTTGTGTCTCACATAAAGAAACATTCTCATGCCATTTTTAATACAAGAGGGGTAAGAAAAATATCTGTGGTGCCACAGCAATTTCAAGTTGCAGCTCTTGCATTTTATCTGTGAATTACCTGTCATTATGTAAGTTTTCTTACAAATAAAATCCATCCTTGAAAAGCAAAATAATCTCTAAGCAGGAATAGTGGGTGGCCCAGCTCCTTAGTCTCTGTGGAGGGCACTTCACTCAGAAAGCAGAAGGTGGTGTTTCCAGAGTTTCCTTTATGGAACTGTAGCTCGTGGGAGCCTGGGCACATGGGGTCTGTTGAAAAGACAGGCTGAGTTCATTTGCTGCTTTAGCAAAGCTGCTGTATTCACATGGCATAGGGGGTTATAGGTACTCTGTGCCACATATTTCTGCTATACAGAGTGAACAACACATGATAATCACAGTTAACTTTGTGCTATGTATTTCTCACAAGTTCATGAGCAACTCATTGAACTCTTCAGAGCAGCTCTAACTAGGTAATTCCTCTTGGTCTCTGCTTGATAGGCTGCTCTTTTTCCTGAAATCCCCAAACACATTTTGCTTCATGATCCTAGTCTTTTAGATTTCAACAACAAGTAACTGAGACACTCAGGATCCAGAAATGGTGATCCCCTGCAGTCACTGAGCCTGAGACACAACTAACCTGTAATAATTAGCTTTCAGACAGTGCCAGCAGGATGGTACACAACTTTCTTAGTCCAGGTGGCTTCAGAGGCAGCAGGAAGACCTAGAGGCAATTTACTGCAGGGGACCAAGTGATGCTTCAGACTAAGGGCCCAGGGAAAGATGGGAATGTTCATGTAATAAACTGAAAGTCTGGAGGGTGCAGCGATTTAAATGACTAAAAGAGAGGAAATCCCATGAAACCAGTAATCGTTAATCCGCAGCATGTCCTGTGTCACACACTCCTGCTGGGCTGCTGCACTTCCTTCTTCCTTTTATCATCCCAGTCTCCCATGCCTCTTTTTTTATCAGTCTTACTTTGCTTCTCTGTGAAACCCAGTCAGAACGGTCTTGCTCGCTTCAAACTAGTGCTTGTACTTCAGCCTTCAGGACTGGCTTACTTTCCCCATCCTGTTGTTCTGTGATTGTAGCCAAACTTGTGGCATAATTTATTTAGCATGATGTAACTTAAAAATCACTGAGTCATGCTCAAGCACATCTAATAATGCCTTGTATCACTTCCTCAGGATGGTCTTGAGAAACTGGTCTTTCCCTTTTTATTAACAGTGCCATTCACAGATGTAAGCAAAGGTAGCTGAATAAAAATGCACTGTAGGAATCAATACAGTACAATTGATACTGACTGAAGTGAGATACTGAAGTGAGATATTCCTCACTATTTTATTGCTTAAACTTTTACTTAAACTTGTTACTGTTTACTCAGTAACAGTTTTCACAAGCAGCGATATATAATGACTAAATAGTTTTTAATGTATCTAACAAGAAGCAGGAAAGCATACTAATATCCTCCTATTTTGAAGTATTGCAAGGAGAATTAGAGCTGTAACTTTTTTTGTTACTGATTCTGTCTTTTAAGAAAGAGAATTAGAAGACCAAAATGGTAATAATCATTCTCTGAATATGTATTTTTGTTAATTCAGTACAACATTTGCTTGTTGTCCTCTCCCAGTGTGAAGGTTGCTGGAATTTATAATAGTGTATGGAGATCTCCACAGAATTACCTCAAGTAATGCTGAAGTATGATCCCAAGAAATGCTGCACACCTAAGGTGAACTACAGAAATAAAAGTTGTTGTTGCCTTGGCCACCATGTTTGGCACTAGGTCACAAGGGTAGCCCATGAAAACCACTGAGAACCCTGCTGGGTGCCCCCAGTTGGCTGCCCTCTTAATCCCTCTTTTCTGGTGTTGAACTTGTCAGCGCATACAAAGTTATCTTCAGCAAATACATGACACACTGGAAATGTACAGATTCAGGAATCAGCACCTATGCTGAGCACACAGGCACAACCTCCATGGGGTGGAGCTCTGTGGATGAGGAGGAATGTGGCAAGGGTTGAGGAGAATGCTGACCTGTGCTTCAATTCCTTTGTGACATTTGAGAGGATTTGCCACAAAGTGCTGAGGTTACTCACATGATCTTCTAGCACTTCTGTTTCCATGCTCTGATACTGATCTAATCTCTGTCCTCTGTCACCAAGTGAGAAATGCCAACTAGACAGTGGAGGCAACATGAAAAAGAAGTACAAAATCAGCTTGAAGTTACAGCTTTCTGCTGAATATCCAGCTATCACCCTTGGTCTCTTCTCTTCGCTCTTTTCCATTTAGATAAGACAACATTTAGATTTTATCACAGCTAAGCAGATAAAATGAAACTGTACATTCCTATATACCCCTGAACTTCAGCTGGTAACCTGTACTAAAAATCCAAGTAAATAAACCATGTTACCATTTTCTTACTGAAAATTTACTCTCTGTTAGCAAAGCAGAACTGGATAAGAATTCTTTATTTGTGAAGGGAGGACATACCTAAGCAATCACCTTAAGAAAAGGACAATCTCTCTTCTTTTCTAATCTGGTTGCCTTTGGTGTGAAACCAAAGATTAGGCCTCCTCAGGTCTGATTCTGCTATTCACAAAGTCTGTTCCTCCTTGGGTCCAAACAGTCACAAAAAAATAGAGAAAATAGAGGAAACCAACAGTGGGAGAACAGTTTCTTTTCCCTCTTTTGGCTAAGATCAGCCTAATGACACAGATTCAGGGGAAGGAATTAGAGGTGCTGAGGTGTATTTTGTTCTTTTGTAGCTACTGGGAATTTTGCATGGAGGCTGTTGGCATCTGCCAGCATCAAGCACTAATCAGAGCAAGAAAGAAAAGAAAACAAAAAAGCCAAAGCATGACTCTACTTCTTTTTCAACTGAAAATCCCTGACAAGGCTATCCTTGGATAGTAAAGGCATTAAAATTATAGTTAACTCCTTGATGGATGCAAGACAAAAATGGCTTTATAGTAAGATATAAGAGAAATATTTTCTTAAAATGAAGTAAATAGAGGCTTCCCAACACATACAAAGTTTCTTGGTATTCCAGAGGGGGAAGAAACTTTTCAAAAGACATCAGGAGATGTTCTCATACAAAACCTTTCTCCCTGGAGAAGCATTTAAATTTTTTATTTTTTTTTTACATTCCTCTGATGGCCATATACCACCAGTGCTATTTTGTGCATTTCTCTCCAGGAGCTGTTTGTATTCCGAGTGCCTCACTGTGTGCAGGGGTTGTAGGAGAGTTTCATACCATCCATTCACTCCACAGATACCTTGAGATTATGCTCAGGGGGTGAAATTTGCAGGGGGTTTGTGCAAAGCAGCTGTGTCTGTGCTTAGACAGCCACTAAGGAAGCTCCAGAGCCTGGATGGGCTGCTTGGTGTCTCTTTGGTCCCCAGCTGTGTCACAGTTTGCTCCCATCAGGCATGGCTAAACAATGCCAAGGTCAGTACAGGATG
The DNA here is from genome assembly GCF_015832195.1 of Motacilla alba alba. Lineage (NCBI taxonomy): Eukaryota > Metazoa > Chordata > Aves > Passeriformes > Motacillidae > Motacilla > Motacilla alba. The sequence goes on along the minus strand of NC_052022.1, from coordinate 30,793,115 downwards.
ACAGGTAACAGTATATTGCAGTCAAGCAAATAAAGCCAAAACTGTCCCAAAGAATGGATTCTTTATCTTGATTGGTTATCTTTAGAAGATAAATGGACTGCAGCACACTTCATACTGTAAACAGTAACTTTGACTGGCCTTACTCCAATAGCAGCTGAACAAATACTTCTAACATGGACTTCTCCTCCTCTCTCTGTCCCAGCTGGACAGACCACAGATTTGTATAACTCCCTGTCAGTTCTTACGGGTGATGTGGTCAGCCAGTTGAAGGAAACTCACAGAAATTAAGGAATTCACACATGACATTTACTTTTTCAGCAGCCTAAGAAACAAATTGTGCCTTTCTAGAAGCTAACCCAAAAAATACACGATCCCAGTTCTCCAAGAGCTGCAGCTCTTACCTAAGTCAGCAGGGTATGAACAGCTAAAGGAGCCCAAAGAAGGAGGCTGGACAGGAGATAAACACATCAGATGCAGGCAGGCTCTGCACAGGAGTATTATGTGAGCATTCTGAAAAACAGTGAAGATTTGCTGTATTAGCGCTTGTGGCAATTGTGAAGTTCTGACAGTACTAAAAAAATACCCTTACATTCTTAAAAAGGCTTCCCAAACATTTTACTAATCCTGCAGAACTACTTTTAAGAGCAAATCCAGAAATTGTTTATAAACTGAAGGCGAACAGTAAAACTAGTCCCCTGCCTCAGCAGCAGTACTAGAGGAAACACTGAACTGGAAGAACTGCAGAAACACATCACATGCAATTGGAGAAAAACAGAGCTGGGAAAAATGGTACCAGCTCTTGAAGATTCAGGATTGGAAACTCCACAACTTGCAGGGTTTCAAGTATGCTGTAATCTGGCTTGGCTAATGCTTGTCTTCTTGAGCAAGATTACCCATTATTTCCATCCCCTTTTACACAGGCAGGTATGGTTAGAACATCACCTCAGTCTCTAATGTCCTGAATTCTTTCACTCATTTCACAGAATTACAGAACGGGTAAGGCTGGAAGGGACCCCTGGGAGTCACTTAGTCCAACCTCCTTGCTCAAGCAGGGTTCCCTAGAGCGCTTTACTCAGCACTTCTCAGAGCTCTGACTGCAGCTCTTACACTGTTCTGGCTCCTCTCTGGTTATCACTGCTGTTCAAGACAGATACAAAGGAAAAATTGGATGCAAGTCTCCATTTTTTTTCAATTTCAAAGAGAACAGTATCCTGTATGATTCAACTTATGAAGCATATATGCTACAGATCCCATTCCCATTTATTTTTCCACACTTACCTATGTTTTCTCTTTGTTATGCTATAACCTCACAATTACTTTCTACAACGGTGGATACCCATTCCCTACTCAGTACTCAAGGAGTCAGTTGGTTGTGCCTAAATGTAGGGCCTTGCATTGAATTTCATCTTATATTTTTCTGGACGACTTCATCAGTTTGTTACAGTGTGCTGTTGGCAATAGACATACTGACATTTTAGACAGGACATATTTTTACCCACTTTTTTCCAAGGACATAGAACTTACTCAATCACACTGCTCTCTGCCACCTCCTTCACTTCCTGACAAACAGCTTTTGAACCACTAGGTTAATTCCATCCAAATATGATGAAAGGTCTCAAAGTTTGATTCAGCAAGCGGGCAGAGGAGAGGCCTGGGACTGTTTGGGCTCCCCAAGGTCTTTGGCAGAGCACAGGCCTGCCAGGTGCTGTTTGTCCTGTCAGCTGGTCCATCCCTCCCTCGGAGCGCTCACGGGTCCCGCGCACACGTGGCACTGCCCAGGATCAGGATGGGAGCATGGGCCCAGCTTTGCCCTGTGGCACTGCCCAGGATCAGGATGGGAGCACAGCTTTGCCCTGTGGCACTGCCCAGGATCAGGATGGGAGCATGGGCCCAGCTTTGCCCTGTGGCACTGCCCAGGATCAGGATGGGAGCACAGCTTTGCCCTGTGGCACTGCCCAGGATCAGGATGGGAGCACAGCTTTGCCCTGTGGCACTGCCCAGGATCAGGATGGGAGCACAGCTTTGCCCTGTGGCACTGCCCAGGATCAGGATGGGAGCATGGGCCCAGCTTTGCCCTGTGGCACTGCCCAGGATCAGGATGGGAGCACAGCTTTGCCCACTGTCAGGATGGGAGCACTGCCCTGTGGCACTGCCCAGGATCAGGATGGGAGCATGGGCCCAGCTTTGCCCTGTGGCACTGCCCAGGATCAGGATGGGAGCACAGCTTTGCTCTGTGGCACTGCCCAGGATCAGGATGGGAGCATGGGCACAGCTTTGCCCTGTGGCACTGCCCAGGATCAGGATGGGAGCACAGCTTTGCCCTGTGGCACTGCCCAGGATCAGGATGGGAGCACAGCTTTGCCCTGTGGCACTGCCCAGGATCAGAGCACGGGCTTTGCTCTGCCCACAGACCAGGGGAGGGGCAGCGCTGCGGGACCACCTCGTGGAAGGGACAGGATGCCACAGGCAGGGGCAGGAGCTCAGCTACTGCAGCTGGCACGGGCCAAGGACACGCAGAGAGAGAAACCCACGCTTCGCTGGTGGTGCTGCTCAAGGCAGACTCTCCCTCAGACTCGAGTCCAGTGGCACTGGGATGAGGATACCCTGTTATGTTGTCTCCCTCCTGACTGACATGAACAATGACTTACCATGAAAAAGTTGGGGTGTTTTGTGAGGCACTCTTGAACATGTGTTTTGCTGTTCTGGGTGGGGTTTTTTGATCCTAATGAGTTATGCTTAGATATCTACTGTACCTTCTCTTTCCCTTATCAGCCAAAGGAAGGGACTCAGATTTTGTAAATGTAAGTTGCCTTACATTTTATACAAAGGATTAAGAGCTCTTAACTCTGCATGTGTGAAAACAGATTGCTCCATCACCCTATACCAAGAGTAAAAAGCACACAGTTGCATGCTTCCCTTGTGACCACAAGGGAAATAAAGTTTAACTAGAAAGATATATTGACCCACACAAGGACAAGCTGAAGTATTTGAAAAAGCATTATTGAGCAGCATGCACTTTGTCCATACTGCCTGCAAGCCTTTAAGCAAATATCCTTGTTCAGTTTTTCTGCCTTTCAGAGGGGCCAAATGGTGTCTTTTTAAAAGCAGAAGCTGAAGGCATAGTCTTATTCCAGGAATAAAATACTTTTTATAATACCATGCAGTTAAAGCACCCACAAGCAGGAAAGAGAATGTGTAACTACAGAGGGCAAGACATGAAAGGACTATAATACTTACTACTAACTTGTCTAGTATTAAGTACTTGAGAAAGACATGAATGCAAAGTACAGCACAATATTCCTGGAGAATCTGAAAGCAGGCCAGCCTTGAGGCAGATAGAAAGGCATTACCACCTCCAGAGTGCTAGATTCAGAAAAGCTACACTAGCTGCACTCTTCCCTAGCAGAAACTGTTTTACTCTGATTCCTAGGACATCCACCATCTACTTTACAGAAGCAATACAGAAGTGACTGCAGTATTTTAAAATTACTAGATATGAACCTACTTACTCCCTTGGAATTTCTGAGTTAGATTTCTCACCAAAGAAACAAAACAGTTTAAAGCGAAAGGTCTGAGTTCACTCTTTTTCCTTTAAGAAGATTCAACTTTCATACCCCATTACCAGCGCTCACTTTTTGAAAATGCTTTTGAAAACAGTTAAATATTTCAGAGGAGAGGAATACAGAACAGAATATACAACATACCTTGCCTTCCAGAGGCAGGGCTGATATCTCAACTACCTGGTAAGCCAAGTAGTGCAACAAGCAAACGAAGTGGTAGGGATCTCCAATCATTTTACCTTTGGCTGCTGAGCAGTGAATTCCTCAGGGGCTTAAAAAACGGAGAACTTTGTAAAATGTTTACAGTTGAGTAAAAAAATACCAGTGAAACCATCAAATAGTAAATTGTGAAGGGACTTCTTCAGTTTAGAGAAGTATATTCTTTACCTATTAAGTACACAATATCATTCACAAATCTTTTTCTCTGTACTTTCATATTTACAGGGGTGGATATGTATACCAACATTTTCAAATCAGTATTCTAACACTTGTCCTAATTTTAAGTGGCAGTGAAGAAGGCAAACATTAACAACTGGGGACAAACCATAAAGGTCTGTTTCTAGGAAACTCCTTAGTTGAAAGAGGAATCAGTTGAGAGAGCTCCTAGTGAACCAGTGCAACATCCTTGTAAAGGTCAATCCTTTGTGCAAACATATCCTAAACACACAAAGCCAGAAGCAGTCCTATAGGAAACATTCTGGCCTTAGTATTGAAAAGTACTTGACTACTAAACTTTGACCACTCTTTTCCCTAGAGCTCTCACCTACAGGTTGCTGCTACAGAAGGCCATCATCCCAAATTCAGTTTGGTAAAGATACATGGCAAAGTAAAATATTTTGCTTTCTGTTGTCCAGCAGGCCAAGACACAAAACTGTTCTTCTGCCAATGCAAGATCCGGGCTGAGGTTGCAAGAGCTTCATCTATTGTGTCTTAACTTAGCACCGTGGATGGTAAATAAAAATCAATTCACCAAAGAGTACCAAGGTCATTGAAAAATTTTGATATTTGTTATTTGCTTCTTCCTCAATGGTCTTTGTTTCCAGCCCATTATACAAAAAAGCTTTCTACACAGGACCCATGATAAGTGTAGCATACCCAGATACCCACAAACTGAAAAATACAGGACAAATAAGTTTTTATGCAAATTTATTAATTAGCTTTAACAATAGTAATACATAATCAATACTATGTCCAGCATAAGGTTGTATAATAAAATATTCTGGTAAGATTGATTTCTAGTGCGTACATTTTTAAGGGCGGTTTTCATCCAATTTGGACATTTTTTTAAAAAAATAAATAAATACAAGGCCAAAAATGCTTACTTAATGAAAGTCCTGCTAAGTAAGACTTCAGGCTCCACACTGCTTCAAAGCCCTGCTGAGTACAGGTGTCTGCACACATCTTGGACTCACACACAAATGGGCTGTGCTCAAGCAGCATACATTTTTTTTTGACATCCAATGCAGACCAATACACACAACTTCTCAAATTTAAGCCTCCTTGTCTTCAAACTAGCATTCACTTTTCTATTTTAGGATTGTCTTGCCTTCCAGCTGTGATGTGCACGTATGAATCCTAACCACATCATGTTTACCAAATACAAAGCTCCAGTCCTCTCCTAATAGTACGGCACTATCTAGTGGAACTATTTATGAAACAAATTGCTACTCAAATTAAACAAGACTAAATTGTTCTTGGAAAAAGGAAAAAAAAAAGCCTTTGGGAACAGGCAAGAACATGGCACGCTCCCAGCTCTATTTGTCACTTTTTTGGAGCTCTCTAGACTTGAGAAATACATCCTCTCTGGGATGGCTGGTGCTTAGTGCCACAGCATTACATTTTAGGCACCCTGGGTTCTGTGCACCGTAGACAGCACAAAAAAAAAAAAAAGCTGCATTTTCAGCTTTGTTTCCCTGATGGCCAATGAGTCCAAGGTATACTGTGGCATTCGGATGTTTTTCAAAGTGCAGTATAGAGGCATTCACTGACATTTGGACTACCTTTATTTATATATTAACATCTGGTCCCAATTTAAATTAGATGCACATGAGAAAATATATTTGGCAAATCAGAGCTATTTTATTTACTAGTGTACTTATCATATACCACATAAAACTATCCTTTGGACATATTTACTCTACAAATCTAGATAAGCTTGTTTTATTTGTCTTCTGACAAATTCTGCTGATGGCAAAATTCCCTTTTCCTTAAGTTACACTCAGGATTGAGTCACAAATTTTAAACCTACTCTAAATTACATATTTTACTTTATTATATCAAAACAAAACCCAAATGCTTGGTCAAAGTATAAACACTTATAAACCTAGTGAAAACATCCCTGAGAAGTTTTCAGCAACACAGAGTAATTATTAGGTTTGGTCCATTAGAGGAGAAAAATTGTTACATCCAGTTATTGAAAACTATGGGCCACAAGTGCATTGGTTTTACACTGGATTCACATTCATTCCATTTCACACCTCTTACAAAACATTGTATCTGAGACATAAGCCACTAGAGGTTCTGTACATACTCTGCTGGATAATATAATTGTTACAAAATCTGCGCTGACTGGCCTCGATTCAGCCCTGGTGTAACGCCTTTAATTTCAATGGAGTTCACACACTTACATTCCAGGGCTGAGTCTGGCAGCATATACGACTGGGAAGGACAGTACCTAAAATTAAAAATAAACCCCTTAAAAGTTACAGAGGACACTTTTCACAAGTTGCTGACATTATGTTTTCACATACTACTTATTCTGCAAACAAACGTTTTACCAATATTTAAATTTAGAAGTCAGACTGCCGAGCCATAAGAAAACTCAGAACACCACCAGGTTCAACTCTACTGAGAAAGCAAAAGTGCGTAGCTTCCACAAAAGTGCACGTAGGGTTAATGACTATGGAAGTACTGTGTTAGTACACATGCAGGGTAAAAAAACAAAACAAAACAAACAAAAAAAAAGAAGGCAAGAACTTCTTGAACAGAGGGGATGTATCATTTTCATTGCTCTGAAGTTGCTTTAGAGAGCCTCTCAGTCCATCATCTCATTGGTTTAGCAGTATTTTAGAACAAATTCAAAATTCATATACACATCAGATAAATGTAAGTAATCCACCTTTTGCATGAAATATTAACTATTTTCACATGCAATTGTTTTCAGAAACCCTATTAAAGCCTGATATATTGGAAAATTAACTAAAGCTGCTTGTACTCCGAGGCAAAAACTAAGTTAGCACTAGAATTTATCTTTCTGTACCAGTACTCCTGACCTTAGCACTTTCTGCTACATCAAACCCGAGCAAACCTGCCATTTGCAATTTAAAAGCCATGCTTTGTAATATTACATCAATAGCTTCTGCTAAATGAGGCTGTTTTACTCTAAGAAGTGCAACAAAAGTGTAATACAATATCTTGTACCTAACAGTATTCTAATTTGTAAGGAAACATGCAAAAAACCTGCAAAGGTGTTTCCATAAAGTTAAACCAAAACATAAAACACTATAAAGGTTTTTGGGGGGGGGGGGAAAAAAAAAATCTGTTTATTAGAAGAATCCAAAAAGGATCATATAATATTGTGAGTTAGAAGGGAACCCACAAGGACCAAAGTCCAATGTTTAGAGAGGATGTTTATACCAGTTTAAGAATAAAGGTAAGCAGAACTGTTAATGGTAAAGAAACATGGGAGAAAAACTCCAAACAATCAAATACTGTATAAAAAGTTATTCTGAAGTAACTAAAAAGAAGGACAAGACCTCATTTTACTCAATGAATACAAAAATTATCCAGAATTCATGGTAAATTGAGTATGTATAACCACTTAACCACAGTATCACTGTGGGGTCAGCCATGGAACTTGAACAGTATTTTTGTGATCAAACACCAGACTTGTGGGGAACCTTTGATACTGCAGCTGTCAAGATCCATCCAGGCTGCCCTCTGCCAAACATGAGACATTTACAGGGTCTCTGTAAAATGAATTTTCTCTCTTGGCACAGCTTCCCCAAAGAGCTAAGTTATACATTCAACTCTAGAGAAACACCTCAAACAGGGTCATAAAAGGAAGTATATGTGCTTAACCATGGTACTTGTGAAGCAAAGTTAGTGAAGAGAAGTGGATCCTTTCAGACAGTAGATGTGTTACCAGGTGGTGAACTGTCAGGGGCTGCTTTGGGATCAGGAGTGTGACAAACAAAAAGTTGTTTTCCCAAGCTTTTTTGGGCAAATCTGAAGTACATTATGTGGCCCATAGCAACAAAAGACACAGAAATAAGCACCAATAAGCCAAAAGCTTCAGGGTTTGGGGCCAAGATCACCATGATGAAGTGCAGCAAGTCAAGAAGATAATTCATGGAGTTTTGGACACCGTTTATGATGCCTCTTTCAGATTCTATGACGTTTTCTTGGAGTAACTGTGTGACAGTCAAATCGAAGGACCAAAGGCCTATGGAGAGAGAAAACAATTATCCATACTGCTGGGCTTCCCATGGCAAATTCATAACTGGCACAATTCAATTCATCCTTCCAAGCACCCACTTCTGCCAAAAATGCACAGCATAAGATATCCTCTTGTTGACCAGAATTGATTTCACACTCACAGTCAAGAGCAATTTACTTTCCTCTTACAAAAATTTCCTGACATATGTAAGCTTGATACATGAAGTTGTCTGTCACATCCTGTTCCATCATGACTATCAGGCCAATGTTTTATTTATCCTTTCCTAGTTTAAACAGCGGGCTTACAGCTATTTACAGTGTATTCATGCTAGGTGCAATCACTAAAGGTCTGCATTTAAAAAATCCACAAACATATTTTAAACTATGCAGAATACACAATAATTTCAAATGGCTGACATTAGCTTCCATACTGGTTTCGTCTGTTTATGACTCAGCTTTAGAAGCTTATCTTGCAAAAAAACTTAATAATGTGCATCAAGTATTTTCTTCCTCCAGAATTTAGCAAAAACTGCAGAAATTGAGGAGGATGATTCTACAGATGACCATTACTGTTCATTACATTTATATAGTTGACTGCCTATTCTGTTGACAGATACTAATATTATGCTAACCAACAATACGTCAAAAATTTAAGCTGTCACCCAAATCAAAGCTCCCCTTCCAAACACCAAAACAATTTAAATAATTTAGTAAACTCTGAAATGTGAAGGTTTTCATAGCAGATGTGTTTGGTGCTGTTTCCTAGTAACAAGTGGTTTCATTTGGTTGTGAACAAAAATAACTTAGAGATAAGCTTTCCAAAAAATAGGTAACAATTATCTCCAAATGTGGTAACTTTTCTCCTGTTAGTGACATAAAACATACATGGAGTTAGTACTGCAGTCTTCACCCCAGTGAAACTATCCAGGATTAGTTCATTTTTATGTGAATTATAATCAACTAGCCCCAGAAACAAGATGTAACATTCCAATTATTGCCTCTAATTCTAAAATCAACTGTATTTAGTTGACGGGCACTGTAACTTTTAGAATTAAAAGCAGATATGAAACCAAATTGTAATAGAGACAGACTACTTACCAACTCTAGCAGCAATGACTCCTGCAAACAGGAGACTAACAGAGATTAAAGGCACAGGCTCAGGACTCATCTCTGGGTCACTGTTAGCAGGAGCAATAGACCCGTTTAACAAGTTGGGCATTCCAGTTGCAAAAATCATTTCAGGTTCTGGAGATGCTATAGTAGGCAATGGTTGATTTTCAAACAGCCTGGCACTGATGTCAGCAAATGGAGAAACAGTCAAATCCATAGGACTTCCAGGCATAAACACAGAGACGGCACATAAGATCAGACAAGCAAACTGAGCAACTCCAGAAATGAGGCCCGTGCGAATGAGGCCACACTTGCGCCGCAGCCAAGTGAAAGCTACTGTTCCCATGATTCCAGTGACTGCTGAGGCACCCATGAGGAGGCTTAGCACAGAGCCACTCAGCCCCTGAGTGTATGCATAGCCTGTAGTGATACAATCGAATCCCAGAACAGTCATATAGAGAAACGCAAGGCCCATGCCTGCAAGGAACACCGGCTGGTTGTAGTACGCAACCCATCCGTCCCGGAAGGTTATGAAAGGTTCGGCAATCCGGGCAGCGCAGCCGACTTCCTTCTCCTGCTGGGGCTCAAAGCCAGCTACATCTTTCTCAATAATTAGCTGCACTCCTTCAGCAGGCTTCATGTCATTCTCTGTAAACAGAAACGGAGCTGTCAGATACACTCCTGCCTGCAAATGCACAGCATAAAGCAACAGACCATTGTTTGCTGTAAGCTCACTACTGCAGAAGTGCATCAGTCAAAATCCACTGCCAAGCTTTCTCTTAATTACCTAAATTAAAATAATTTAAAGCATTCTTAAATTCTACCTGGGGAGTAGAGATCAAGTAAAGTTTATCCCTATCAGTTTAATTAATTAAACAGTGATAGGAAAAAGCACTGCCTGCTTCTAGACTTGTGACCGAATGCCTCAGCTCCACAGAGAAATTATTTGCTTAACAAATGCCAGTGTCAGTTGGCATTTTAACACAGCTTTGTATGCTTAAAAGCACTGACTGAAAAAAGAAGAACATACTTAAACATCTGTCAGTATCTCATGACAGAAGAACCAAGGCTGAAGCCTGTCCGGAGTCAAAAGCTTTCAAAACTTGACTTAAAAAAAACCAAACAAACAACAAACCAAAACCTTATGCATTTCTACAATTCCATTCTCACTATAATAAAGGAAAAAGGCACTTCCACTGATCACAAACAAAAATCCAAAAACTCGCAGCACTATTTACACTACTAAGGAGGACAGAAATTCCACAAATGTTTGCATGCCTGAGCAGTGCTTTGACACTATTAAGTTCAAAGCTAGCTCCACATACAGCAAGTGAGACACACGAAGTACTTCAGCAACTCTTAAAAACACAAGTCTTCTAATGAACTCAGAATACTACAACAGCAAAGATTTATAAGTGTTTCCTACATACTGACAATTGCTAAATGCTTCATTCTCCAGAAGTATTTTAAGAGCCAGTTCCAAAGCTGTGGAGCCTTCTACACTCTCTTGTTCTCTAATACTCGACTGCCATCAGCATGATCCAACAGCTTACCTGACCATCTGCTACCACCATGGATCTGATGGCTGGGAAGATAGATCTCTTCAGCAGTTTTAATAACAGCTTTCTAACTCACCATATATTGAGACTAGATTGTTAGCATCTAAACAAAACCCAGCAATTTTTCACATTTCAAAAGAACCCTAAAAAAACCCAAACAAAACCCCACTACCTGTGTTACAGCTGGGGAGCTGTAACTTGAGCTTCCAGTAATGTTCATATACTGCTACCTTAAAAATGGGGAAACACTTAAGTATTTCAGCATCTGACATTTCTTCAACTTCACAATAAAATGTCTGCTTCTGAATTTAAATTTCTGATATTGAGTCTATCTAAAGTAACTTTAATATCAATTTTAGTGTTAGTTACAGTAATAGCCATAGTCATCCATACTGCAAATCCCACTTGTACTGTTTGGCCAAGCAAGCAGAGCTGAAGGCCCAAAGAGTTTATGTTTTTTCCTCCACCATCTCCTGGAGCATATAAAAATCATTAAGTCATGCCAGAATAGAAGCATGACCATCTATTCTAGAAGCTCCTGAAAGCCTGTCAGTACTATGTGTAAGCAGAGATGAGTTAGCAAGGAATAGTCTTACAGAGGCTGTAGACACTACAGAGCCAAGGACCTGGCCCAGCTCACCAGCTATAGTATAGATGGGTAGGAGTATTCCTTCTGATAAGTTTGAAGGCAGACTTTGTCTTCTCTTTATTAACCCCTTAGACTATTCATTCTTTAGCTATATTTTATGAAATTCCTCAAAAAGCTGCACAAAGTGGTGTTGCTTAGATTAGAGTCTCTGGTATCTATACCCCAAACCTGAAATCTCCAAGCTAGGAGTAGAAAGCTATGTAGCCTCAAAGCAGTGCCTGTGGAAGACAAAAGTCAACACTTGGCTTGACTGATGCAATGAATATACAGTGAATTTGAATAGTTACATTTCTGTGTTTTCAATACCTTTCTTTACGTTCAGCTGTTTCAGTTCCGACGCTTCAACTTTTGCAGATTTGTGAGCCAGAGTAGGGGTTTTCTGATAAACCTTCCAGAGCAGCAGATATTCCACACACATCGACATCAGGTTCCAGCCAGAAATGAATCCACAGCCAATCATGGGGGAGCCAAATGTCATTATCTGACCGACAGCCATTGGGGCCAAGATATTGGTCAGCTGATCAATTCTTCTTATTGTGGCATTCATATCTGTCAGAAATTATTTGACGATGAAATGACTGGTGAACACTTACAGTGAAATATTCATTGACATAATGGTGAATTGCACATGCATAAAGGTAAAGCTACAAGTCCTGCTCCAACTGTAACTGGTTCCAGAAGTAACCAGAGGCACCTTCAGACTGTTTCAATATTTAAGTTCACTGCAATCAACCAAGGTGCTTGTAAGCCAAAACCCTACTCCTGTCAGTTTTGCCTGCATGAGGCCTTCCAGGTTTAGCATGCTGGGCTCACAGTGGCAGCATAGTCCTGTTCATCATGAGATCAGGTAAAACTGCTCATCATGAGATGAGATCACTTTTACACAAAACTGATACTGTGGACTCTGAGCTCTAGCCCTGTAACACTCAAACCTAGCATGCACAGCTGCAGCAATCTCAGAAGGTAGAACTGTTTCTTGGGGAGATAGTAATCTATCTCCCGACACTGGAACATGTATTTCTTAGCCTCCTCCATTCACTTCTAATAACTGGTGGCCAAAGAACCACTGTGATAGCAGCAGAACTTTAAAATGGCTTTTACATTTCCTTGTTAAGTCACATTGGTTGATGGCAGCTGTAGGCATCCTTAGATCTTACTGAGCAAAGTCCTGAATCCTTTCTGGTCCTTTGATGTTTACAGTCAAAACAAGCAATCCATTCTCAGCACAAATGCATTTTTCATTTGCTGCTAGGGAATGCCTCACCCTCTTCAATCTTATCTACTTTACTGTCATTAAACCGTCGGGGTTCCAGTAAGTTTCCAATCAATAGTGCCATTCTTCCACTCCTACAAATTGCTAGACAGTGGTTTCACACATTAAGCCCCTTTTGGAGTACTACTGTAAAACTAGAGCTTGTGAAGGCCAAGTGAAATTCTACATCAGTATGAAGCTGCTTTATTGAATCTGTAGATAATTAGTCCTCAAAGAAACATTTGAGTTACTCTATTTGGAAGCCAATTCAATGTTAACCTAGTTTACTCTCAGTCAAATAGTTAAGTGAGATACTTACACAGAATTTGGCTTTAAAAATTTCAACCAACTAACCTTTGTTTTTTTGAGCTGAGTTATAATTCCACTCAGAAAAGGTACAAAGAGTGAGTAGGAAAACTAATCAAGGGCAACAGAAGTGAAGTTAAGGTAATTTTTTACTTCCCTATTCCACTAACTTGCATAATTAAGATTTTCTTTGAGGAAAGATAACAATGCAGAGATGGACAACAGTATTTGCTGCAAAGTCAGCGTCACCACTTTTTTTTTTTTTTACGTTAAGGAGTTTCAAATAGTCTCCAGGTTACACCATGGTTAAACAGAAAACAAGCCTGTTCAGCCTGGAAGGGATGTTTCAGATAAATCTGATGAACTAAGGTGCTTAATCCAGTGGTTGTTTTCATTCTCAATAAAGTCATAAGAGAATTCACAGTAATCTCTTGCCTGATTTCTCAGTACAAATGGTAAGTGGTCACACAATTTTGCCTGAGCTCATGAAGCAGTAAAGAGGCAGGACTGACTCCCAGGCAGCAGTTCTCTGCAGGTGTGGTCTGTGCTTTATCTCATGTGTGTTATGTGGGACAGGGATGGGGGAGATGATATGCTGAGTAAGATCTGACACAACAAGAAAATAGTTCTCATTAACCTAAGACTTAAACAGATAGCTGCTATTTTGCTACCTGTGATTCACATGTGTAAAAAAAGTTCACCCGTATTACTGCTCTACAAAAGGCATGACCCAGAAAGGCACTGCAAGGTCAAAATAAAATATTAAGGAAGATAATTTGTAGACTGGAAAATAAAAGTATTACACTTTTAATGCATCTAAGAATTAGCCTTTCCTGGATGAAATGGGTAAATAATATTCCTTCATTGGAGATAAATATCAAGTAAAAATTTCGAATACAGAATTGAAATTTCCAAAAGGACTCTGAACTTTATGGGCAATTCAGGCAGCTTTATACAAAATTAGAGTCCAGAAGTTGAAATGCTGTTTAAGCCTGAAGGTATCTAAACTATCGAGGTGAGCTATAGAGGTCTGGGTAATGTTAAACTGCTCTGTGCCTTGTTTGCAGCTCAGTATCAGTTCCTCTATCTGAGAAGGCTTAAGTCCCCTTATGGGGTTGATGCAGAGCCTACACAGCCTGACCAAATTCATCACCAAAAATGCTGCTTCCCACACTGCGTTACAACCAGAGGAGCAGCACAGCCAAAGATTGCTATACACCCTTTGGTGTACTTTGCCTTGCACATCCTCGGTGAGAGCCCAGTCTCTCACATCCCAGAAGTCATAACTGCAGTAGGATATGAATGGGAATTAACTCTCTATCCTAGCAGTATCAATGTCACTGTGCAAGTGCAAGGCACAGGGGGACAAGCAAACAAACTTTGGCCTAGAAAGTGTTTTGTCCATAGTCTGTGCTCAAAAGTACCTGATGTCAAAGGAAAGAAGAGCTTCCAATTCCAACTGAAGGGAAGTTCAGAGCTCTGAGTTAGACACCTCATGCTAGAGAAATGCAAGGTTTCAAATGTGCCTGCATGCACAGTATTACCTACTGGCAATTTCCCAATATACCTACTTAACTGTTCTGGACTTCATTCTCTTACATCTTTCTTTGATCCCTACGAGAGAAGCCCAGTTACGCAAGAGTTCTCTGTTTCGTTCCAGGGACCTAAAAATAAAGTATTGCAACACTTGGCTTGTTCAGCAAGACTAGTTTTCCTAACAGAGCTGCAGCAGGACTAAGAGGAGGGCAAAACAAGTTTGGGGATGCCTAACTGAATTGTAATCACAACAGTAATTTGTGATCTCAGTAGCTCAGTAGTCCAGAGTGAGGAAGAGCAAAATATCAGCTGCCCTTTTACTTGATGTATTCTCATAATATCTGGAACTCAAAGATGCACTGATCTCTGTAAAACTCTAATCTTAAAACAAAAATAAAATCAAGCTTGGAAAGTAAGACATGCAAGGTATTATAAAGGCAATATATTTCACCTGCCAGTTTGCTTCTGTCTTCCCCTGCAACCACAACAATCCAGTCCCTCTGAATTGTGATCGCTGTGGCAGTGCTGGCCAAATTGGCAATATTTGCTATTGTGATAACCAGGATATAGCACAATGTCTAGAGAGATGAGGGGAAAGAGTTATAATGTGAGAAAACTGATGGACATCTCCACTTCCTACACAAGCAGAAAAGACTTTTATATTTGATTCCATACATTTCAGCGTTATTCTTCACACAAAACAAGATCAAGTCTACAATTCCTGGCAGAAAACAATCATAATCTCTGTTCACCTAACAAGTGCAGTTTCATTTGCCAGTTTTGGCTCACAAAAATGTCTGTACAGATTAAAGAATTAAAGATTAAGCTAAAAATTCATCCATCTTCCATGCGTCCCAAAGTTTCTTCACAAATTAATTTCTTATTAACAAGATGAAGCACTCACAAGAAGCCATCCGTGGTATAATGTTAAGAGCTGTGTCTTAAACAAGAAGATAATCATCAGGATAACACCACACAGGATGACAGATGAATTCTGCACAATCAAGGAAGTCTGGGCCACTGTTTTAGATCAAACAAAGAACAACAGTTATGAACATAAGAATAAGCTAAGTATAGCCTTAAGGTGGACATAATTAAGGAACACACAGATTTATTAAACAGCCTTGTTTTCTTACTCTCCCCGAAAACTTAAGTGGCAAAAATATACTTTACAGTAGATTCTGAATCTTCCATTGTCATAGAGAAACAAACTAATGTCTAACAACTTTGTAGTTCTTGATTTACACTCAAAGTAGGTTTTCTCTCAAAGTCCCTCTTTAAATGATGACAGTATGCTTCAAGTAGTAAAAACCTAGCTCAAGCTTCTAAAATTCATCTTCAACCTACCATGGAAAGAATAATATTGTGAAAATTTTTGGACAGTAAAAATTCATTTAAAGAACTTGATCCCATTTTATTTTAAAACAGACTAGAGCATATATACAATATGCTTAATGCATATGCAGCCTGTTTACACTTACGTGAAAGATGTTTGTATTCAGACAAATGATAACAAAAATACAAGTGCATGTTAGTGTTTTAATGTAAATAGAATTTAGTCTGCAGTCCTTACAGTTACATAATTTTTAACTTTTGTGTTTCCATACATCTCTACACATCACATGGGTTTGGCCTGAGTAACAAACATATCATGTCTTAAAACTGTTTTCCTCCTTACTTGGAGAGCATCTCTGTATAACCATCACCACTCTGAAACCATCTGCCCTTCTTCGAAGAGATGAGCAAGCCTCATTCTCATATTTGACTTGAGGAATTAACTCTACCAGCTTCACCTTTCTAACATGAATTTGGAAGGTAAATAACCTGCTCTAGGCATCTAACCTTTGAGCCTGGAGTTCTTGTCCACCCAGTCTCCAATAAGGGCTCCCAGGAGAAGAACTGATCCCGCCACAACCAGGCCATAGACCGCAGTCAGGAGCAAGCTGTTTCCATAAAGTTCAACCAGGAATACAGACACAGCAAAATGCCACATCCGATCTCCCTTTAAGAGTAAGAGAACATACACAACATTACTGGTTGCTCTTTAGAGGTACACAGGTTCACTATTTTACTGAAGTTCTGTCAAAAGTCTGGACTAAAAGAGAGGTTTGTTACATGTTCAGAGGTGGTGCGGGGGTTTTGTGGTTGCTGGTTTCTCAGGAGGTTTGCAGATTGATACATCCTGTTCCCATTGGTTTTATCCCAGGGTCATTAGGATCATCTATCCTAATCAAGTGGATCATTACAGCTTGTAATACCACAAACCCAAAAATCCCAGATATTTTCTATTAGTATATTACTGGACAAAGTCTGTCTCCAGCCACATCCAACGAGCCTCAAAAAGCTTACACAAATTCTCTGGCACAGATCAAATATTAATAACAGATTTACCATCACTATTTAAATAACTTTTCAAGGCAGCAGTTTGCTCTTAGATGATCAAAGCTTAACTGCTGCTTATAACACAAGAATGAGTCAAGTGGAAACAAGTCATCATACAATTCAAGATAGATATGGGTAAATGTTAACTGCAGTTTCTAAAATCATTGGACTTCAGCTGTTTTTAGTGTCCAGCACTGGCATATTACTCAGAGGAGGTACAATAGCACAGCTCATTTAACCTGCTGTAAACTCACTGCTAGTTCAGCCTACTGCTAATTTAACCCAGTGCTTAAAATAAAATGCATTCATGTCCTGATAACCACTTGCTACAGATACAAAAAGGACACCCAAATTGTTAAACACATCCAAGAGAAGTCACTTTCATTCTATTCAAAACATTCTCAGGTTTGCTAATAAATACATAGAGGCTTTGGGGTTTTTTTGTCACATCCCACTTTACTTTTGAACATATCGCAGCAACACATAACAGAAAATTCTTTCTGTAACTGTTAAAAAACCAGATGAATAGAAATCATTCATACCATTCTAGGGCACACAGGTTGTTTAATAAGGGTCCCTAACATTAGTCTCCTACAAACCAAACATGAAACTGTTTTCTTCTGTTGCCTTATCTTAAATAAATAGTTGCTATGTGATACAGCAAAGAGTACAAATTTCTAAGGACCTCAAATATTCGGAAGGGCTGGGGGAGGTGTAACATAAAAGAACTTCTAAAAAACAAAGCCAGCCAAATCTAATTTACCATGTAACACAGTGATCAAAAGCTACATAAAAAGCCTACTATTTGGAGGGACAAAATAATTGCAAAGTGTGATTAGCCCTCAGTATAGTACAGACACAAAAAGCGCTTGCCTTTTAATGTTACTTGAGTTCACTGGAGTTTTCTGCAAACATTGTAACATGTAAACTTTGATACTCATTTCCTTATCACAGGCTGAAAAAAGTTATACTCCAATCACAGAAAGAAAAACTCCATCTTTTCAAATAAAAACCCCAAGGTATTTTGTATGCTTTTTTTAACTAAATCCAATGACAAATGCTACTATAAGCATGATCATCTTGTGTCTCTTCTCATATATTATAAACCATTTTTCACTCAAGAAATATCTAAAGCCTTCTGTCAATATGTTCCATTTACATTCCATGGTTAGTTAGTAGAAATATATAGAAAATACCCAGGCAATGAATCCACAGGCATATAGTTTCCCAATTCCAGCTTTCACTTAAATTTAATATGACCTCCTGAGGTGGTACTTTATAGAATTTCACTTAAAATACATAAGTGAGTTAACCCAGATAACTGTTTGTTAAGCTAGAAAAACAAGCAAAAAAATTACTTTCATATTAAGTCTGGCTTTTTTCTTTATGTTTCAGTTACTGGATTCTGACAAAATGAAAAAGGCATTTTTAAAAAAATCTAAGCATGGGCAAGTCAGTGCTGACCGATTAAAGTCACTACTGACAGCTGAAAAAACTGAATCTCACTTCAAACCCATGGAAAGGTTCATTTGACTCCAGAGACATCATGATTTTGCTGTACTCTTATCTGAGAGCCGGTGAACACTGTTCAACTTTATCCAGCACATTTACCCAGTGTATTTTGATCAGGTCAACCCACAGAGAAGATTTTTGGGAAAACCACAGCTGTCACAACCAAAAAGTATGATTTTCTTTCAAGAATTAAAACCCATAAAGAATAGGCAAAAATAAAGGAGAAGAACAATATTAGTGAATTGCAGAGCTTTGCAGCAGGTATGTCATTTCAAGCTAAGAGCTATTGAAATGTGTACAGCAAATATTGTTTACAGAAACAGGCAGATCCTTGATTACATACACTTAGTCCCACCTTAAAATGTCTCAAAATGTGGCTTTTTGAAAACTTTTAAATAGCTACAGTTGTTCAGCATCACTATCCTTTTAAAGACAGCTCCTCCCTTCCTGTAATTATAATTACCCTTGTAATCACCTTATACTGAATGTATACAATCCACGTCAGAACTGAAGCCAACAAGTTGAGGAACAGCCAGGCCACCACCTACTGCCAGCCTCCTGAGGGGCACAGATAAGGCTGGGAAGCTGGAATCAGCTGATTTCCTGGGAAACATTAGGCCTGACACCAACAAGATGAACCCAGTTCCACACTGTTCCTTCTTTATTGCTGAGGGATAGACAGCAAGAGCATAAGGTCTGGGACTCCAGTGCAGCATGCCTGGCCAGCCTATTAAGATCCCTGAGGCCAGGCACACATTCAAATACTTCACGGAGCAAGGGCCTAACAGAATCTGGACTTTGTTCAAGTCTGAGCATTTCTTTAGATGTGACATGTTTAATCATTTACAGCCTCTCTTGGCATTTGGGAATGGCATAGTAACACAGAAACCTAATCAGCTCTCTCAATTACAGCAAAACCCCATTCATCTTGGGTTTTATGTTGTGGACAGAGCCATTCTAAAACAAAGATTATGTATTACCTGGTGTTCGGAAGAGTCAGGTATTTGTTTACTGTTTCTGGTAGCAAAAACCTTCACACTACAGGAACACTAAAGCTCAGGAGATACAAAAGGTGAAGTCCTTCAGTTTTGTGAAAATAAGCTACTGCAGAATAACTTCAGTTGTTTGAGCAGATTTGGTTGGAGGTTTTTTGAGTCAAGATTTTCAGCACAAAACACACCAGGACCTGACCATGTAATATTAATATTGCTAAACAGACATCTTGTAGTCTATCATTTGTTACTTTGTGCAAGATTGTTTTCTAATTCTGCTTTGCCACCTGTACTCGGGGACTCAGAGCCGTGAAGCACTGGTCAGAGAGGAGAAAGCAGGGTTGGCCAAATCACCAGTGAGGCACTCTGTGGGCATGACTGACAAAAACTGTGGCAGGCAATAAGCCCTGACCTCTGCAGAAGCTGTTTGGCTCGCTGCTTCTTAATGTTAAGAACTGCCAAAATATTGCATTTGTTTAAACCACTCAAAGACTTCTTTCATGAAGAGAAACATCAGTACGACCTTTCAGGTTAGCAAAAGCAAGAAGCTCCAGAGTTAGGCATGGGCTGCTGTAACTGGAGATCAGCCATTTGTTCAGTACATACATCAAACCAATCCAAATGTTCCAACACAGGACCAAAACAAAGAAAATGGGGGGGGAGAGGGGGACACCTTCCATTTATTTTTGAATCAAGCCATTGTATGGAGACTTAAGATTGTGTTAAAATACATATTCTTAATTTTATTCTGTAGAACAGAATCAGACTGTCTATTTTTAGTGCGTATCTTAAGGCAGCTTTTTTTAAGTATTCTTCAAGTGACTAAAAGCTGGTACAGTAAGTTATATTAGCACAGATGGAAATAATTTCAGGAGGCAAGCCACTTTACAGAGGACAACTCCTGATGCTGTCAACAAGTTAGCTAGTGAGTGGCAGTATTGAGTCCCTTGTAAACACTCAGCATTTCCCACTAGTAAATATGAGTCCTTTCCATATAATGCTATCATGGGCTGCCTCTCATTCTGCTCCTCTATAAGGAGTCTCACTGGTTCTACAGTTATTTAAAAACATTAAAAGGTACAGAACCAGTCCCTCCAAAAATTGACCACTGCACTATTCTGCACCAAAACTACACCTACTGCAACATATCTTGTAAAGATTATGAAGACTTAACAGCAAGGTGTTGTAACAAGACCTCTACGGTGGTGTGCTAACTTGTGATGATTTTTGGAAAGCACCAATAAAGCTCAGGTAAATCATAGCTAGAATAAAATCCTACTTCTACCAGGCCAGTATTTTACTTACCCAAGTGGACAGTGCATGTCCAAGATAAAGAAGAAACTTTGCAGACGTAAAATAGGCAATCACAGATCCTAAACGAGAAATAAGAAACAGATGCTAAAGCAAATGCGGGCACATTCACCGCATTTCGGTACAGCAGGCACGGCTCGCTGCCGTGAACACCGTTCTGAGAGCGGAGGCGCCGCCGGGACACGGCGCGATCCGGTGCCCCCCACCCGCGGGGAGCCTCGCCCGGTCACCCCGCCCGCTCCGCGCCCGGGAAGCGCTCGGGAAGCGGCCCGTCCGCACTGACCGCCGCGCCGCCGGCCCTGCGGCTCCGCTGCCCGCGCCATGCCGGCCCGCTCCGCCGCTGCCCGGTGCCGAGAGAAGGGGGGGACACGCGGCTTCGCTCCGTGTTGCCTTCCCCGACTTAGCTAGCACTGTAGCTGAAGTCGGAAAGCCTTGGCCTTATGCGCCGCGGGCGGCGGGGACGCTCCGCCGCGGAGGGGCCGAGCGCCGCTCGACGCCCGGCTGGCTGCTCTGGGCTGCCGAGAGCGGCGGGCCGGGCAGCGGCGGCGCAGCGCCTTTTGTACGCGGCCGCGGCACCGCCCCCGCCCGGCCCGCCCCGGGGCGGCCCCGGCCCCGCCGCCGCCGGAGCCCGGCGGAGCAGCAGGGGCCTGGTGCCGCAGCCTCGGCTCCCGGCACCGCGGGTGGCGCCCCGGCAACCGTGAGCCCGGCTTTCCGGGCCCTTGGTGCTGCCTTGTTGTTTTCTGGCATCTTAAAAAACGTGCCGTCCTTAAATATGCAGATTGAAGAAGCTGGGGTTGTAAGAGAAGCCGCAAGTACCCCTAGCCTGTGGTTGAAACACTGCCAAAGAGAGTGCTCTCAATTCTGAGCTTCCAAGAAAAAAAAATAAAAAACCTAAACAGGGTACCAAAATTTAAGTTATTTAATTGAAATAGCTTTTCTATTCTAATGAAGGTGGTGTAGAATTGACCCAGTTGCTGCCGGCTGAGGCTCTCTGCTTCAGATGAAGCATCTTAGCTCCTGCCATAAATTTTTGCACACTATGTGACCTACTTTTGGTATTGACCACCACAAAAAACTGCATGTTTATAGAACTTAAGAAACGGTCAAAATGCACAATAAACTAGATCTTTTTCAGGCTACTATGAAAATATTTAAGAATTATCTGTCCTTATGCAGTTGAAATCATAATGATTGTTCTTGGCTGAGATTATCTCAGAGCTGAGATTATATTTTCATTGTGTAATACTGTGAAGTTCCCTCCTCTGTGTGTAAAATTGCTTTTGGCTTGGATTGTGGGGGTTTTTTGTTTGATTTTTTTTTTTGGTTGGTTGGTTTTTTCCCCCCCAAGTATATAGGCCACCCCAGAAGCAAATGCCTGACATAACAGACCAATAACCTGTCCTGGTGTTGCCACTCCTGTGATCTTGTTCAAAGTATTCTTACATTAATTATATGACTTTCTATGCATGAATCATGGATTATACTTTGCATAATGGGAACTATACCTTGGGAAAAAATAATTCAGAAATAAAATTCAATATAAACACAGGAAGCGTAAAATTGAGATATTAATGGGATTGGTTATCCTAGGTGAGTTAAGTGTTTCTTCTTATGGTATATTCCTTAACATTTTGCAGAAAATCTTTTTTCAGATTGGCTTTAAAAGCAGAGTACATTTTCTTGATGGTTTTTCTTATACAGCCTTACTGCTTAAACGTACTCCTCTTTACTAACACCTAAAAAGACAATTACTTTTCCTAAACCTTAACAATTTCATTATTATCCCATGTTAAATAAAAACCCTACAACACATCACAAGTGATATTTAGTGGTTTTGAGTCTCTTGACTGTCAATTCTTGTTCTTCTACTGACAAGGGCAGTGTATTCCACAGGTGGGCACACAGATGAACTCAGGTCTAAGCCCTGGCTGTATCTTGTATCTCAGCAGGAAGGCAGCTCAATCTGGAGGAGCTCTGTGTCACAGATGCCTGCCCTGCTCCATTGCAGACTATCCCATTGGACTCACATCCTTTCCAGCCCTGTCCCTGGTGGCACTTGTGGCCACTGTCATGGTTTGGTTACTGGATTGATGGGGTCTGATCTGGTCTGTCAGGTACATAATGCATACATACATACATGTGATACAGCAGCAGCAGCAGCAACACTTACCAGCACAGTACTGCTGGCTACACCTTTTTTTGTTACTAGATAACTATGTGCTCTCTAGTTTCTAGTTCTCTAGAATTAGTATTTAAATAATCATTTCTGACTGACTGTTCGCTGAACTTTATACAAGTGCATTGGATTATATAGGTGAAATCATCATCTCAGCAATTTTTTCTACCGGTAATGAATTTGGTTTGGGTGATATTTAAGCTATGCCAAGAGGCAAAGAAAACATGGAAAACATCTTTTGAAATTTGAAAAGCAATGGTTGCTGTATCTCTTTGGATTTCTTGCATGGAAGAAAGTGTGCTCTGTCCAGTAGGACACAGAGTGAGCCCAGTGTGAGTGTAGGATGCTGCTGTAGGGGGTGGCAGCCGAGGCTGTATCGTGTGTGCAGTGAGGTCAGCCTGTCCTCAGTGCACAGCGGGTGATGCACACGACTGCACGGTGCAGATAAACCCTGCAGTTTGTCCACTGAAGGTCACATGTGTGCCAACCACACCGGAGTCACTGCACACAATGGCACAGGGTCCTTGCTGCCAGCAGGCTCCAGCCAGAATTTCTTACATCCACAGGCATGTATGTTATACCCTTTTCTAACCATTTCCCTGCCGAATGTCCAGAGGACTTAGATATGTAGCTAAAAGGCCATAGCTGATTTGTGAGGTGTTTCCAAAAACAGGGGAGTTGGCAGGTAGGGGAAATTTCCTAGTTTTTCTCCTAAATTTGCCACCACTTTGCTGATGATCTTCCCAACATGCTTATTAAAGTAAGTCTGTACTCAGGTTTTTTTTCCTTACAATACTGATGCCCAACATAATATAGTAGCTTGAGCACTTTGATTTTTACATCTAAGATGCTGCTAAAAAAAGCCTCAAATATTTTTATAAATACTCCACTAAATCCAAATTTTTATCAGATTGCTTTGTGAAGCCCCTGTAAATATATTTTTAAAGATGCAGGTCTTTTTTTTCAGGTTGACTGGGTCACCAGAGGCTTTTCACGACATTTACAGATTTCTGATGTATTTAGGATGTTCAATAGCTGGAAGTTGTATGAGAGGGGTTGCCAGTTTTACTTGGTACTCCCCCGACTCAGCAGTCTTGCAGCAACAATTTACATGATGGCGCAGCACACCAGCCATGGATTTGAGACCAGGCCTGACTAATGGCCACGGCAGAATGAACATGGACATTTGAATTAACAAGACATATATTTATGTTATAGTCTTCCTAGCTAAAGTTTTTTCAGTGGATAAATTCCATAAGCTTCCTTTAAAATATATTAATAATATAATTTCTCTAGTTATTATTTGAATGAAAAAATATAAATACTAAACTAGTTTTTAGATTTTTAAAGTTTCTGATTTAAATATTAAAAAATCATTCAAAAGGCATTCTTCAAAGTATTTCTAATAAGACAACTGTCTAGAACAAAAAACCTTATATTTAATTTTTCTGGCAACAAGGGCAACAATTAAACTATAAGATGCAAACAACTGAAAATATTTTCATTATTGGTAAGTGCATAACTATGATGTCAGTAATAGTCAAAGATACACTTCCAGGAAAGACACAGCTTAAAAAATAAGAGAGGATGTATTTTGGCTTTAAACAACTGCCCACATCAGTGGCAGCTTCTTTAAGCACTGTGCTTGTAATAGAGCTGCTAAATGTAGAACAATAGCAATTTTACCAAATAATACTTGCAATTGTCATCATGGTTTAACCAAAGAGGCATGAATCATAGTGAGAGACCTCATGCACACTCAGATCTTACACTCAGCTGAGAGGTTTCATGGAGTTTAATTATCATGCTGTTGCCATTCTTCATTAAGACACACCTCTTGGTGTGCAAAGTGGTTTTTTATTCATTCAGCTCACACAAAGCCAAGCAAAACTGGAAAGAATATATATAATCAGTGTCTTTTGAAGGGTGAAGCTCAGAAGCCTTTACTGCACTGCCTCCTGCTATGACTTAGGCATGGGAAGCTGTGGCTCTGCTGCTCATAACCCCACACATTCAACTCCCAGAACTGCCATCTCTGCATCAGCTGACACGCCGAGTTTGCAATGCTCTTGCACAGGGAAACAGGCAGAGGTGGGATAGAAAAGTCTCCCAGGTTTTACTCCAGACCTGTTCATGTCACTTACATGTCAGCAATTTGAATACCTGTACCTACTAATGGTCATTAACTAAACATCTACTCCCTCCCATTTTCTCTAGGATCCACAGTGGGATGCTCTTATGGGATTTGTTTCCTTCAGACTTCCAAGTGACAGCTCCTGTCTCTCAGGGCTAGATGACAGATCAGTTGTTTTAACCTGAAACAATAATTCTTTTCAGGACCAGAGCTAGGCTCCTGTGACAAAGTCTTGTGAGAAGACCATGCAGAACCTCCAGCAAATTCAGAATTGAGAGGGTTGTTTGGAGAAGCTAGAGTTATCTGGCTTATACACAACTCCAGCTCAGGGAGCTGAACCAGCTCTGTGTTCACATAAGCAAGCTAAAGGTTTGTAACTGATAAGTGAATGCCTGACTAGTGACCAAAACAACTGAAAATCATACCTTGTATGTTATGCCATATGGTATAGGACAACTGGTTTCAACAAGTGACTCCCTTTGTCCAATCTTTCTCAGTCATAAGAAAACACTGCACCCTAAACTCAAATAAAGAAAACATCTTGTACCAAATGAGAGAAAAGTAATTAAAAGACAAGAAGTCACCACATCTACTTAGGGACAAGTGGATGTTCTGCACCCAAATGTCAAGAGTAACATTTCTGCAAACTGCCTATATCATACTGCACATTCACTCTCAAGAGAGGGGATTATTTACTTGAACTGGAACACTGTGTTGAGGAAGGGACTGAAAAGAGTCTGGAGGGTAAGATAACAGCCTATCTGCAATTTAAGCTCATTTGGTTTGTTTTCTTCATTAGAACTTACTGCAGTTTGTGTCCTATCGGGTGTCATTGTTCTGTTACTAAACAATAAAGGAATGCTTAATAAACACTATTTTGTTTCCTGTGTGTATTTTAGTATGCAATATCAAAAAGCAGGGATTTGTTATTTTTCCCACAGCCTTCTAATACCTATGAATTTTGCCTTTATTCATTAATTCATTGTTAAGGAATTTTTATAGATACAATAAAATCAAATATGAAAGCAAATCAGACAGTATTTGTATCCATTTAAAAAAAAAGCACTTGTACAAGTAAAAGGTATCCTTCTCTTAAATAACTCCTATTGGAGGTAATGGTTGACCTCTTAAAGACAGTCAGATTTTGATATCCCTGTTCACCTTTCTGCAAAGTTTTACTCTGATTCTATGCCAAGAAAATACTTAAAAACACATTTTTAACTTCAGGCACATGTTTACTTCCCATTAATTTCAATGAAATAAAGACCAAACAAAAACATGTCTAGATTTAAGACAATGCTGAAAAACTTCTTGGAATAGAAGTGAATCAGGGAATACAAGTTTCTTTTGACCTGCCACTAGCTTGCACTGAACATCCTGTAGTATCAGTGATCCCACAGCAGGAAAAGGGAAGAGCTTCAGTTGCACTATCAATTTCTGTTTCTGGGTGTCTCCAGAACAGACTTTATAAAAACATGTTTGTCTTTGGAGACCAAGATACAGTTATGTTCAAACCAGCCACAACTTGAAAGCAATTTTTTGGAAGGTAAAGCATGAAGTACAAGATGTACTTAGAATGACGTGGTGAAGTAAGCATATGCCAACAAACAAAATCATTTATTTGAACTGTTCTGGAGTTATGCAAATAACATGCACTTCAACAGCCATCAATTGTGTAGCCAGCAATCTTGCAGGTAGAGCCCTTCACCCATATACAGCACCCTGTCTGTAGGTGCCAAATACATCTTTAGCAAAACCTGCAGAGATGAGTCTGACACACAGTTCTGAGTACCAGAAAAACCTCATACTACCACCTGCCCGTATTTGATGTTAGACAGTGATTAACTAAGTTGCCATATCTTATTAAGAATAATAAGCCAGTCTTTTTCCCTTTGCAATGTCATTACCATGACCCTTTGATGTTAGTGCTATATTGATTATTTACAATAATAATGACAACATAATAATCTAGTAATTAGTCATCATTCTACAATTACTTAGCCTTCAATTCTCATAAATCCTGACCTTAGCTTTCAAAGAACAGTTTACCCATCAGACTCAATCAGATACCTTCTTGTCACTGATGGTATATGCCTTCACTAACACAGCAAACTTCAACTTACAGCCAGGGAAAGCTGTTTCCACATAAAGCTTTGTCCATCTTCAGGCTAGTTTCTTTAAGGGTGGCAAGCATAATAATCAATTTAAAAATAATAATTAAAAAAAACTAAAAAATTCAGCTTGTTCTGAAATGTCTTTTATAAGGGCTTTAATAAGAATATTCATATTAATATTGTTTTGTTAATTTTCTAACTAATTTGAAGTGGAAGTTAAGATAATACCACAGAAAGCACTCTCTCTGTTTCATTAATGACTCCTAGGGCTTGAATCATATTCCAGAGATACTGCCAGGGACACCCTGCAATGTCCAAAACGGAACATGGAATCTGCTAGCAGAAATATATTTATGTAGTGTGCTCAGGAACAGGACACAAACTCCTCTGCCTCAGAAAGTTTTTCAAAGCCTTGGGCCCAGAGGCAGTTTTAGCCCTCAGTTTCAGCTCTGTGCAAACACTGTTCTATCAGAGCTGGAAACATGGCTTACCTGTTTCTGCAGAGCTCTTATTTTTTTAAATATCTTAAGCACAAATCTACTCAGTACCCTTAATCAGTTAACAAGAAAACACACATATGACTGATAACTTGCTGTTATCTAATACTTCTCCACCCTATTATTATGGCTAGCACTCCCAAATGGATGAAATGATCATTAATAAATTAAGGGAATTGATATGGAAAGTTAGCAACATCATGGGGTCCTGGTCATATGAAGCCTGGCACATGAGTCTTGAGGTAACAAAACTCCTTTCCTGACATATTAGCATCAGGAGAAAGGGAAAATGTTTTCAAACAACTTAAAACAACTAGGAGAAGGAAAAAAAAAATCTGAAAAAGTCTGTATATTACTGATGCTGCCAAGACCAGATGTATAATAGCTAAATTCTTAAACTACACCACATGGGTTCACACACAGAAAACATAAAACAATGGCAAGATCAAAGGATTTCAAATTGTCTTAATACAGTACATTGAATTTTTTTTTTCTGACCTCAGCTGGGGCTGAGGGAAGGCTCTTGCTTCACTGCAGAAGAGGCTGACTTAAGTTGCTTTTCAAGTAGTCTTTTAAATCTATGGGCTGCTCACTAATTATGTCTTCAGTCCTTTAAAACACATAACTGCCCATTATTGTATTCAGTGGAAATACTCAAACATTAATTATGCACGTGCTTCCAAGTGTTTTCAGGATGAGAATCCATGCCAAAGTCAATTAAGTATAGGGCTCCAAAGTGGTTGGGAAATTATAAAGGATAAACAGGCAGAGGATGTTTCTTAAGTGAAGGTGCAATTCTGGATGTCAGACATGGTCAGAAGCATTGTTGTGATGTGTTTAACCTTGCGAGCAAACAGAAGAGTTGTTGTAACCTATAATTATGAGAGACAACGTTGTCACAATTAAACCTCTAACTAATGTCTATTTACACAATATTCACATCCATCCTGAGGAGCACAGGTTTTTCATTTGTGAATTCCTTTCTTCTGTAGTCTTTCTGTTTTGACCACATTCTTATTGCCAGCAATCGATTTCATACCTCCCCTTGCAAAACAAGTGTTTTGTTTATGCTTCGTCCATAACAAGTTTCAAGACAGTGATTAATTTAGATGAAAACTTCACAGTGGCTATATGTTACGTAGGGTCAAAAAAAGTTGTCAAACATAGGAATCTAGCTCAAGAGACCTTGTGAAAGTAAAACACCCAAATGGCAACCACAGCATAGGTCCTGTAAGAGACCTGAGCTCTACAGGTGTATTAATTGAGTGGCAGACAGGATAGCCTCTGTCATCTCAGATGGTAATAGATGTCTAAACTTAGAAAAACAGATTAAATTTCTACTCTATAATAACCTTACTGAGGCTTTTGTATCTTTAGGACAGCACGTGTTTATTATTAGTATGGCAAATTTTTGTCTTTTCACAGAGTACTTTGCCAATCTTTCTACAGTGAGACTCAGCAGCACTTCTGCACTAGGTTTTACAGCAGCTACAGGGAAGAACATAGGTCCAGGGAGATTGAGAGCCACCTTCAGTTCTCCCAAATCTACTTCAGTCTGTGTGTCCAGCATTTTCCACTGGAAACCCCTACACACAACCAATTGAAACACTATCACTTAGTAGCAATTTACATGGTCTGAGTTTGACCAGCTTTCTCCAGGATGAATCCTTGGAGCCAAGAGAACCTTTGGATGGACTCTTAGTGGGGAACTAAGAGTGGTTTTTAGGAGGCAGTCTGAAAGGAGAAAATGAGGCCTCTACAATATATGAGCTTCTGCTCTGGTAGTGAATTGCAGTTGTAACTGCATGAGGTACTGACTAAGAAGGTAAGAATCATCCCAAATTTTCCAAGGGAACATGCCTGTCTTCACAATCATTACTCCTGAGATAGTTAAATACATGGCTACAGGCTGTGGGAATCACTGGAATAAAATAGTTGAGATCCTTAACATTTTGTACAGGAACCTAGACTTGGAGATTTATAGGAAACCATCAAAAGAAGTATTTCATTAATTGATTCAAGACATGAGATCCATTCTTGTGATTTTTTTAGGTACAGCCATTTAATTAGAAAAATTACATCATTATGCTCTGATATGTCAAATTAATGAATGTAAGAGTCAGTCAATTCAAGGTTTATTACTTTCTCTAAAATGCACAGTCCCAGGATAGGGCATAAGGGGACAAGAAGGCTGGGCATTCACTTAAGTAGGAAGGCTGAGGGAAAAAAGAAAAATGAAAACTGTACCTGCAAATTTGCACATGATCTGATCTCCAGTGAGGCCTGCAGGAAGCAGAAGGCAAATGGGAAGAAAGCCAGCAAAACAAAAAAATGAAGTCTTTGGCACACAGGAAGACAAGACCACGAAAGAGACTAAGCGCAGCGAGTGACCAAGAGCGCGGGTGCCGGCCCCTTCTGGATTTTGATCTTAGATTCCGTGCTGACTCACCACGCGGCCGCCAACCAATGGCTCCACCTTCGTGTTTCAGTTTCTCCTCAGAAGGCGGCTGTTTATCTATTAGCCTTACGGACTGTTGTAAAGATCATTAATAAACGTTTGGAAAGCACTTTGAAGATGAAAGGCCAAATTCGCAGTAGGAGGGCATTGAGCTGATTTGTTCATTCCTTTGCATCAAAACCAGTCTATGCTTAGGGAAAGCAAGCAAGAAATTGCCATTTGTTATTGCCATCTACTCCCTTCTCTACCTATTTTCACCTATTATTATACTCTGTGTTAAGTTAATGTTTGATTCAAGTAAATCATATGTGTACAACTATTTATCAGATAATCATGTGCCCAACTGATTGTCAGATAAGATTCCAAGTGTAAATAATATACAGGGGACTGTGATTATCATATATATGACAAATATATTTAGCATTGGTCATCAGCTCTCTGAAATTAGGACCATTTTTAAGGGTTTTTTCCTACCTTAGGATCAAAGTAAACTGTTGACGACTGGTGTTTGTTAAAATTTTGTATTATTAAATATGTTCATAAAAATCACCACACTCTGACTTTCCCTAACGATTCCTCTGCTCAAGACTGAAGTCTTTCAGGAAGGCCAAACAGTCTTATCTGTTAGGCCATTCTTGTTTTATGAGTGCCATAAATCAACTGCAATTGCCATCCAAATTAATATGCCCGTCTTTTCTGTAAGTCTACTTAAGGTTTTGTGTGTCAGGTTTTATAGATTCAACTATCAATGAAATTACAACTTGACCTAATTTGGTAGTGTTGCGTAACAGAAGAAAGCTCACTTGAGAAAACTCATTAGCTATCCTGAAATAATCTTTCTTT
The DNA here is from genome assembly GCF_015832195.1 of Motacilla alba alba. Classification (NCBI taxonomy): domain Eukaryota; kingdom Metazoa; phylum Chordata; class Aves; order Passeriformes; family Motacillidae; genus Motacilla; species Motacilla alba. The sequence goes on along the minus strand of NC_052022.1, from coordinate 30,762,287 downwards.
CTAAACTATTAAAAAATATTATTTCATAAATATTTTGAACTATATTTTTAGTTTGTTGAAAATTAAGATCTGCTGTGTTTGGTCAGGTACTGCCCCTGACTAAAGTATATTATCATGATCAAATATAGGAATAGAAAAGTCAGTTATTCAGTGTGAATTAGTACATGAAATACCAGATATGCCACATTAACCAAGTGACTAGTCCACTTCTGTTTCTACTCTATATAATCAGTGGACAAGACATATTTTTAATTCTAAGGAGAACTAGAAAGACTGATGGAAGGCCAAAATATTATTAAATTCCAAGACAAAATTTACTTCTATAGCTTAATACATTTGGAGTTCATGGCAACCCAGTGAAAAATAATTTGACATCTCTGCAAGATGTTCAAATGGGAACACAACTAAGGACACATATAGATTTTGTAAAAAAACTACAGCAAGTTGTACTTATTTAACAAAAAATAACAACTAGTTTAAAAAAACGGGCTGCATCTCCAAACTATAGAACAAACTTGTTACTTTTCAAGAACACCATATGTGACATGACTTGAGAAGCTGCAGAAAGTGACATTACATCTAGATCTTCACATGTGAACATGAACGAAAACCAAGAATATTTTTGTGGCTTAACTGGCTTAACTGAAAGTTGGATGGAAGCCCTGATAATTCACTGCTAGCTTTCTCCCTACTGATACCAAAATGAAATTATATAGCAGTGTGCTAACCAGTAGTCCCAGTAATCTTGGATTCTCCCCACCTGGGGGTCTTGTCACTGATGCAGGGGGTATCTATAATGCTGTCTCTCCCTCCAGTCTTGTTCTGGCACCATGGAGTTGAGCAGCAGCTACAGGGTCTGGCTAGGGAAACAGGGTACATGCTCAGAAAGCTCATGGTAAGATTTATGCTGCCACACCTACTGCTACCAATGCTGAACTCATGCTGCACAAGCTGCCAACTCCAGGAAAAGCATATCAATAGTTTGTCATATTTTCCATTAGGTTTTACCACCAGTTCAGTGTCTGCAGAGTGAGAATCCACTGGTCAGCCTACTTTTTGTTCTATCACAGTGGTTTTTCTGTGTCTTTCCAAACAAGTGCATTTTTTGTCTTAATTTCGTGTGCTATAAAAAGGGAGATATTTTCTAAAGTCTTCTAAAATTCATGGATGAATAGTGTCCTGCACAGTAAATTCAGAGTGCTGCTATATGTAGGCATGTCTAGTTTCATGTCCTCCAATTTATTCATCTATAGAATGAGGATTATTCTATGTATCACTAAGACGATGAATTAATGAGTGTCCCTCAAGTATTCTAAAAACTTGAAAATGGATACAGCATTCAATTAGTTTGCTAATTAGTTCCACCACATGTACACTTCATGAAGTTTAACTCTGCAGAGAGACCAGCGAGCAGGAGACAGGGAACAGTGATGTTATGGTGAGCAGGGTGATAGTAAATTAATAGCCATTATAAGCAGATTATATTTTATCAGCTGACTAATGTTGTTGGCTATTTGTTGGGAATTGGTTTTATAGAAAATATGTAATTCAGTTTACAGATCTACTGTACTAAAAATGAGCTCCTCCCCCAGTTTTACCAGTCAAGTTCCTTTGTGGCAGGGTGCTGAGCCCTTCTTAAAATCCAAGCAAGAATAAAAAAGTTTGCAGGCAGTTTGCAGGATTGACATGTCATGATTTGTCACACTGTTAACACCTAAAACATATGTTTGCACACTGCCCACAGTACTGGGTGCTCCTCAGGACACAGAGCACATGAACAAAGTATTGGGGCTACCACTGTATTTTTCCTGACCTCCTTGGTTTATATATATATATATATGTATGTATGTATGTATGTATGTATATATATATATATAGTAACCAAAAGACTGCTGACCAGCTAATATCCCGTGTGTCTGACCTTACTGTAGTTCCCCCAGAAAAGAAGATCCTTGTGTTATGAGTAAAGAGGTGCTAAGTTTAGTCAGACATCACTTTCCCTGAAGGTTCCTCAGAGCCTTCTCCCCACTGCAAGCCTTGCAGGCATTTGCTGTGTGCTTTCTGATATGCAACAGCTTTTTGGTGGGCAGTCTGCACAGGAATTGTGGGTGAAGTGCAGCTGTTAGAGCAGTGACTGTGCAGCCATACAGCAAAGCTCATAGCTGCAGGATCAGAGAGGACAATAGGGAATGTGGAGTGAGTAACAGTAGCATCTGAAATGCAAGATGCAAGCCTTTTATTTTAGGTATTAGAAAAACATGGAAATTAAAGAATGGCCGGAGTAGAACAATGGAAGTGGCTTCACCGGCCAGGTCGAAGCAAACAGTGTGATAAAAGCATGAAAAGAAGAAAAACAGATTAATTGATCTCAGTAGTATTGTCAGCATGGAAGAAGCGAGGAATTAAATTTCAGTAGTTAATTATGCAGAAGAAAATAACGCATACTACAAATAAAATTAATATGGTACACGCTGTCCTTGTTCTCTCTCTCCACTATAACTTCACAGTAGTCAAACAGAATTTTTGTTGCAGCCTTGGAGCCAACTCATAAGTATAATCTTTGTATTGGAGTCTGTGGCAGATCAGTAAATAAGGGAAATGGGGTTTAACTAGCATTCCACACAGGTCATCTCACAGAAGCAGGAGATGTGAGCAGGCTCATTGGAAAGAGGGGTCATGGATTAAAGGAAGGTCTTGCTGGCTACACATTAGGCTACACTGTGGCAGGTTTTATGGACCTCGTGAGATGCTAGACACTTTCAAGCTTTTCTTGATCTCAGAAATATTTCAATACTAGGACAATTCCTATTAGAAAAGAGCTCAGAAGGTCTTTATTCTCCTGCTCCAAGCAAAGTCAGCTATGAGATCAGGTTGCTCAAAGCTTTATCCAATTCCAAGGCTGGGGACTGCAAAATCTCCCTGAATTACCTGTTCCACTGCTTCTCTGTCATCATTTGCATCTTCTTTTATCTCATCTGAGAAATTAATTAATGCTTCCAGTTGCCAAATATTGCCTATATCTCTTCCTGGTTCATCCAGTAGTGGAACCTTGGAATTTTTTATTCTGCTAAGGAAGCACAACTAGCTGTTTGTTTTTTTTTCTACACTGTTCATACAGTATGGGCTGTGGGACTGTGAGGAGAGAATAAGAGCCAAGGAAGATGATGCTGTGTTATAAACTTAACCTCTCACCTTTGTTGAGGGAATCATAAAGCATTAGAGGATGGCCAAGTTAAGAACAGTCTCACAGTTTGTGTATTTAAATTCTGTAGGCTAAAAGGCTCTAGTGCAGTGCTTTTAGGAGAACCACCTGACTTCTGTACAAGCTGAAAATATTCTCACTGTCATCAGAACAAAGATTTCAGTCCCCAGGGATGTTTTGTGAAAGAAAAGAAGCAGCTGTACAAGCATTCCTGCCAAAATAATCAACAAAACATAACTATCAGTAATTGGAGTGCATGGCTGTATATTTTGCACCCTGAGAACCACAGGGAATCAAAATTAGAGTGACAGCTGTGGAAGAAGCCATTAAATCATAAGGGAAATAGAAAAAGACAGCAAGACATTCCATGATAAAGATTTTTATTTATTTTGAGGTATGCCTTTGTGCCCTCTGAGGCAGAGGTCAGGCTGCTCATCACCTCAGCAAATTAAAAATCAGCAACGTCATTTGGGTACCAAACCAAACAATGATAAATGTTGTTCCCACACCTATGCACAAGGTGTGGCACTCTGATCTTTCATCAAATCTCTGTTTGCAGAAAAACAGCTTGCTAGATAAAGCCACTGCCCAGCAAGAGCCTTTCATAATGACCACTCTACATCTGGCCAGGTTACCCAGGAAATTTCCTCCAATGAATAATCCTTCCTGTCTGAAGTTGTCATGTTTTGTATAATTCTGCAGACACCACAGGGTGCTCAAGGACAAATATTGGCCGGATTACACCACACTCCCTCCTGAGACATAATGCAGAATTTTCAGTCAGGATGTTGCAGCTGTTCCACCGCTGTGCATTGCAGTGCTATGCAACAATTAAGGCCAGGAAATGGAGATTACTTCATACCTAGTGCAGAGAGGGTGATGACTTTTAAATATCCTCAGAAGTAAAGTTTTATTTTACAATTAAACAATAAGCAAATAAACACACAAAGCAACGACACTGAAGTCAAGCAGGAAGTATCTTAATGACTTTCAAATATGAAGAAGAACTGAAAGTGCAGTCTAACATCAAATCCCAGTAACACATGGAACATGAATTAACCAGAGCTGAGTTTACCAGAAATATTTCACCTATTGGGTCATACAGAAGATGCTCCACAGGCAGTGAGATCCAAACACACAGTACACTGATGAGAAACAAACCATAAAGAATTAAACAATAAAATGCTGCTAAAAATTTTTACTATGCATGAGCTCTGTTCTGAAAATTAGAAATTGACAGACATATAATAAATAAACCCTTGCAAAAAGACCTATTTACTAGATACATATATATTGCAAAATCTTACCTTTAAAGACGAACTAGTTAGAAAAACCATGAAAAATCAATTGTGTTAATGTCTATGCAGAATGCCCTGCAGTTGTATCTCAGGAAAAACTCTAGTAAATGATACTGTGGAAAAACAATGTTCTAATGCTAAAAAGCAAATGCAGCAAACCTCAGGGAATCTAGTTATTTTTAATTAGTCATGCTAATTAGCACAGTGAAAGCCTCAAAAGTGAAGATGATAATGAAAGCTTAGCATTTCCAACTGCCTGTCTTCTGATACAAGACAACTGAGACTACACTGGCCCTTGTGCAATTGCTAGAATACTGAACAGCCAGCAGCAGTGAGTATAGTGCAAGATGCTGTGCCCTTTTGTTATTGCTGTTCACTTCTTAACAGGAACATTTGACCCTGCAGTATAAGATCTGTCAGGTTCACCTAAGTTCCTGACATTCTGGCCTGCCCTGCAACAGCCAGTACCACAGAGCAGATTTCAGTAGCTGTGCAACTCACTGTTCCTTTTGTGCGCACGACTACAGGAGAGTTGAGGGCTTAAATTAATTCCCTTCCAATAATTATTGAAGCATGAGATTTCATTATCCTTATTTACCTGTACTCTATGACAAAAGAAAACCACCATTAGTGCTCAGAAAATTAGTGTATTAAAAAAATCAGCATTTCAAAACTAGGAATTTCTTTGGCGTTACATTTCACCAACCATGAGCAACAGAAATATTTTCAGTTTTAAATATATTAAAACCTCACCACTCAGTGCTTTTTGTGTTATAAAATTAAATTTAAAAGAGGCAACAATCTCTACTATTTGGATGTCTCTTTCAACCATTTTTCCAGTTCTGATAGAGTCGTAAATAATTCTCCCACATGTCAAACACACAGTATCACTGAAGTGTCAGATCAGAAAGATAACTACTGTCAACACTGCTAGCAAACATCTTGCCAATCATCTAGCAAGTATTTCCTCATTTTTGTTCTGCATAGGGTTAGATATGCAGGCAGAATAGATGGTGCAACCTGTCATTAGAAGCTCTGCTGGGAAGAGGCTGAATACTACAAACCTCTTCTTCCTCCACTTCCCTATCTACATGTTGGAACACAAAACCTTTACCCTCAGTCTCCTCAGCTTTGTCCTCAGCATCAGAATATGAGGCACACTCAAACTCTGCAATGGCTAGAGACTGAATTGTTCAGTAACCAGAGTTAAATGTTCAGCTTTCTTCATCAGCTACATACATGATGCAGCCTGGTCAAAGAAAAATACCTTCAGTTTGAAAATCTAGAAGCAGCTTGAGCACTGACTTTACTGTCAAGATAATATATTGAGGTATACATTTAGTACTGAATATGCTTGCCAAGATAAATACTAAGATATCCTGTATGGTTTTGGACTGGAGTAGTGCCTGAAAGAAAATAGCAAACTGCAGTGGTATCAGATGCGTATTTAGGTCCTCCTTTAATTTCCTCCTTTGCTGTTCTGTTTGTAAGAATTTTAATTTTGTCCAAGTGTTAACTCACCTGAGTTTAGGTTTTAATGACTTCTGTAAACTTGAAAAAATATTATTTGAGTTATCCGTGATGACTTAAAAATCCTTTCAAAAACAGCATCTGGCATCCTCAGAGGTCATCAAGCCCAAGACAGAATTGTGCATCAGCAGGCAAGACAGATCAGATGTGGAGCAAGAACAGCATCTCTTAAGGTATAAAGCTATTTTAAATTCTTTGTGGGTTTTTTTTGCTTGTTTGCAGGGGTTTTTAAGTGCTTAATGTCATCTAACTTCTATATTTGTCCTTATTTGACAACATAAATACATATGAAACATAGAATTCTACAATATAAAGAAATGCTACTAACAATAAATAGAATATGTAGGATTATTATCTAATATAGTAGGCTTATGTGCATATATATAAACTTGTATTTCTGTATTCACAAACTTCCACACAGTTAAATTTATACAGATGAGACTTGAAATTTGATTAAATCTAATGAAAATCCTCCAGCAGCAAGATGTTCAAGACTGTGCTGCTTAAATTCCCTGCAAGAAGAATGCAATAACCCAAATAGTTCTTCACCACCTAAACCTTGCTCATCTTGCTTTGTAATCAAGGCATTTGATTCAAATTATCTACAGGAGGAAAGCAGCAGAATTTAGCTTTGCAGAATACCATTCATTTAAACAAGCAAGATGCAGATCACATATCCAGGTTCTTCTGTAATAAGATGATAATGACTTAGTTACAGTTTAAAATACTAAATATGAGAGTAAACAAAAAGAAAATGCTTTTTATTGCATATAAGAAATGTATTTCATTTCCCAGTGTCATCTCTGAAGAAAATTTTCCAATTTTTCAGTCATTCAAATAATATATTTTATTCTCCAAGGTGTTAGCTGTTTTATTAAAAAGATAAAGGCAGAGCACTGATGGAGGAAGCATATAGTCTGCTGGAGTCTAGTTTAGTGCATGATTGAAAATAAGCCTGGCAAAGTCTCCTGGCAACACTTTGTGCAAAACACAGTAAACAAATAAGTGTAAGTTACATGAACAGTAATTGAATGCTAAGGGCTTCATTTCTTAGCCAAAAATACTTCCAATGCCTCTATGGGCAGCTCAGGAGCTGCTGCATCCATTTCAGTAGCAAACAATATGTGTTAGGCTGTATTCAGAGGACATACTTAACAGAGGATTAAAAGTCAATTAAATACTTCAGATAAAAAATAAAATTTAAAAAAATGAGCAATTCTTGTCTTCCTCTGATTTTAAAGGATCATGACCTCCTTCTAGTTAATACAATTTTTAATCAGATACCTTAATGCAATCTGTGTAAGTAGCTGTGTAAGTAATAGGGTAAATCTGATAGTTGCAAGGACTATGAGGCCTCTTCAGCAAGTGTTGGCCAAACCTGCACTGCTTTAATTGTGCTGATCACTGTATAAATTCCAGAAAAGTTGTGAGAGATTTATCTCTTTAACTCTGCTTACCATTAAGCCAAGCACAGCCTGTGACACCACTGTTCAGGGGCTCAGATGTAGGGGTTTTTTCCTACTGGGACAGAGAACTCAAGAACCCTTGCAGTCAAATCTTAACCATACTCTGTGTCTAAAAATTGCTTTAAATTTTGAATTGTCTTTTGAGCTCTGAACACTGTCCATAAGAGGATTTTGACCAATGCATTATCTCCTGGATAATAATTTTTCAAGATTTCATTGAAAGTGGAAACAGCAGAGAAGGCGAAGATACAAAGGAAGTAAAACATAGTTGCCCATTTTCCCTTCTTTACAGAGAATTTTCATCCTTTTGAACTGGAATAATTCCAGAAACGTATGTTCCTTCATTACAATTTATTGTCATGCCTCTCTATTTGTTCTGGTGAGAATCAAATGTAGTCACATCTTGTCCATGTTGCTAGGAATTTTACCATTTTACTAATGGGTACTCTAAATTTTCCTCCTCTATGCCATGTAAACTGGTGCTGACAGGACTGTCACTTCAACCTATTGAGACCTATAAGCAACCTATAAGCAAAATTTGGCAAAGCTTGTTTATTCTGAATTCAGTATTTTTATTTCTGACTTTCCCTGCTAACCAAGGTCACTACTTCTCAGTAAGTCTGTCAAGTTACACTGGCACTGTCATATTTGTAACCTTGTAAAAAAGTTTTACAAGTTTGCTTTAACAGTATTGACTGAACTTACATTGTCTGTAGGCTGAGACATTAATTGACAGGTATCTAGCGCTAGTTTGGGGTTGTTTTGTTTTCCAGACAGCTACTGTACTGATTTCTGAAGTGCTAAATACCAGTACCTTTCTTTGAAGAAATGTCAGAATATTAATAAAAAGGATGTTACTCAAATGCTCAATGTTCAAAATTTGATTTTTGATTATATGATATAATGATTTATCTAGATAGAAGGCTACCTCTCTCACATGTGATAACGTATGTCAGTGGCAGAAAGACCTTAATTCTATTACCTAAATTACTGTTAAATTCAGAGCCGTGGGCAATACTCAACAATTAAAATACATACCAGGAATATGCAATGATACCTCTCCCTCCCTTGTGGTTATTCTTGCTCCAAATGATGAATTAACATTTTAAAAATCAGCACTGACAACACCAGGAAATGCAAGCAGCATTACTGCATTTTAAGTAACTGTACCAGATACAGATATGGCAAACATTCAAAGCCTATCAGCATTTTCCTTGCTGGTTTCTCCCTTCTAGTGGCTCCTCCTTGAAAGGGAAGGAATCTTTTGAGGGCTATTACACTGCCTAAAACCTGAGATTCCTACACCTCACTGTAGTGAGGCACCTTACAGCCTTCCCTTTCATACTGCCATAGACCCTTCTTCCTTTATTGCAACATCTGTACTTATTCCAAAAACTGTGTTAAAGTGGGAAAGAGTATAGGACCAGTGAGGGTGTTTCACAGAGGAGTATTTGGGGAAAACAGTTGCATCTCAGTGAGGTTTAGACTTTAAATAAGGCACAGAAACTTGTAACCAGGGAATCTTGCCCTTTTTTTATGTCAACGTGACTAATAGAAATGTTTTGTGCTGTGATAACCCAAAATAAATGTTTCATGAACTCTTTTCTGTGAGCTTTTCTGTCAGAGGTCACCAAGCTGTGGAATGTTTAGTCTGCCGCTCCATGAGAACTTGATCAGAATATTTTCTTTCCAGTTACTGAGGTGAAGGGTCTAGGTTGCCAAGCAAGCATGAAGGTTTAAAACAGTCAACATAAAAACTGTGATAAAATTAAAATAGATAAACATTTGCCATTCGGTGCAGTGAATATTTCTGCAATGAGTAGTTTTCTGACTGTGACTTCATAAAGCAAAAAAAGCCCAATTTTAAATATAGAAATAGTGATTTAAACATGGAAATACTAATGTTCATTGGTGGGACATGAATAAAAGCCAGGACCTCCAAGTTCTGTTCCTCACCCTGACAACTCACTCAGCTTTGGCTTAGATTTCCTCTCTGTATTCGACCTCAGTTGGGCATTTTGAGTTCTAAGGACCTGAAAGCACTAAATATCCCACTCACCATAAAAGGATTGTGAACAAGTATAACCCTCAAGACTGAAAGTTCTACTAAGGGTTCGGTTTCTTTGGGTCCCAGGTTGTTTTGCCATGTGTGCAGGCTGATTTGTACCAAAACATCGAGTAGAGAGAAGAAAAATAAAAACAAAACTGGCAAAGAGTAAGGACAGTGGGCAATGGCATAAATGGGAAGGCCTCAGCACAGCCTAAGACAGAAAGAATTAAGTTTAAAAATAAATTAAGCCCAAGCTGTTTGAAACCATGGCACATTAGAATTTGAAAACCTTAGTGTTTCATTTCAAATAACTCCCATCTCCAAACCTGGAAAAACAATCTCTCTAGTGGCTCTATTTGCCCAATAGCAGGAGCTAAGTCCAAATGTATGTGACAGGGAGAACAAAGGCACCAAAAGCACACGAGAGCTACACATTTAATAAAACAACCTAGGCAAGATCCTAATCCAACTGGGCATCTCCGAGCAAACAGCTTTACCTTTACTCTTGCCTCAGAGAGCCTTACAAAGGTATTATGCATTTCCCCCTTTCTCCAGCCTGCTCAGACACGTTCTGTTCTGCCCAAGCTCTCACTTAGGTGTCTGTTGTGTGCCTATGGAACGTGCTTTATGGGGCTGCAACCTATCTCAGCTGAAATTACCAATCTCCTGATTCCAAGAGCCCCATATCATGGGAGCAAAAGCAGGCTGCCTCTTCCATGCCTTCAGCCCATCCTGCTCAGGCCTGCCTACTCCTCCAAAACAATCTAATCTCCGGGTTTTATCTTCCAGAAAATATCGGTTGTACATAGTATTAAACACAGTACTTACTGTCGTGGAGGCACTCCCAACAGGAAAGAGAAGCAAGCCCATAATTATCCCTCCAGTCTTCTCCAGACTCCCTAATGCAGCTTCCAAAAAGCACTTATTGGGCAGTAAGTCTTCACTTGAGTGACTTCTTGACTCTCCACTCAGAGTGTTTTCGGTGCAGTTCTCTCTTCCTTTTCTCATTAGGCAGAAATATTAGAACTAATTTGATTTTATATCAAGATGCCCAAACCAAGATAATCCAAATGAGGAATCCGTTTATCCAAAGTTCCTGAGCAGTTCTAAGCCTCTCATACACCTGCTCTTTGGTGGCACCAACAGAAGAGCTCCCAGCATCCAGGCACCAGGCTTCCATCTTCACACTGCAAATAAAATGTTTGTTTAGTAAGACACAGCACTTGATTTTTTTTGAGACCCCTGAACATTCCACTGCTCAAAATGTGTATCTGGAACTCTGATCCCATATTCAAAATAGTTACTGCAGGAAACCTGTGCATTGGTCATTCACAGCATGTGAGGGACTGCCCTGCAAGAGACAAACCCAAATCCCATAGTTCTGCATTTCTGAGTGAAACTAGCACTAACATGAACTGAACTCTCTTCTAAAGTCTAACAAAGTGCACAACAAATTGTTCTGCACTAAGGAAGGAAAAATTATGAAAATTAAAGGTCAAACTGTCTTCTCCACTACAGCAACATAAGACCTGGAGAAAGGCTCTCATTAGAACTACTTCAGTTTTACATTGAAGAGCAGAGTGAACTTGGAAAAGTCTATTTTTAAATTCTCTCTTACTTAAATCATCAGATGAAAGACTGCTGGGAGTATTTTACAAACAAGATGTTCAGTTCAGTACTTTTAGAAGCTTTGAGGTATGCAATCAGATTGTAAAAACTAATGAGAGTGATGATAGCTCTCAGCTATTTTGACAACAGCCTTAAAATCTTCCATGTGAAAGTGATGAAATTCTGCTTTTAATTAGAAAATTAATAATAAAAAATAATAATACTTGTGAATTACACAATTTTTTGTGCAAACAAGTTCTGAGATTCCTTTAACAGTGTGTCAGAAGTGCTGAAAAAACTGACTCTACTTCAAAACCATAAAAGTGCTCAGACTTCTTGTTTTACTTGCAATGAAGGGATTTTTAAAGGAGGATGATTATAGGTTTTGCAAGGTTTCTTGTGTCCTTGACAATCTACGTACTTAACCTAAGGAAACATTCCAGTGTATATATCCAGATTCCAGTGTATATATAGTGTAGATTCCAGTGTATATATCCAGTGTATATATCCAGATTCCAGTATAGATTATATATATATATATAATCTATATATAGTCTATATATAGACTATATGTAGATTAGTATAGATTATATTAATCAGTATAGATTATATATATATAATCTATATATTATATATATATATATATAATCTATATATAATACATATATATATATACATATATATATATATATATATATATATATATATATATGTATTCCAGTGTAGATTCCAGTATATATATCCAGATCCTTTGCTGTGTAAGTTAATCTAACTCACTTCAAATCCTGATGTCTCAGGCAAATTAGCAGAAGGATTACCATAAAGAAAACCAAATTAATTTCAACAATTTGAATTTTCTTAGACTGGTATAAATTAGAAAATTATTAAAATATAGGTTCAACTGTGAAATTCACACAAAGATTGATGCTACACCTCAGAATCTGCTTATGTGGATTATGATGATACAATGTCTGAATACAAAACAACCCCAGATCAGAACTGAGGATGCTCCAAAACAGACAAAACCCTACATAAATGCAATATCCTCTGACTGTGCTGTCCCCTTTTAGAGACCTCATCCACCTGTCTTACATGGCTGGCCCCACTCTTTCCTTGACTGTCTCTGAGCAGCCAGCACAGTTTCAGCTTGCTCTCTTGTGGCCAACATTAGAGCTACAATAGTCCTGGTGCTACTCCCCTCCAAGGACCTCTGTGACCGGCTCTTCTAAAGCATGGTGAGTTTCCTCAGAGTGCAGTCACTTACAGCTGAACCTCACACTGGAACCCACAACTGATTATGATGGCTGAACGTGTTTCCAAGTGTCAGCTGAGAGACACAGAATCGAGTGCAGGCAGATTTCCAGCCCGCAGCAAAAAGCAGGGAAACGTTGAGGCTGCTGAGCCTCCAAAGCAGTATCAGTGCTACCCTGTGCCTCTCACAGCTGGAAAATCCTCTGACACAAATGCACTGCCAACATCATGAGCAGAGGCCTTCAAGACTTGACAGTGTTGTCACAAGGATGATCTCACCTCTTCAGCGTGGTTTTAACAGCAGCCTTTTGGAGCTTGAGCTCGGTTATTTAAAGGTTACTGTTTTGGCCATGCATTTGCTACAGGTCAGGGCAACTTCAAAGAATTTCTGGCATCAGTAACTACTTCTGGTTTTTAGCTGTTTACATGACTTGTTGGGTAATTTATTTTTTTATATTTTTAAAGATGCCAGATACTGAAAAGGTGAGGGCTTTAAAAGACTGAAATGTTTTTTGATACTTTATTAACATTGTGTCAGGCATTATTAATATCCTGAAGTAGTTTCATGATAGTAAAAGAAAAGTAGTTTAGAGCACCAGAGGTGGCACAAGTGCACAGACACAAGCAGAATGACCAGAGATGTGTCACTGAATGACATTTCCCACTTAGCTGTCAGCCAGATGAGCTCTAAGTGCCCTCCCCAGCTCTCAGGAATAACAGTGCAGGCACATTGCAACACCAGAACTGCAGCAGCCCTGAAAGGAGCTTGAGTGGAGATGACACTGCCCTGCACAGGGAGTGAAAAGGTGCCAACCTTTCCCTTTGCTGAGCTGAAAACACAACTGCTTTTATTGTGGGTATGACTGTAATTTCAGGAGTGATCTTGTCACAGGAATTCATTCATTTTAAAAGGAACTGTCAAAAGCCTCCTCCATATCAGTAAAAGAATCGTCCATTTGTGGTAAGACCAGAAGTTAAAACCATTCCACATTTGCTATTGTGCCTCAAAGCCATTATCATCACTCTTCTGAAACAGTCAATAACACTAAGTGTTGGGGTTTTGATTAATAAACATTAACTGCATTTATTACTGCACATAAAAAGGATAATCAGTACAGAAATTATACTTTGACTACTGGGTTACTTGATCATCAACCTTTGTAACATATGAACAACAAATAAAGCTTGGGCAGCAGAGGGTTGGGAGTTACTCAGATTAAACACATTACTCACCAGAACAACAGTGACAAACTACAAAGCACACTGAGCAATAGCACCAAAACTGATCTGTGTGACCCAGATATGTGCATTTCTTCTAGAAGTCAAAGCACAAGCCCCAGAACCACTCCAACCTCTGGCCAACAGCTCCCCAGCAGCTTCAGCTGCTCTGCTTTGGGACTGCCAGAATCACAGCAGCACTGTGCACTGCTGAGAAAAACAGATCAGCTCCCTCCCCTGTCGCACCACACAGCCCCACAGCCAGCCATGGTGGGGCAAGGCTGGAGGCACAAGTGTGTGCTTAAAGTGGAGGGAAGAGCAAGACTGACCTTTGAGGCTAGTGTAACCTCAGTTTCTCTCTCTGTTGAAAGCAAATAAGCACAACTTTTGCAAGTAAGTGTATTGCCAAATATTTTTATAGCCAAATTGTCTCGCTTCATCCTTCTACTAGGAGCCAAAATCCTTGTTCTTCCTATACTGCTGCCAAAAATTTTGGTCAGCATCACAGACATGCCAACCAAGCTCATGGATACAACCAAAGTGCAATCTTGCTCACAAACTCTTAAGTATTATCAAAATATATAATATATATGATTATGTGAGATTAAAGCGAACAAAGTTAACACTCCTACCTCTCTTACTAAAGTTGCAAATATTTCAAACTGTTCATGAAGTTTTGAACTATATTTGCACTGCAGTCAGTACCACAAGGACCACAAGTGGGATAGAAATCTCATAAAATTCTACAACTGAGCAATTGGTAGCAATTGGTCTGTAAGTTTGGATTACTCTTGAGTGCTTAGAATAATTATACAATGTTTAAAAAGGAAAGGGATAAATATGAGACGATGTATTTACTAAGACAGGTAGACATATGCATCATTGTGACATATCTATAGTAGAATGGAAGAGACAAAGAAATGTTAAGATAACCTTGCGTGGACGGTCTTAAACATTGATCTTGTATAATAATAAAATCATAGAATCCTGGAATGCTTTGGGTTGGAAGGGATCTTAAAGATTATCTCATTTCAACGCTCTGCAATGGGCAGGGTGTCTCATAGCCCAGTGCAACCTGGCCTTGAACACTTGCAGGGACGGAGCTGCCACAGGTTCTCTGGGCAACCTGTGTGAGTGTCTCACATCCTCCGTGTAAGCAATTTCCATCAAGTATCTAACCCTGCCCTATGTCAGTTTGAGTCCATCCCCCCTTGTCCTGTCACTACATGCCCCTCTAAAAAGTCCCTCTCTGTCTTTCTTGTAGAAACATGTCCTAATGATGCATTACCACGTCTGGGGTCACCATTTATTACGGCGGGTCTTCTGGGCAGTCAGGACTTGGTGAAGGGAAGGAGAGATCTTGACTCCATTTCAGAAGGCTGGTTTATTATATTATGATATATATTACATTAGAAAAGACCACACTATAACTATACTACAAAGAACAAAGAGAAAGAATCATCAGAAGGCGAGACAGGAATAGAAAGGAATGAATAACAAAGTTCTGTGACTCCCAGAGAGTCCAAGAGCTGCTGCCTCCTCGATTGGCCACCAAGTAGAAACATCCCACACTGACCAATCGAGGAAGCACCTGCTGCATTCCACAGCAGCAGATAACAAATTGTTCACACTTGAAGCTGAAGCCCTTCAGCTTCTCAGGAGAAGAAAATCCTAGCAAAGGGATTTTTACAAAATATCACAACCACAATGATGACCATAATGAAATATATGACCCTAATGTCTGCAAAAATATCCTATGATTCATATATCTTCTGGAATACCTTTAAGCAAAGGGGTTTGAGAGCCCGGGCTCACAGCACACCAAGCCGACACACTCCACAAGGAGCACACTTTCCAAGCCTCATTCCAAACATCCGCTCCACCTTGGGCGTGTCCCGATGTCCCCCGGACACGGCTCCAGGAGCTCGGTCCCGCCGCAGCGCCGGCTTCCCCCGCGCGGGGGCGCGAGCCCCCTCACGATTCGCGCCGTCCGGCCCGCGCCCCCGCGCGTGCTCTGCCGCGCCTGCTGATTGGCGCCCGTCAGGCGCGCGCTCGGCCGCGCCCGCTCATTGGTGGCGTTCTGCGCGGGCCCGCCTGCGCGCATGCGCTCCGGCGCGGCGGGCTTGGGCGGCTGTGCGTGGGGAGCGGGGCTGTCGCCGCTGCCGGCTCGGAGCGCCCGGGGCCCGCCGGGGCCATGTCGGGCCGCCCGCCGCGGCAGGAGGCTGGGGACAGCGCGGCGCTGCGCCACAAGGAGGAGCTGAGCCGGCGGGTGAGCGGAGGCGGTCCCGCGGGGTCCTGTGCCGGCCTCCGGGCCGAGGCACGGGCGGCCCCCGGAGCCTGTCGCCTGGGGCGCGGGCAGAGTGAGGAAGAGGAGGGCGGGTGCTGTCAGAGGCCGGGGCTCCTGTGCCCGGGGTTGCGCCCTCGGGCCCCGAGAACAACTTGCATTTAACGAGGCCTTGTTGCCTCGCTGATAGCTCGCTTGTCAAAATTGGTGTTTTGGGTCTTACTGCTTCAACTTGAGCGTGAAATGCCAAGTGAGGCGCAGTGAGGTTTTTCTCACAGAATATCGTGAGTTTCAAGAGACGTCTAATGGTGGAGTCTAACTCCTGTACTGCAAGGGACACCCCAAGAATCACACCGTGTGCCTGAGCACGTTATCCAAAAGCTATTTGAACTCTGTCAGCCTGGTGCTGTCACCAATTTCCCTGGGGAGTTCAATGCCCAGCCACCCTCTGGGTGAAGAACCTTTTCCTGGTATCCAATCTAAACATCCCCTGACCCAGCTCCAGGCTGTTTCCTGTGGTACTGTCACTGGTCACCAGGGAGAAGATCAGTGTCTGCCCCTCCACTTCTCCCCCTAAGGAACTTCAAGACTGCTGTGAGTTTCCCCTCCAGGTACCCTCACCTGCTTCTCACATGGCTTCCTTCAAGCCTAGTTCAGCTTCATCTGCCCAAAATGTCCCAAGAGATTTCAGCCATAGAGGCTGGTGCCCTTCATTTATCCTCTCCCTCTTCCCTGGTGCCCACAGCTTTGTTCAGTATGCAACCTGCCAAGCCTGCAGAACTTTCACTCCAAAAAAACCTCATAGCAACCTGCCAGTATTCCAATAGGGCCTACAGGGAAGCCAGAGAAGGGGCTCTTTGTCAGGACAAGGAGGTAGTGACAAGGAAGACAAGGAGCAATGTGTACAAATTGAAAGAGGGCAGATTTGGGTTAGATGCTAGGCAGAAATTCTTTGCTGTGTGAATGGTGAGGCACTGACACATGTTGCCCTGAGAAGCTGTGGATGCCCCAACCCTGGAAGTGTTCAAGGCCTGGAGCTACCAGGTTTAGTGGGATGTGACCTGCCCATAGCAGGGGGCATGTTGGGACTAGATGATCTTTAAAGTCCCTTGCAGCCCCTTAACATTATGTGATTATATTAAAAAAAATTACTTCTGCATGGCGGTGTAGAGAAACAGTGATATTTTTGATTGCCTGGAAGCTGCAAAGCTGGGACATCACAGAGCTGCAGGTTGTCACTTCTGTTGTGGCTTAGTGACTGGTTTAGTCCTTAGCAGAGGATGACTCTGCTGCTTTGCCTTGTTGGTGTGTAGATTCAAGAGATTGATGTAGCTGCTGAAAAGTTGCACTTTGAGTGTGCCATATTCAGTTTGGCTCACCTCACTCTGTGGCAGCTTCCTACTGTTGCACCAGTTGCAGGAGAAACGAAGGAAGAGCAGGGAAACCAGTGTTGTTTGCCTCTAAGAAAATACAGTGTGCCTTCTGAACAGATTTTGTTTCAGATTTTGGCTTTTGCAACAGTCCTTCTCTTTAGCGTTCACAGCTGTCGTTGTAAAAGAAAATGGGAATATCTGCCACATCTGTCAGTGCAGAACAGAGTGGTAAATCCCACTAAGGAAGTGAATGTAACAATCCAGAGCAATAGAAAGGCTCCCATTGCTCCTGATACAGTTCTAGAGTAATAAGAGTATTTGGATTTGCCTTAATTTCATTTTGAATCTGGAGCATACCTGTGATTATAAAGTGTTTTCTTGATATTATGCTAATTTCTAAAAAAATTTATTTGATGTTGTATTCTTTGTGTACATGTTCTCTTCTAAGGGGGAGAAATGTGCTCTGTGATTATAAATAGTTATAGGTACTGTGGCTTCCCAGAGGCTTTAGAAGGTAGGAGAAATACCAATGCATACAAAATAGACTGTTTCTAGAGAAATTAAGTATGTAACTTTTATACTTACTTCGTCTTCAGTGATTCATTTGGAGAACAGCAGCTATACATGCATGTTGCTGTCTTAAAATATCAGTAGACATGCTCACCACTAGGAATAGAATATGATGGTTTGTTTTTATCATTAAATTCAAATGCATCTTTTGCCTTTCAGATTAAAGAGCAGAAGGTTGTAGTCGATGAGCTTTCTAACCTGAAGAAGAACCGGGTAAGGTTCTACAAATTTGCTTTTAACTATTTCATTTCAGCAGAGAAATAAAGATAGAGACAAGAAATAAACATAGGGACGAGAAGGGCAACAAAATCAGAGCATGCTGTCTTTAATTTGTTGTAATCCAGATTTTAATAAACATGTTGACTGCTGTGCTCAGAATAATTTGTCCTGCAAATTATTTGATTTTGTATACTTGGGCAGTGTTGGGGTTTTTTGCTTTATGTTTTTTGAGTTATTTCATTAAGATGTTTGAGTTGATCACAAGGATTCATGACGTATTCTTACTTTTTCTGTGCATTTGTTTAAAAAAGAATGTGATCCCTTGTGGATGAGGAAGAGAGAAATTCAGAATTGTCTTAGGTTGAGCATTAAATGTTTTTGATGGTACAGCATTAGAATGCTGGTGTTCACAGGGCAGAACTTACCCCTTACCCCTTCACTTTTATACCAGGAGTCTCTTTGGACGCACAGCAGCTTCTGCTGCAGTGTGGGTCCAGAATCTGCTGCTTTGACTTAATACAGTGTGGGTTTTCTTTTACAGAAAGTTTATAAGCAGCAACCCAATAGCAACATATTCTTCCTTGCAGACCGGACAGAAATGCTGTCTCAGTGCAAAAGTAAGTTTGCAGTGTAAAAGTATCTCTAATAGTTAATGTTTAAAAGCTGGATTTGTAGCTGATTTCAAAGGTACATTAAAATGAGGAAATTGCAGCTGTGTGTCCAATACAAAGTAATAGGAGAATGGATAATAGAGGTGATGATGGAACAAGCATTAAAAGAGTATAAATTTAGAAGTATAAATTTAATTTCTGGAGTGAACAATTGCTGCTTCTCTTTGCTTTGATTTGGGTTAATAGCATTGCCATTTTAGTTGTCAGTTCCCTTTTCTTACTACAAATGTTGAAGTCATACTGGTTATGTAGGAGATGGCCATTCCCCTATTGCACTGTGGCTTTCTTTGGAAAAAAAAATCATCTTTGTATAATCAAAGAGGAATATGCTACAGCAAGCTTATATAGCTTGTGTTAGTAATGATGGAACACAAAGATAGCACTTTGCCTTATTAGTGTTTTATGTTTATCACTTTAATTGAACAAGTGGCTGGAATTATTCATTTTGTAGATATACACTTAAACTTACCTAGGCATAAACTTTCCTGTTTATGAAACTGATTATTTCTGTAATTTTCTCTTACACAGATACATTAGATGAATTAAAGAAGGCACATCAGGAGCTGGAAAATTCAGAAAAGGCTAAAATCAAGAAGTAGTTGATGTGAATTCCTCATTGCAATGTGTGGTATTTGCTGTGTTGTTACCTTGTGCAGCCAGCGTGCGATTCACGATTTCCTCAGCGAAGACATCCTCTGCCATCTAAGAAGAAGAGGCCCAGACAGTAGCCAACAGTTGATAAAAGCTGTGTCTGATCTCTCTTATGAATGTCTGTTTTCAGGCCATGTACTTCACTTGAGGGGACTGGTGACTCCTCAGCCTCTGCAAGATGCCAATAACAATGTTTTTCTTTGGAATGGAGAAATTTTCAGTGGAGTGCATGTAGGAAATCTAGAGAATGACACCAAAGTAATGTTTCATCATTTGGCTTTATGCAGCACTGAAATGGACATTCTGTCACTCTTCTCATCACTTCAGGGTCCCTGGTCTTTTATTTATTATGAAGCACCCAGACACAGTTTATGGTTTGGCAGAGATTATTTTGGCCGTCGTAGTTTGCTTTGGCAATTCAGTGATGAGGTTGACAGCGCTTTCTGTCTCACATCTGTAAGTGGTTGCTCTGAATCAGGCAACCAATGGCAAGAAGTCCCAGCATCTGGAATTTTCAAAATTGATCTCAAAGCTTGTGCAGCAACTAAATCTTTGTGTTTAACATTGTTTCCATGGACGTACAGCTGCGGAGAAAAAGCAGTAGAAGAAACATGCGTTAATGCTCTTGACCAAGTGTCAAAAGACTTACCAAATCATGTGCTTCTCGTGGTGAATGAATCAAAGCTGTGTCTTACAGCACCAGTTATCCCCTTAAATAAAACAGTTTCTAAAGCTTCAGGTGAATTTCCAAACTCTAATTTTAGCAACGTTAACTGTGTGGTTTCTGTAGAAACCCTTCAAGACTTTCTTGCACAGGAACACAAGAAAAAATTAGCCTGTCAGTTTATTGATGTTTTAAATGAAGCAGTCAAGAGACGAGTCCTGTGTCTCTTTAGAGATCCAGATCAGATAACAAGAGAAGTTCCAAGCGTGTCTCATAAGAGAGCACATATTGCAGTGCTCTTTTCTGGTGGCATTGATTCCATGGTTATTGCAGCTCTGGCTGATAAACATGTGCCTTTGGAGGAGCCAATTGATCTTCTTAATGTAGCTTTCATGATGAAAGAGCAAGCTAAGCACAGGGGTACCACTAAAAGACATACTGGCCACGAAGCACAGCTTGATTTGCTTTGTCCTCAAGAAAGCTGTCAAGATCCTGCTGCTCACACTGGTATTCATTCATCTTGCTTTGACGTTCCTGACAGAATCACTGGTAGGGCAGGACTGAAGGAATTACAAGCAATTAACCCTTCAAGAACCTGGAACTTTGTGGAAATTAATGTTACACTAGAGGAATTGAAAAAAATGAGAAAACAGCGTATTAATTCCTTAATCTATCCCCTGGATACAGTCTTGGATGACAGTATTGGCTGTGCAATTTGGTTTGCCTCCAGGGGAGAGGGCTTCATTAGTAACCAAGGAGAACTGAAACCATATAAAAGTCCTGCAAAGGTACTGTTTTGTTTTCTGCCTAGTGTTTGACTTCTGAATGTAAAAACAGTTTTGCTTAGGAATCAGCTGTGATTTTTGCTGTTCATAAGGTTTCTGAAATTCAGTGTCAGAATGTAGAATATTCTATAATATTTGTGTAATTCTAGAGTTAAAAATGACATTCAGTTCGTCATGTAATGTGCATGGCTTTTCAGTGAACTTGGATATGCAATACTATCCAATGGGAACAAATAACCACCATCTATCATTTTTTATTCTGATTTCTCAGTCTCTGTTCTGGATGGTTTGTGTAGGGAAGAAGGAGGTGTTTAATTTCAGCTGCTGAAGGCACAGTAATGGGCCAGATGTAATAGTGTTTTTTCTCTTGATAAAACATTTTACTGTACTTACTGAGTAGTCTAAGCCATTTTTATTTTGTGTAATGTAGCTGTTACTAACCCAGTAGCTGGTAAATGATTATTACTCTGGGTATACATTCAGGTAGCTACAACATATGACATAGTCTTTGGCAATGATTTTTAAAGGCTTGTGTTTAACAAATGCTGTTTATTATCCTAGAAACTAACAAATACATTATTCAAATATCCTGGTGTGTTTGTGATACATATGGCATTATTTTGATGGTTTTTTCCTTGTTCCACTAGCAACATTTGTGTGTATTTTAAGGTCTGATAATTTAAGTTACCAGTGACTGTACTGGGAATTGTTTCAGACTTTGTAAATGTGTAAGGCACAGTCCATTCTGATAGGTAATATCTTTAGAAGATGTGTATTACAATTTTTCTCCTTAAGATGCAGTTAAAGATTTAAGGTCTGTTACATATTAACTTGCGTAAATACTAAGAGTTCTTATATTCTGTATCCTCAGGTTGTGTTTACAGGAATTGGAGCAGATGAGCAGCTTGCTGGGTATTCTCGACATCGTGTTTGCTTCACAAAAGATGGCTTAGAGGGTCTTAATAAAGAACTTGAAATGGAGTTAGGGCGCATTTCTTCTCGAAATCTTGGTAGAGATGACAGGATCATCGGTGATCACGGAAAAGAAGCCAGGTATTTCTGTTTTAACACAGAGCAAAACTGGTTTTGCTGGTTAGATGCAGTTTTTAACACCCCTAACAAAATCTTAATTGAAACTTCTGTGTGTTTTATTGTCTCTAGTTCGGCTGCAGTTTTGTTAATGTGTAATGTGTTCTGGAGTTTTTGGTTTTGTTTTTTGAAAAAGTGGTCTGTAGTATATTGTGGAAGAGTTTACTTAAGGAAATTTAGCAACTTGATTTCCATCTCAAAGTTTAAAGAAGCAACAGATGTTGAAATAGGCAAATTCTAGCTGGTTCTATCATTTTAAGCCTAAACAGTCTTTTGCACAACTTTGAAGTGTTCTGGTGTGGGCCTTTGGGGAATGTCTCCAGAGAATGACAGTGTAACAGGAGCTGTGTATTCCTATCCCTGCAATAAACCACAGTCAATATCCACCACATTTCCTGGCTGTTAAGTCTGAGGAGTTGAAGAATCATTTTATTTGTGCCTACTTCCTCCATGCTACCATCAACTTGAAAAAAAATTCCTTAGGTGTTGTCCAGGAGCAGATGGCACGCAGGTGCATGAGAGGTTTTCTCATGTGATCTTTGTGCCAGTATTTTTCCAAATCTGTTCTTAGTTGCACATTTTCACTTCAGCACAAGAACAGTTGCAGTGGTGGATGTGCAGTGCTCCTTAACCATGCACATGATTAGGTGTGAACACATGAAATTCAGAATGATGCCAGCATGTGTTGTGTAATTCTTTTCATTTCAAAGTTAAGAGTCCTTGCATGTAGTAAAGGGGAAAACCAAGATCATTCCTATGCAATTTTTAAAGGGTCTTTCCCCATGTAAATCTCTTTTTCAGGTTTCCATTTCTTGATGAAAATGTTGTCTCATTCCTCAATTCTCTGCCCGTCTCAGAAAAAGCTGATTTGACTTTACCTCGAGGAATTGGCGAGAAACTGATTCTGCGCCTTGCGGCCAAGGAGCTGGGCCTGACAGCCTCAACTGTTTTGCCAAAAAGGGCAGTACAGTTTGGATCTCGGATTGCAAAACTAGAGAGCAACAGTGAAAAAGCATCTGACACATGCAGGAGGCTGAAGTTACTTTCAGTAGATGAGTTATAGAGCTGTATCTGGAGATGTTGCATTTATTCTATACACAAAGTCAATAAATCAGGTTTTCTTAGAATGTCTGGTCTGGGTTTTGGACATAATTAATAATAACCAGAGTTGTACATTTACAAGGAGCTCACTATGAATGCATCTCGTGCTTTTTTTTGTTTTAATACTGAGGTGCTGTTTTTTGTTTTAATACTGAATGCTTAGTTTATAGTACTGGAATTACTTTGGTGATAGCAACACAGCATTTGTTTCTCTGACAGGTGATTTCAACACTTGTAATCCAAGTATTGTCCCTAAACATAACAGCATTGAAACACTTTTCATTGAGCTATTTATAGTTGCATTTATTTTATTAAGTGACTTTTTAAGATGCCATCCATTGTATCTCTTTTAATTTTGGCACCTTGATGGAATCTTCTTCAACTCTTTTTGAAATATCAATTCCCAGGGGAGCTCTAGAAAACAAAATTATGTATTTGTTAAAAATTAACATTGTCATTGCCATATCACACAGATGTACAGCTTCACTTTTATACAATTAGCACAAAAGTCAAAGTATTTCAGTACATTCCCTGCACTTCTAAGACTGTGACCATTAAAATAGCCTATCTCAAGCTGTACCTGGAAATATTTTTACGATTTTTACAATATTTGTGTTTGTAGCCATTCCAAACTGTAGAAACACAGATGTGACTTCAAAGCCAATCTTCTGGGCCTGTTGTATTTAGATTCTGTTTTTAGTTGATAATTCATTTTTATGTCCTGCTGATGAATGCAAAACACTAGAGATTCACAGGTAACTCCTATGATAATCTTAAATAATGTATCATCTACAGCAAGTAAAACTTAGTTTTTTATTCAGTGAACTATATACAGCAAATTATTTTTGAATTAGAGTGTTTTATAATTTTTCATGTGATAACTGTAGTACAATTTTTTTTTTACTGAGACCATCCAAGTCTGTTTTTCTGAAAAAGGGAAAAAGAACTGAAAAATATCCAGAGTTTAAGACCAGCTGGTACTTTTGAAATATCTGCATTTTGTCTGGCCTTAAGCCTAACATCTATACAATCATAGTAGGAAAATACATAGAACTGTTATGATGTATGATAAATTAAGTTTCTGAGCCGAAACAAACATAAATGCCAGCCACAAGCATTTGTATTAAAACTGCCCTGGAAAGTAATTTTTAAAATTTCTGTGTGCTGCAGAGAGACTCCTCAGCAGCTTGTGCCTCTTTTTCATGTGACCTGTTCCCCTTTCACAGCTGGGAGTGAGCAGTCCCTTACCTGGGCTCGTAGCGGATGCCAGCAGCACTGTGAAGAACCCCCAGCCCTGCACGTAGCCTTTCAATGCCATTCCTGAGCAACAAAGCAATTACGTCAAATGCACATCACAACTCTGCGTACGAGCACATCGTTCAGTCAGCACAGAAAGAGCTTCTTGACTCTCGTGTCACCTTTGCATGTGCTCCTGTAATGTTGCTTAAAGAGAAACAACTCTTACCATGCAATCATAACACCATTATCAGTGCAGAGTCTTGGAGGAGGACACAGTAAAGCAAAATCATTTGCATCTGCCAGGTTCTGTAGAACTTTTCGAATATACTGATTACTTGCAACTCCTCCTGATACAACCTGGCAGCATTTCAAAAAGAAAAAAAGGCATTAACTCAAAAGTACTGATGGGTCACACACAGCTAGCATCATGTTTAGAAAAGGGTTATCAGTTAAGTTCTAAAGACAGCAATAACTGCTGCATTTGAAGACTAAAACATACCAGAAAAGAGTATGCTAAGTGAGCTTATCATGCAAAGACATGCCTGTAGCATGTCAGTCTAATGGAAGGTGTCCTTGTGCATGGCAGGAAGGTTGGAACTGGATGATCTTTAGGGTCCTTTCCAAGCTAAACCACTCTATGGTTCTACTGTAACTAGAACAGCCATCAAGTATTGGGCAGCATGAGGGCAAGTTGTTAATGGGAGGTTAGATTAGATGGTAAGAAAATCTCTCTCTAGCTTAAAACCCAGCTAAATATTTATATGACCGTTACTTCAATATTGTTGGTATTTTACCAATATAATACACACTGAGATCTTCCTCATATATCAAAGGTAGAAAGTACAACAAGGCCTTTGCATCTTCAAATGATGTTATAGAGTCAGTATTAAAAGGAAAAAAAACAAACTATACCCACCAAAGTGGCATTTTTTGATGGTAATATGCTGTTTTTGATGCAGAAGAGCATGCCTCGATACGTCCTCTGGATAATATGAACAGCCACTGCGTGCTGTACGGCAGCAGCAACGTCCTTAACACAGGACAGGATCTCACCTTCCTGAATACCTATAAAAGCATAGCATCAAAGGGGGCTCCTGAGTGTAGGTCATCAAAGCTCAGTTTGTATCTGACTGCCTAAAAATACCTTCTTCTTTTTCTTTCTGTACAATGGCATTATAGACAAGGTTCTGAAGGCCAGAGAAAGAGAAGTCGCAGTTCCGATACTGCCTCATGGGCTGTCGGAAGGTGAGCAGTTCCTGGTTCCCAGTCTGAGCCAAGTGCTCTATGGCCTTCCCCCCAGCCATGGTGTGGCACTCTGGGTGCTTTCTTAGGGACAGTCTTCGTGCCACCTAAAGAGATGACAAACAACAGACTTGGAATCAGTTCCTCCTGGAACGGCATCACTGTACTGCAGGCTGTGGAGTAAAATGTGACACCGAAACATCCAATCCAATGTGAAATTACAAACAGAGCATGGTAAGGCTATCATGGCTGATAACACCAGCCCAGCAGGATATTCTTTTTTCTTGGAATATTTAGAAATGCAATTCTAGGACAATCTGGGCAAACATAAGGGTTAACAAATTTTTCAGGAAATATTAATTACTCCATTTTTAAGCTACAGGAAACACACATGGACTGCCACACTGTATTACCAGATACACAGCTGGTTTCAACTTTTGAAAATCCCTTTATGATTCCATGCACTCCCCCAATTTTTTAATTTATATGCACAGATACTGTTTAAAAACAGCGCTGAGAAAAAAGCCATAAGTGACCAATTTTACAGACTGTACTCAGGGACCCAGAAAACTTACGATTGTGAAGGCCAAACCATGCTTTTCAAACTCTAAAAACTAAAATTAGTAAGAAATGCTTTAACTTGCATTGTTTTAAACCTGACAGCATAATACCTCTATAAATCTTCTCTAATTAATACAACTTGGTATAATCGGTGTCAATGAAACATCCAACACCAGTTATGTTGCCTATTTGCTAAAATATAATTAATGTACATGCATTACAATTGCTGCTTTGTGTACGTTTTTAACAGTCTTTCGTCTCTTAAATCTATGGCATTTCAAAATAGAAAAAAAAGTTACATAAAACTTGTATTACGTTGAATTGCAGCCTCAGGCTGATGATATTCCTACCATTATGTAGTATAAATGCAATAAAAAGAAGAGGACAACTGCAGAAAGGTAAGGAAAGGAGATATTGCCTTATCCAGCATGTCACCCGGTGCAATGTCGATGGACTGTCCAAGCAGGAGGAAATCTGAAACTCCTTGTGCTACTGCCAAGAGACAGTGGCCTCCAGAGATGAGGAGAACTAAGAAGGGAAATTCCAGGTGATGTGTGAGCCTGATGGTCAGTGCGTGAGCCTCCATGTGATGGATGGGGATGAAGGGCTTCTGGTGCCTGCTGACCAAGCTGCAGCTGTACTGCAGCCCCACGCCCAGGCTCAGAGCCAGCCCGGGTTTCACTGTGGTCGCCACAGCCGCGAGCTCGGCCACAGAAACACCACTGGCACGAAGGGCCTCTTGAACCACTCGGTCGATGTTTTCTCTGTGAAGCTGCTGTGCCACCACGGGAATTATTCCTCCTGATCTAGTAAAACCAAGGAATTGCAGTGCATTGGTAGTTCATAACAGATAGAACGCCATAAAAATAGTTTTCAGACACCTCTTAACCTTGTCGTATCCTGCCTGTTTCCTTAGTGCATTCTCAAATGCCTTGTTTAGTGTCAAGGGCACTGAAGGGAGCATAATTATCAGTGGAAGGCCAGAAAAGGATGTAACTTTCCCTTTTTTGGTACAGATGCTTTTTAAAAGTATCTCAACACTATTCCAAAACAATGTAACATAATATTCACAAACTCTCACTTGTCAGCTCATGTTCTTAACAACCAATGGTTATATTTGACTAATTTTTCCTTTAAAAAATCAAAACATTTGGTGATTTTAACAGTAGCAATGTTTTCATCTTCTATTCAAGCTAGAGAAGTAATCTGTCTCTCTTTGAAAGAAAATACTGGAGGAAACTTGTTAAATGCATGACATTTTTTCCTCCCCCTTAGTACTATCTCAGGCAGTATGTGTTGAGGCCAAAGTGATACATCTTCACACCTACCCACCACTTACTGAGTTTTATGGGGCAGGTAAGACTTTCATATGGATGATATTATAAGTAACAATAACAGTAAAATCGTTATTAAGGAAGAAGCCTTGCGAGAAGTCTGTTCTTACTGTAAATGAACTTCCTTCTGACAGTGCAGTGCTTCTCCCAGAATACAGCCGGCTTCATCTACCACAGCAGCGCCAGTGTCATCACAGCTCGTCTCTATTCCCAAAACCAGCCTGTGAAAACGCTGCTTCCCAGAGTGAGCAGAGCTGGTCCTCAGCCACGCAGCTCGGCCGTGCTTCACTGACTGCAAAACGCTTTTGGCAATGCTGTTCATTGTTTACAATCTACCTGGTGGTTATGTCTAGAAGAGAACTGTATAGTTCATTATTAGTGGAGGGTTTTCAAGCACGTGTTCTGCTCTGATTTTCTGAACAGCTTTTAAAGACGTGAATTGCCACACACAGCATTTAAGACTAAGAAAAAAATAGCTGGCAGGCGACGTCATGTTTTACCTGAATTACGCGTGAAGGGGGTTCCTCGCTACGCTCGGTGGCGGTGCCTCCTGCAGCCCTGAGGGAGGTCCCAGCCCGCCGTGGCCCCAGCAGGAGCGCCCGCGGGTGAGCGCTGCCGTGCGGGCAGGGCCGGGCGGGCGCGGCCGCTCTGCCGCCTCACGGGCTCGGCCCCACCTCCGGCGTCCTCCTCCGGCCCCGGCCAGGCCGAGCGGCGACCGGAACCCCCCGCCCCGCCCGAGTCGCGGCGCACTCGCGTCGCCCCCGTGTCGCGATCTGTGGCCACCCCCGCCCCGTCCCGGGCCCGGCTCCGCCTCGCCGGGAACGCGGGCGGAGCTCCGGGCCGGCGCAGCCGCCGTGCGGAGAGCGGCCAGAGCCGGGACTCCTCCGCAAGCCGCGGGCTCTGTCCGGCCGCCCCCCGGGCCGCCAAGTTCGGGCCGTGTCTCGCAATGCCTGCCCCTCGGCAGCGACTGTCAAAAGCAGCACAGCCTTGTGATGGCCATTATTTAAAAATCAGCCGGTTACCGCTTTCTATGCAAGCAACAGACAGAACTAATTACTTCCAATTGATAAAGAAAATTCGTAACTCATTGCCCTTTTTTTTTTAACAGCATCTTTATCGATAAAGTAAATAGCCAGAAAATTGCTGTAGAAAACAAGTAAGTACACCACTGTAGGCTTGTCTTTTGATATTTTTAATTTTTTTTTTCCAGCTCACTGGCTGCCACTGCAACCAAAATGTAAATCGAGTCTTAAATGGGGTCTTCCGTTAAATCTGAGCTGGTTCGGGCTGGCAGACACACAGCAGACTTCAGAATTCATCTTTTTTCCACGACAGAGAAAAAAGCGCTCAGAGCAGTAGATGTACCTCCTCCACTCTTAATTACAGAGCTGATAATATACAAGATTACCCCAAACTACACAGTACCCCTAAAACACAGCATTCCTCCACATTTCCAAGACATGCAAGTTATCTATACCTTTTTCTGCAAAAGCATAGTTAGTCCATGTGATTTGCCTACTCACTTACTTCTAGTTCAGCTTCTATTCTAGCTTATGACCTACACAGCTTCTGTGTTCAGACACTTGCTCTGTAACAGAGCACCTTCTCCTACAACAGCAGCAAGCCTTTCCCCACCACCTCACAGGCCTCTCAGCTACTGAAAAATAACCCATCAGTGAATATCAGAGAAAACAGTCAGAAATTCACACCTAAAAAGCAATTGCAATTTTTCAGGATGTCCCACTTACACATAGAAAAGTCAGTATCCTGATAAGCAAAATGAAATAAACACAACAGTGGCAACATGTAAAAGCGTACATAAACTGAGCTCTTGAGTTGATGTGGAACTCCCCTGAGCTGGCAGTTAAGGACTTTGTTCAGTTATTGTGACAAAAAAAAAATAAAATTAAAAGACCACAAGAACAGAGAAGGCAGGAATTATACCATCAATTTACGCTTGCTGTCACAGTACTTACTGTGGGACAAACTTTTACAATGCAAAAACAAGCACAACCACTTACAATCCATTACAGCAGAAACTACCTAATTTCTCTTAATCTAAGAATATGGCCTCACCAGTCCTTGGCATCGAGGATTCTGGATTTATATGTAAAGTTACCACCTGCATTATGGATGATGGGTATTTGTGAAACTCTGCTCTCCATTTCAGCTGTTACTTGAACCTTCCTTACAAGCCACTTGCATCAGCCACACATACAGTCTTGGTGGGGATTAAGCTTTAGAACTGGGCCTGCCCAGTTCTTCATGAAAATCTTTCTTCTACACATTTCCAATCCACATTGAAATATCTGAAGGCATCTTCTTACAAAGTCGATTTTCATCCCAGACAATGCTGCAGGAAGCAGGAATTGTATCTCAGACGTAAAAGCATCTCTCCCCGGCTACGATGAGATACTCAGCACAGCAGACTACTCGTTTCCTTCACCCGGGGAGCAGCAGTAGCCATGTCAGGGGCAGCCAGTGTTGAACCTTCTGCTCAGTATTTATTGATGCCAAAGATTCGAACCCCATGCAACTGTGGCAGCTTGGGGATAAGCACGGTCAGGAGAGAGGCTGTGTTGAGGATAAAGTGAGTGGGATCATACTTGGTATAGAAACTCGTCAGGAAGTACCTGCAGGAGAAAAGGGAGCAAGCTTAGGCTGATGGCAGCCTTGTCTAAAACACATACAAAGCAGAGTTGAAAGAAGTGCTTTAGCGATTAGTAAGATTTTACTGGTTAACATCTGTATTAAATATCTCACCTGAGGTTTTAGAGTACCTACAGCAAAATTATAGTAATCTAAGTCTCTTCCTTCCCATACCTCTCAAGGTGCTAAAAAGCAACTCTTAGTTTACTGTTTTCTTCCAGCACTTCTCCACACCTTGAGGAGTTATATATATTTTCTCAGTTTCTGTCCTTTATGAGGCAACTTTCTAAATATCATGCAGGATCTTCCCTCCCCTCTCACTCTGCCATATAAGTAGACATGTAAATTTTCTTCAGGGACAAACAGAAAGACTTTTAGAGGGGGATATTAAATATGTATCTGATTTTTCTTAGTTACACAACCACACTTTTATCACCAGAGACAGGTATATAGAATTCCTACACCATTTGCATTGTGTAAACAGAAAACTGACACCAGATCCCATTCACTGAGGACTGACACATTTCTAGCTCACAAGTTGCAAAACGGTTAATAAATGCTGCCACAAAAGCAATTAGTTTAGATTTTCAATATTAATGACTTCACAATCTCTTAAAGAAATCCAAGACTTAACAGAAAGTTTTCCTCACAACATTTCTCATCATTAAAACCTGCCCCATTAATAAGTGTTTACAAACTTTGACTTCAGTATGTGGAGTGTCAAAAGCAGATTGTTGATTACATAGCCTGCAAATAAATACTCCCTACAGCTGTGATGTAGTAATAAACAAACAAGAAAAAAAGACAGAAAATGCTTTTAGACTGTAAATTGCAACCCATTATGCTGCAGCTTTTGAAATCATGGCTTTATGATCTATAACACAGTTTTGAACTCACAGAATTATAGGAGAGATTGTGAAGAACTTCCTTGAAGATGTGAATTGTACTCCATAATCCAGTTGTTCCCAGTGTGTTAGTAGCCTAGCTTTGCCCTGATCAGGTGTTTCGAAAGGAGTTCCCTTTACTGCATGCAAAAACACATACATTCCCTGGGGAAAATAAAAAGTGAATACAGAGGCACTTTTACTAATATTTTTAAATAACTGTTACATTGTTCAATACATCATAAAATTTAAAAAATAAACAATAAAAAAAAAGAGTGAGTGAATTCTCACCCAGAAGAGCTGCTAGCCTGTAATGACAAATTATTGAAGACGAAGGAAGAGACAAGAAGCCATTTGCCTGAGACTGTGCAGAGTCAGAATTAAAGCCCAAGTGTGTGTGACATCCAATCCACTCCCTTGCCTTCTACACTAGTAGGCAAAAGTTCCTTGAATTCAACAGAATTTTAACAAGCACTGTAACAAGTGTGGGGCTGCTGATTTGTATCACCACTTTCCTAGCACAGTGTTAACCGAGTGACTAGTAGAGTGTGCATAAAGCAAAAATCTACCTACAAACACTGACAATATCACACCAACTTCTGCAAGCTTTCTCAGCCCCTCACCAGCTTCAAAACCTAAGAAACTGACTAAGCATTTTGCTGAATACCATCTGTCCACCTCTTTGCTGTTTCTCCTTAAACATGCTGGACTTTCCTTGTGACTGTTTCTGTTGATGGGAACATGCCATGTCTGGTTTGTTTTGTAAGACTAATTTGGGCCTCTTGGTTTCAAACAGGAGAGTACACCCTCTTCCAGTTTTAAAAAACCACTTGTTTTCTATCAAAGAGAGCACACAAACTCCAGGGAAGAGTCTCTATTAGACAATATCAAAGATTTCCTTCTCTTTCGATGCACATACAAAAAATTTTCTTAAGAAAGCTTTATACAGAAAAAAAAAAATCACATTTCTTCCAAATTCTTATAATGGAGGTGAAATCTCAGCATATCACTTCAGGTCTCCTTTCACCTTTTTTTGGAACAGCCTCTCCAGAGCAGAGCCCTGTGAACCCAGGACAATTGATTTGTTTAACTAATTTTTTGATTCATGACGTTTGCAGTGTCTATTTTAATAACCATAAAGACACTTTTAGGACAGATCCAAATGCTTACTCTACATTTTATTTCCAGTGGTACTTGCAGAAAGAACCATCAAAAATGCTTTCAAGGTCAGCTATAAGTTTTCCATTAGTGAAAATCCAGGATTTTTTTTCTTTTTTGTCAAACCATTTGAGGATTTGTTTCCAAAAGAAGTGCCATTTAAATTCTGAAATATCCAACAGTGCAATTTATACTCATTTTCTAGTGTTCCACTACAAAACTACTTGCCAGTGCATGCTCTCATCCCTGTTGTCATTACAGCTACTTGCAATGAGTTCAGTAAGGCATGTGGGAAATATTTAGTAATACTTGTCTCTGCCAACATCTTCTGAAGTTAGACATGTCTGATGCTGTCAAAGATAACACACAAAATGCTCTAATGACAGTTACAATTCCACCAGTAGTTTTAAACCTATCTAAAAAAACAAAAAGCTCAAATAAAAATTAAAACTTTACATTCAAGAGGACATTACCCATCCTCAGTGAACTATCATTTTCCTAAATAAGGAAAGAACTATCTTTTTGTCTTCTTTGCTGGTAATGTTAGAAAGCTGAGCTAGCAAACCTCAAGTATCATCTAAATTGCTGGGTTATGTCCCTCTTTCCTCTAAGCATGGCAGGACCATTATAGATAGCTGCACTACTTTAAGTGGCTACAGGAAAATGATAGCATCCCGGGGAGAGGAGCAGAAAGCAGCTCACAACATCTTTTGCATACAAAAGTCATCATGCAAGTCACAAGCCTCTGGATAACAAATGGTTTCAGGGCTGGGGTAAAAGTAGTTCAGTTTTTCCCACTGCTTTCAAATGAGATTTCTCTCATGTCCTGTATGGTGACAACATTGTATTCTGAATTATGCAGCTTGGCCAGAAAGCAAAACTAGAAGAAAGAGAATAGAAGCATTTCTGTTAAAGAAAATAGGTATGCTGCTAAAATTAAATATTTCAGGATACTAACAGATTTATGTGGAAAAATCAGTAGATAGTGTCCAAGAATTAAAAATGTGGTAGTTTATGGATTCAGCACAGCTGTCTAATAATATACCGGACACTGTGAAAGTTGGTTGGCATGATGATTTTATGTTTGCAACCTTCCAGCCTAATTAAACACCATTTAAAAGAATACATGACTACATAAAGAATATTTCATGTCTTTCATGCTTAAACTCAGAGTGGCTGTGTATCACTCCTCCTCCCCAAAACAGCCAGTCCTTTGTGAATAGGCCAAGGAGAGGTGGTGTTTTGGATAGCAGATCTCGTTGTCCACACAGACTGGCTACTTTCCTCTTCCCTTGCTACTGAAAGTAAGTATTTATGAACAACCACTATTCCAACTCTGTTGCAAGAGAGGGTACTCACCAGGTTGTGAATGACATTTGTTAAAGTCCAAGCGACGGGGACACTAAAGAAGGGAATGCTGAGCAGGACAATGTGCAGCATGCCGACTCCCAGCGCGTATGTCAGCCACATTCCACGGCTGTTCATCACTCGAGTGTTTGGATTTACCTCGCTGTGGGCAACTCCTACGTTCATTTTTACCCTATAAAACAGATCTGTTTGAAGGCTGAGACTACTGTTACGGAGGAGGACTTAACATATGCAATTTTCAAATGTGGGAAAGAGCTGCTTTAAAGAAGCAGGTCTGGAGAGAACACAGTGCATAAAGCAGGATCTACCTCAAGATCTTCGAACTATGGTTTATAGAGAAATTAGTACAAAGGGACAGTTGGGAACCATTTGTTTAAAACAAGTCCAAACAAATAAAACTCACAAGCCTGCTACAGAAGGGACATTAAAAAAAATAGTAAGCTGTGATGTCAGAAGCTAAAGTTGCAAAGCTGTAAGAAACCAAGCTAATAACTTTTATGCTCTGAATTAAGTTTCTCCATCCATGACAACATCCAGAGCTCTTTTCCACTTCCCACATCAGACAATCTTCCTCCTCTTTCTGGTTCATGTAATGGTTGGTAAAGAATTCTGCATATACCAACTGCCCAGCCACCTACTTCTAGAAGGAGTAATGAAGGAGTAATCTACACCTCTTTTTCTTGAAGCAAAGTGCAGATTCCCTTCCCTCCCCATCTATTAGTTTCCAGACAGACATTTCCATCTCCTAAATCTGCCTGAAATTAGAAAACAGGTTCAAAAGTTTTCTAAGCAAAAGACACATGCAGAGATACACAGGATAATTTCATATGCTGATAGATCCAGGAAATTGACAGAACTTACCTACAGTGCCACTCTCATTCTATTGTGGTAAAATTTGTAATTATAATTTTAAGAAAAACCCTAAACTACTGCTTACTTAAAACTCGCGTGATCTCTGGGACTACGCATATTCATTTGTGGGAGTGGGATGAAGTGGGGTTTTTTAGCAATTATCTGAATCAGAATACAAAAGCACCGTTTAACCACCAAAAGCAAGCTTGCTTTCGGTAGGAAGTTTGTTTCTGACACTTACTTAGTGAGGTATGGAGTATAAAATAAATGTAAAATACCCGAGTATTCTGCAATATGAACAGCAGTAGATTAAAAATAGCTACGCTGAACCTGAACCCGAACCGGGGCACTGCCGACCTTACCCAGTACCTGTCTCAAAGCATTCCAAGCCGCGCACTTGCAGGGCACACATTACCTGGGATGGGCGACGCGAGGCTCTTCCTCTCTCCCCGGGATGCAGCACCCGCCGAGCCAGCACCTAGACAGACATCTTGACGTGACCCACCATCCCTTCCCGCTCCACGCCACGACTCCAGCCCGATCCGAGGGGCAGCTCGCTGCACCGCCGCGTCTCCTCTGCCATCCCTCCCCCGCCGGCCCCGCTCCGCCGCCCCGGCCCCGCCGCTGCCCCAGGCCGGCCGTGCCCGTGGCCTTCTCCCCAGCCCCGGCGCGCAGGCGGCCCCGGCCGCCCGTCCCTCCGCCCCCCGCCGCGGCCCCACCTTTCCGCAGCCCCGCGGCCGCCGAGGAGCCGGAGCGGAGCGTCGGGCGCCGGCCGCAGGTAGAGCCCGCGGTGCCCGTGGGCAGGGCCGGTCGGGAGGGGAGCGGAGGGGCCGGGCCGCGCCGTCCGCACCGCCCACGGGCGCGGGGCGGGCGCGCAGGTAGCGCAGCCGCGGGGCGGGAGCGGGAACGGGAGCGGGAGGGAAGCGCCGCCGCCGCGCTGAGGCCGCGCCGGGGCCGGGGCGCCGCTTCCCGCGGGCGGGCGGCCGGGGCGGCTCTGGGCAGAGGCCGGGCAGGCCCCGGGGAGCGGCGAGCGCCTCGCCTCTCGCAGCGAGAACCGGGAACTGCGGACGGCTCTGTGGTCTGGGGTAAACTCGAGGGCCCGCAGGGTTTATCTGCAGCTTTTCGCCCGTTTTTTTCGTCTCGTAAACCGAAGAAATGCCTCAGTGCGTGCTGAGGGAGGGCCCCTGAGGAAGGCGGTGCTCGGAGGGGGGGGGGGGGCGGGGTTCTTGGTGTGGCTCCAGACGTCTGTGGGGCCGGAACCGTGAAATTTAGGGAGATTTTATTCCCGGTTTAGCTGAGGGTGTGTAGGAGCGCAGTTTTTGGCATGTCGGACTTGCTGTAGGGGATTAGGTCAGTGGTGGGGCTCCCACGCAGAAAATGCTGTGCTTTCCCACAGAGCACTGCTCTAATCCCTCTGGTCCGTGAAGAGTTACGGAGTAGTGAGGTGGCCTGAGCTGAGGTACGTGTCTCTTAGCTAAAAGGCATCATAGGTTGGATGCCTTTCCATGGGTAAGGCGTTTCAGAGGTCCCTTTGTGCCTCCCGGGAGGTGTTCCCGAGATGTGGCCAGCGTTGCGTCCCTCAGTTGGGTTCCAGGGAAGGGGACGCCACACGGCCGGGAGCTGATTCCTCTCCCAAGCTGCCTGCATCAGTCACGCCTCATAGAAAATTTGCCTTTGAGGTCTGCAGCATTTCTGTTTTAAGATCCTCCTGTATCTTAGTCAGTGTCTTTTGATGGAGAGACATCCAGCTGCCCTCTGATTTACTCCCATGAGTACATCATGAAGCACTTGACACAGGAGTCCTATACAGTATGTGAATGCCTCAAAACCTGCCTCTGTGAACACGTGCACGTGATATTAACATCGGCTCATCTTCAGCAAAGCACCTTTTCTCCCACTCCTCTTGTTTTCTAGTTGGTGGAAAAACGATTCATCGGATCCTTTTACCACATTTGGAAGGCAAACTGCCTTTGCAATGTAGATAACTATAATAAAGAGAAACCCCCTTTGTAGCTGTTCCTAGAAAAGTTTCAGTGCTGGTTGTACTTCATAACACTGTACTTCCTCCCCCAGCAAAGCCAAGTAACCACATTTTCACTTTATCTTTTATGTTTAAAGAGTAGCTGTCTTTAGAAGGATGTTGAGGCAGAGAAACGTCCTGTAATTGTTGTATCAGCTGCAAATACCCTGCAGGGCAGTGATGCTTAGGGGTGTTGGCTGCAATCCCTCACCAGGACCTGGCTGTGTCAGGAGGAAATCTGTGTTTGTTCCATTCCTCCACGTGTGCTCATATCCTTGGGACAGGTGCTGAGTGTGCAGTCTGTGTTCTTCAGCAGATGCCTTGGACTGAATCAATGGGAAAGCCAGGGCTGCCAGGATTGTGTGCCTTTCAGTGTAAATAGCATTATATGACATAAACCAGAGAAGGGAAGAAACCTGTCTGAACCATTCCCCTGCCTCTCTCACATGTATATAGAACTGTAGTTGAATTCTTTTGTGGCAAGCTACAAGGATCAGCCAAATAGTTTTCCTGGGGCTTGGCTGTTTGTGTCAATGTAGGTACTTAAACAGAAATGTATGCTAAAAGTCACAGATCAGTGTACAGTCTCTTCATGGGAGAGTGTCTCTATAATATAGCAAGAAATTTATAACCTTTTGTACTTCCAATAATTAAAGAAGAAACCTCCACTGGTTTATAAGGCATCTTCATTTTCAAGTGAGAGATAGGGTGACAGAAATAAATAACCTGCCTGAGGGCACACAGTACATCAGATCAGAGAGGCAAGACTGTAATAGAGAACTCTTTTGGTTTGGTTTTTATTTTTGCCAGTAGATCCCATTGCCATTGAATATGTTTTTTCCTCAGCACCAGTGTGTTGCCTCCCCATTTCTCTCCCAACACCCATTGACTGCAGAGGAAGCTGGTTCCTACTGTAACTTGAAAATTTCACTTTCCAGACATAATGTTGTGTTTTTCTACATTTCAGCGTTCCCGTGAAACACTTTCTTAGAATTGTGTAATTGTAGTGTTCCTTTTACATTCTTTTTCTGTTATTTTTTGTGCAGCTGAATCTTTCCACCATGAAGCAGCTGCCTGGAGAGACAATTCGGCTCCTTTCGAGTTCTCAGGTGATTACTTCAGTTGTCAGTGTGGTAAAGGAGCTGATAGAAAATTCCTTGGATGCCAGTGCTACAGGCATTGATATTAAACTGGTAAGTCTTTCTCTCAGAAAGATTTGGATATAGAATTAGATGCCAAGAAAATTGTCCCACTGCAAATGTGGTTTTTTAGGCCATTGTAATTGGGGAATGGCAATGATTAGTATATATTTATATGTATATATTTTTACTTCAAGTAAAAATGGTACAAAATTAGCTTCCATTTGTGTTTTTGAGGCCCTGCTCTGAAACAGTAAGGCATATTTGTGCTTCTGAGTGTATTGTGGGGAAAAAAAACTGTCAGCTTTCTTAATCTTCCTTTTCCTACTTAAAATTTATGTTTTCTGACTAATAGCCCGTTTTAAAAGTTGTTGGACTTCAGTTTGCTGTTAGGCTGACGTATTTAATTCTCATTTACAAAGTATTGTAAGAAAGGTGAAAATGGAAACAGTGGAAAAGCTTGCTGGCCATTCAAAACAAAAGATGTTTTTGTAATACAAATCACCACCCTATCTCTAATTAGCATGGTGAACTCTGGCTACTTCTAAATATTTTTATAAGCTGTTCAAAAAAGTTGATGTGTCATTGAGGGATAGTTTCTGACAATAGAAAATATTACTTTTAATAAAGAATTTGAGCTTTTTTTCCCAACAAATTGGGTGAAATGGGTAACTGATCAGCTCCCCTGCTGTCCTGTTTCTGCTTTTGCAGTATTTTGTCAGTAGCTGTATAGTAGCAGTATCTCCTGCTTAGTAGGAAAGAAGTGTTACCATATCCTGTATAAATGCATGTGTTCAGAATTGTATCCAGTTTCCTTTCTGCAAATAACAGTGAATGCATAGGATATTCTTGAATTAAGTGTTAGACAAAAGCTCTTAACTAGGAGGGCAATTCAGTTTCTCCTTGTTTCTTTGACCATGTCTGCTGTATTTTCTGAATGAGTCTAGAGTTGTTCCATGTGAGAATGCTTTCCTGTAGATGCCAGGGAACGTGTTTGTTACTGTTTTGAGTGAGCTGAAGATGTTCTGTCTTTGCTGTGGTCTCTCATAATCTCTGTCTTCTCAATATTTGGATTGCAGAGTATCTTGCTTCTTGAGTAATTCCAAAGTGAGTAGTGTGTACACAGTTGTGGGGGTAAAGGGGATTGGGGTCAGATCCTGGGAGCTGATCAGTAACTGCAGGAAGTGAACAGTAAGGTTTTGGAGTGTTCCAGAATGGTTGGAACAAACCTTGCAGAGGAGAGAGCCCTCTAACTAGTGTGGGTTAGAGAACAGTGACCAGCTTTGTCCCAAATCAATGAAAAAGAGCATTTTTAACCATTTTCAGTGCATCTGCACTACTCTTACATACTTGTGTCAGTCCAGCCCAATCCAAAACACTGTAGTTCCAAACAAACAAACATGGCTTTACGCAAGTTGTCAACATTGAAAAGAAATTTGTTGATTATTCTTCTGTGGGTAATAGGGGAGAGGAGAAAACCTGCACTCTGTACAAATCTAGACAGTAATACTGTAAAACAATGGATTTTTTTCTGGTATTTTTAATGGGAAATTAAAATAACTC
Source organism: Motacilla alba alba (assembly GCF_015832195.1). Lineage (NCBI taxonomy): Eukaryota > Metazoa > Chordata > Aves > Passeriformes > Motacillidae > Motacilla > Motacilla alba. The sequence goes on along the minus strand of NC_052022.1, from coordinate 30,723,248 downwards.
TGACCATGTAATAGAGGTCAATGACCACATTAATTCTGCATTAGTTCAAAAGCATAACAGAGAACAGAAACTTTGAAATTCCATTTTACAGCTTGATGGGTTTTGCCTGAAACTGCAGCATTTTCATTGTTTTAATCTTTCTCAGATGGAGTAGGAGGGCATAGTTTATCCAATTTGCCTGAACAAAGATAACAATTGCTTTCTGACAGACAGACAGTCAGGAATTAACCTGAAGAGGGAATGGGTCTCAGATAAGAGTCGTGGCAGTGGTGAACTGTAGTGGAAGCTTTGGCTGATATTTCAGTCTTGATTGGCCATAGGTGATGTTATTTGGCATCTTTGCACTGTGTACCAAAGCTGAATCATACTGATTGGCATCAGTGAGCTGGCAGAGCAACTGAAACATTTCATGGGTTCATAACCTTGGTAAGATCCAGCTCATAAAGGAAGGTGTTACAAAACACAAAGTTTAAGCATATTTACATAACATTTACATAAAACATGCACAAGTAATCTCTTCTAAGATGAGAAGAGAAAGAGAGAATCATTTATGTAACATTTTGATTCAAGATAAATCTCACTTTTCTTAAACAACTAACTGGTCAGAAAGTAAAAATTAGAATGGAAAATAGAGGCTCATTGTAAAATTTTCAAACCTTTCATTAGCACATACAGCAGCAGGGTAGAGGGTTTCCTGCTCTATTTCCTTATGTGTTTTTGTGCTCAGTTGAGGTGTATTGCTTAGTTCTGTTTTGCTGCCCAGTAGGAAGTGACTCAAATATGAGCAAAAGTATTGTTTTTCACCTGAAGACAGCTTTTGCACCATTCACTAAAACAGAAAGCGAAATGTTCCCATATTTCTGTTGTTTTTTGTGTATTGTGGTTCTGAGCCTACCTCAGAGGCTTTTGATGTTTCCTGAATCAGATTATGTGTGAATGCAGATGGTTTCTTCAGACACCATTCTTTTGGTATTGATTGCATTTTTTTTTTTTTACTTCAAGAAATAACTTTGTGAGTACATTATAATTTTTCATAACTGTTTTCAGGATAGGCCCAGGTAGGACAGCAAAGTTTATTCTGTATAATTAACCTGCTTTCAGTGATCAACCATCACATGCTCTGTCCAGCATCAGTGATGGCAGCCACTGTTTTAAGATAATCTTTCTAAGCAAAACTAGTTGTAAGGTCACCTAGATGTATTACACACTACAGCACATTTTTTGTGTGTTGCATCATAATCTTTTCAAAGAGCCAGTCTTGCTTCTGTGAAAGAAGCTTAGTTAGTTATCCTGCAGTTCTGAGTACTTTCTCCTTCTGGCTTGTGATGATCTCCAGCTGAGATGCTGCTCACTTGTGCAGACTATAATGTAGCTGGAAAGAAGAATTTTTTGCTGCACTTGTTTGAGATGTTACAGAGCCTAAATTTCATCTTTCATTTAGCTGTTGTAAATATCTGAGTTTCAGAATTTTACCTTATTTATGCTGGTGCTTACTGGAATGACATATTTAAACTGAAATTCAGTAAAATATGCCTTACATGTATGTAAAGGTAAATCACAAAGATTGAACTTTGCTTCCTTGAAGGCTGTTTTAAAAGAGCCTCTGGGAATCTTTACTTCTTTTTGTAAAATAGCATATCTCTTTACAAGCTTTTTTATTACCCTTACAATTCATGCCTTGCCCCACATTAGAATTCCAGCTTCTGTGTATTGAACTTGGAAAGTAGAACTTAGAAAATGTAGTGAAATCACATCAATCAAAGTTGAAATTGAAAATGGTGTGAAGTGAGGGTCTGTTGAATTCAATGGATGCAGAGCTGCATTCAAGATTTCAAAAAAATTGATACCAAGTAGGTAAGAGAGGTGAAAAGACACAAAAAAATCTTCAGCTTTCCAGCTATAAGTGTCCTTTTGAGCTTAGGTTTTGCTGTTTCCAAATCACAGGAGATGAATTATGTTATTTAATTAGAGAAACCATCGCTGTTATCCTAACATGGTGTTTTTTTCCTTTTCTTTTTTTTCCTTAAACAGAGACATTTAATGGTTGCTGAGTTTCTCCAAACAAGCACAGCTTCCACTTCTGTATGGATAGTTAGAAGCTGTAACCTTAGCTGCTTCAAAATTAAATCTTCATCAATTCAGTTGTTTTACTGCTCCTTTGTGTTTTGTTCTTTTATTAGGAGAATTACGGGTTTAGCAAAATAGAAGTAAGAGACAATGGCAGTGGAATCAAGGTTGATGATGTCCCAGTTATGGCGGTTAAACACTACACCTCAAAAATCAGCTCTTCTGAGGACCTTGAAAGGCTGACAACGTACGGTTTCCGTGGGGAAGCTTTGGGATCGATTTGCAGCATATCAGAAGTGAGCACTTGCAATAAATGTGTAGCCTTTGTGTTATGATTTTTGTTGCCTGAATGTGTTCAGGGAAGTTTTATTCTGTGCAAAGAGTTTAAATGTTCCAATGACTTGCCAGGGTTATGCTTGTGTATGCTTCTTTTCTCCCCAGCTCCAGACGCCATGTCATACAAGTTTCTTGTTTGTGTCAGTCCTGCCTTTCTGTCACACAGGTCACAGCAGTGCTGTGTTTATTTTGCTCAGTCAGAACAGGTAACAGACAGATTGTGTTGTATTCTCTTTCCTTTTGTGTCAGGGAGTATCGTGTCAAAGAGTATGGCTGGCTTTGCTACTTGAATTAGGGTAAATCAAGAGAGGAGCAGCAGGTGATGGCCAGGAGAAGTGATTTCAGGGAGCTGATGGCCCACATAGCCACCATTCCAGTAATGATTTCTGCCTTGTTATCTAGGTGATCAGCAGTCATGGGATCTTGCTGGGCTCCTTATTGCTCTTTGACATGTATGTGACTGCAATTGCACAAACTTTGTCCCTGTGAGTAAACAGGAACCTGCTACCTGACCTATCTGAGTCTGAGCCATGTGTTTGTATTAAGAGGATTGGCAGTGTACTGACATTTGCTACTTTACTCGTTGGCTGAAAGTAAATACGTTTGTTCAAAATCATCTGAAAAGCGTTCAGGCTGCTAAAGGCACAGCATCTGCCAGATCTCTTGCACTCTCCCTTTCTGAATTCATGCTGCACCAAGGTCAAGTTTAGGGTGCAAGTCTGCTGAGGATTAGATCCTGCAGGAAGATACCAATGCCTGTGTCTGGTTGGGAGCATCAGCTGTTGAGGTTGGGAGAGATGATGGTACAGCTTCACTCCTTGGTACCTTGGGCCGCATTCACCTTGCACTAGGCAGGAGTGGGTTGTGTATTTGGATGGAGATTTCCAAAGATGCTTTCAAAAGTGTTGGTGTTTTGATAGATGATGACAGACCTCAATCATTGGTTCCTTCTAATGAGCTCTCAGATCAAAATGCCATCTGTTCAGAGCTTCTAATCAGCTCTATGGTATGTTTCATAAGAGATGGGAGGTGGCCTGAGTGTATGAAGTGCTTTAATAAGTATTACTTCTTGTATCAGTAATTATGTTAATTAACACTCCTGTCATTAATTGTGTTCTGCCTACCCAAACTGCCCCCTGAAATTTCAGTTTGAAGGTCTTTGCTATTGGCCCTTAAATAGGTCTGCAATACTGTAACTCCCAGTTAATCAATTATTGTTTTTGTCTCCAGGGGCATGACTGAATGCTGAATGATTCATGTGAGACACTGAAATAAACCAAAATATCCTGAAACTCTGTATGTGTATTAAACTTCATCTTCCAGGTGGTTAAAGGGCAGTGGTTCTGTTATTCACAGTGTTGGTAACTGAACTCTGATTTACGACTGCTCTTGCTAAAGCAATCTGTGCATTACCTTAATAGCTTACAAAACTTGCTGTGACTGATTGCCAGATACGTTTAGGTGTGGAAAGATAATATATTGTTTGTTTGAGAGTAATCTTTAAGTTTGTGGAATCTCACATCAATTTAAGTTGTCCTAGTGTGTTTGTCTCACGGAGGGTAAAAATGCAGAACTGTCAATTGATAAAGTTTATTTAATCTGTGCTAGAATAGAAAATAGAGCAGTGTGTGTTGTAGGTAGCAGGAATTGCTGTGCTTTGTGAATCAGCGTGATAGAAATGCTTTTAGTTAAATGGCAGGAGACATGCAGAATAATGCTGAATGTTTCTGTGCCTGTAAGAAATACCTGTTCAAGAAAAAAATTATAAACTAATTAAATGTAATTATGGTGACTAAAGTAACAGAGTGGTGTGGTGAGTGTTGTAGCAAAGCTTATCTAAGCTCATTTTGAACTTTGTCTATCCCTGATTAACGTAGGTTTTTTTTTTACATCACTCTCTTCAGGTTTTGGTCACAACAAAGACAGCTGCTGATGATTTCAGCATTCAGTATGCTTTGGATAGCAACGGACATGTAACCTCTAAAAAGCCTTCCCATCTTGGGCAAGGTAGGCTATCACTGTTCTGGTGTTGCAAGGTGACAGGTGTATTTTGTGTTTCTCTGAGGCTCTATCTGATGTTGTAATACCTGTTGGGTACTTAAAGGCTGAGTATGAAATCTTTGCAGCTGTAAACGTTTCATGCCTTGTGTCTGTCAGCTGAGAATGTGTTGTCATAGTGTAAGAAATGATACGTCTTGGAAGTTGTTCTAGATTGTAATTATAAACTAGTTTCTCCTTCTCTGACTCACTTCTTCAAGCTGACAGTGGAAATAAAGCCTGTAAAAATTAAATGCTCCAATTCTGTGTAAGTATGAAAGATTTCTTCAGGACCAAAGTAACATTTCTGTATGTAGCAAAATCCTTGCTTAAAGGAAGAAGAATTACCCTGCTGCCATACATAGGTTCTTTCTAACCTGCAGGAAGGGTGTGTACCTAATTTTTACTAAGGATTCTTTTTAAGATTTAGCCTGTATAGTATTTTCCACAGCCAGAACGCCTGCAGGTTGCAATGCCACGTCTTTCATTGAAATTGAGTTCTCTAACATATCTAATGCTTTGCAATATCCTTATGGGCTAGGAATTTGTGTGGTTGTGTTGGTAGATGAATATTCCTCCTCCTACTGTATACTGTACCTTGAGCAGAGGTATTTGGCTCTTCAGGTAATACCCTAAAGCAAATTCTTGTGAAGGCCCTTAAAGCACAGTGTTCCCTTTCCTCCAGATATGTGTGATTAGATTCTAGTCTGTTAATTAATCATTTTGCTAATGAAAGCTAACTTATGTATTGAGACAGCTTTATTTAGTGCTGATTCTTGTTACAGTGTATGAGAGAAAGCTTAATGCTGCAGTCATAACTCTAAATAAAGGAGAAGAATCAAAAGTCTTGAGATACCTTTTGGGAGGTAATGCCTGCTAATTTGGCATATTTCTTCTCATGCTAATAACCTGATTTAGTGTGGCAGCATACAAACATACCTGTTTCAGTAAAAATAGTTTCCTCAATATCCACTCAGTAATTTGCTCTCAGTGTAATTTCTGCTTTATTTTTTATCACCTTCTTGCAGGTACTACAGTAACAGTCCTAAATTTGTTTAAGAATCTTCCCGTAAGAAAGCAGTTTTACTCAACAAATAGAAAATGTAAGGAAGAACTGAAAAAAGTCCAAGATCTACTGACAGCATATGGTATCATAAAACCAGACCTGAGGATAACATTTACACATAATAAGGTAATAATGAGTTTTTTCCTGTCAGCTATCTTAAGGATCAGTTTCTGATGAATCCATGCAGTTCATGTAATATTTACACAAAATCTTTCATTCCCAAAATTTTTCTTCATCGTAGCTTTGTTTTGGACTTCCGTTTACTTTCTCCTTTCATAGGTTTATATTTATAATGGCTACAGATTTTAGTGTTAAACTCCTAAAACTCAGGCTCAGGTATTTTTGGTGTCTTGCAACAGATGCCTGGTTAGATATATGAAGTATAAAAATTATTTTACATGCTAGTGGTGAGTAAAGATGGTGGTGATGTTTTGCAAACAAAGTAAGACCTTATGAGACCACAGGGCCTGAAAAGGTAATAACCAAAGCCACCTGAAAAAACTGGTAAAACTTAACTTTTAGACTGTCTACCTGGATAAAAGCTACAGTTCATACAGGCAGCTTGCTGTATTCTGAGTCATAAGAGCTCAGTACATAACAATGATTTTATTTAAAAAGGCTGGAAGGTTCTAAACAATTTATGTCATTGTTGTAAGAACAGGAACATGTTATAACAACATTTAGTTGAGCTAGTTGCTCTTGATTAAACTTGGGAGGATGACTGCAGGAGTTACTTGGAGATTACTTTGACTTCACTGCATGCTGAATGGTAATTCTACACCACAGCTACAGAAATGGTATGTTGAGCCGTTCTCCTTAAACTGACCCAAATTTAACAGAACATATTTCATTGGCTGTACCCTGGCTTCTTACACCTCTGAGGGGCAGGCTGTGCTAATGAACTTCCAAGTTGCCACAAAGTAGAGAGTGACATCTCGTGGCCAGATTCCTCAGCAATTCTGTTTCTGCTTTACTATGATGCTGTTTGTTGATATTTGTCATGCTCACTGAGACTTGATCAGTTACCCCATCAATCAAACATTCACGCTTCAGTTCCTTTGCAGTGGGAGTAGGAAAAGGCACTGTGTGCTTTCCTGAAATGACAACAGATTTCCCTTCCTCTTCTGGACTCGTTTAATATGCTTTGATTATATTTATGTATGTATTTTTAAATATCACTGTGTAGATACTGTGAAAACTAAAGCTGGCTACAGAATTAGTATTTCAAGGCTGAGAAAGAGCAGCTACTTGTAGTCCTATTTCATTGAGATCACTGAGGATTTGAAACCAGACATTTTGGGAGGTGTCTGCATCCAAGATTGTATTGAGCTCCTTGGCATACCTACCAGTGGTTCACAATACTGATGTTGGTCAATAAAACTAATTTTGTCTTCTTGGTGGTTTGTTTTTGCCCTCTTCAGCAAGTCACAAACGCTATTTTCTTTATGGTATTTTGATTTCATCCCTTTGATCAGACTATTGAGTATCTTGGGGTGGTTTTTTCTCTGCTTATTTTAATACAGTGGCAGTAAGGTACAAGAAGGTGATTACCTGTATTTTTCAACACTTCCTGCAAAAATGGTATGAAGGGTGGCATGATAGTTGCCATTGCAGATTGGGGTTTTTTTGAACCCCACTTACTAGCTTCAGGGGTACATTCTTCAATAGCCAATTTTAGGGATTATATGAATGGGTAAAAAGTTTCATTCATTGTACTGACAAAAATGATGCTGTTTTTTTGTATTTTTCATTTTGCACTCCCAGCCTTTTGTTAGTTTAATTTATTTTTTAAAAAAGAGGAAAAGAAGTGAGAGAGCGCTCAAATGTTTCATCACAAGAGGTCGCTCAGTAGCCATTGCTGAGACAGGAAAATTAAAGGCTTAAGTAGACAGAAAGTGTAGTCTGTCTCTGTGTGTGGACATGCTTTAAAATAGTCTGAAAGTTAAAAACTGAACTGAGCTTTATAAAATCTACTGTCATTAGCATTCTTTGCAAAACAAAAAGTCACCTGTTGTATCACACCTTTTAAAAGATCTGAAATTCTGAATTTCCAGTGTGTAGCAACTTGCAGTAGGTCAATGGTGCATTTGATTTACCTTATCACAGAACATGAATATTCTTTATTTCTTTTGTCTTTATATGCTAAATATTGTTGTCATTACAATTGCTAATTTGGATCAGGAAAGTGTTTTTTCCATACAGACACTACAGAACATTCGTGCTGTAGTAATACTCTGCTGAATAGTGTTCTTGGTGATTTTATTTGTGTGTGTGTTTGTTATATTTTTGTTAGATGTGTACTAGGAGAAAGAATCAACTTGTTAGAATAGCTTTATTTTTTTATGTAGCTCACAGATATTGTGTTCATTTAAAAGACAAATTGTATACGCAGTTATTCAGAGGACTTCTTAGAATCCCAGATTCTTGAGGCTGAACCAGTACTTTCTGTTGCAATGGAAGAAAGTACATGTTGAGAGTACAGTCAGGTTCCTGGGCTTAAAAGGGCAAGAAGATAGCAGAGGTGAGCTGTTACAGAAGGAGACAAGGAAAGATGGACTGAAAGACTAGAAAAGATAGTAAGTTAAAAAGGTATAAATAAAAATGTATTTCAAGGAAGTTTTCTAAATAAATTACAAAACCGATACTTAAAAAAAAAAGCCACACCAGAAAACAAAACTAAAAACAACCCTCCCCCAGAAAAACCAAATCCCCCCACCTATTAAAGTCCTCTATTATATATGAAGTTGAAGGGAAATAGTGGGTTGGATGAGGTTTGAGCAGCTGGTCTTGAGAAACATGCCCATGGCCAGGGAGTTGGACCCAGATGATCTGCAAGGTCCTTTCCAACCCAAACCATTCTGTGATTCTCTGAAAGCATAGCCCTGGCTTTACTGGGGAAGAATGTAGTAAGGCTGAAGCTGTCATAAAGTGTCTGAGGTTAGGCATCTGGAAATGGTTGCCTGATGAATTCCAGCAGAAACTTATTTTGAGCTGTTGAAGTATAGATGGTTTTAGGATATATGCTACATTGCATGGTGAATTTCCACCATATCTGATTGAGTTTTTTAAAAGGCGTGTGCCTTATGCTTTTGAATGAAATTTCCAGAAATTTTTTCTTCTTCCTACATTTCATGTCTGTGTTAGTTTGGAAAATATGGATTTCCGTTAAGTGTGGTTCTTCACAGAAAAGAGGTCAGACAATCCTCTTCCAGCCTTTGGTTGATTTTTAGTGGGTAAGAAAATAGATATTCTCTATTCCTCCTCAGATTTATTTATTGTGGACTCTTGATTAGTGGCCTTCCAAGATAGGAAGGACTCAATTGCTCTTTCTGCTCAGAATGTTTTGTTTGCATTAGCAATAAATAATGAATCACTTTGCAGTTCAACCCTTGAGGTACTATTGCTATTTTGACAACTTGGATTAGCTAGTGCTCCTTCTTTTTATGAAGGTTTATCCTGCCAAGACATTCTTTGAATACTGATAATGTTGATCCTCTTGCCAGTATGGTTATGTTAGAAAGAGGTATTTTTCTTCTTTCATCACCATGTTCCTTGAAAGCATATTGAATAATGAGACAGCCAAATGGAAATAATTTACATGAGTATTCAGCAAGTTTATTTAAAGTTAATGTTATCTGAAGGCGTGTTAAGAACATTTCAAAGTCAGCTACTGCTTAAACTGCCTCAAACCCTTCAGCCCCAAATACTGTGTTCTAGCAACCTGTGAGCTCTGGCTGTGTTTTACCCAAGGTGGTGAAACACAGCTTTTGGTAGTTCCAGCTCTTCTCTAGAACTGCAGTTTTCACACTCTTCTCTGTTTAATACCAGCAGCCCTCAGCTCAGTCTCTACAAACCACTGATGTTGATGAAATAGAAGGGTATTTCATCAGCGTTCTGTAAGACTGATGATATGGAATGCTTTAATTCTATTTCAATTGCCTTTATTCCACAAATGCCAAAATGAGCGAGGACACCCAGTAACTATACTTATTTTAACCATATTAGATATAGTAGAGCCAAAAAATATTTCAGCAACAGATGGTTTAGATGGTGCCTATCAGCAGGTCATACTGTGCACAAGGGGTCCCATGTCTTGTGCAAAGTACGGATGGGCCGTGAGTAGGCTCAGTAAATTTTCCAGTTCCTGTTGAGGAAAACTTGGCATAAGTGTTTTTTGGGTTTTTTTCCAGTGTTTTTCACACATAACATTTGAAGCTTGGTCACATGCAGTTCTGCCTAAAGCTGTCTCTTGTTTGTTTCTTAAGAGAGTTGTGAGTCAGAATGTTGGGTGCAAAGTCCATGTAAAAAGTCTTGTAATAACTGTAGGTAGTAGACTTCCCCAAAACCTCTTTTGTTGTTGGTGTTGACTTATAGGATGCCATCTTTGTGTTTTCTTTAAAGTAAGTTTCCTCTATTTTCCAAAGTTGCATAATCTTAACCAACAGTTTGTATGAAATAATCCAAATCCAGTGTTTTTTTCGGTGTCCCTGTCCTCTGTAATAGTGTGGATTTTTAGAGAGTGAGTGTGTTAGGGTAAATTTACCATTTTTAATAATGTCAATATACTTTGCATTCATTCATTGTGCTTCCAAACTCTGCTGTAGCTGCATGTTGAAAAGAAATCTGAATTGAACAGAAATAGCAGCACATAAACTCTGTTTTGAATTGGAAAGGCTACTCTGTTTAGTGTAATGATGATGAATGAAATCCCTCCCTAATCTGTGTGTCTTAAAATATAAAGAGGAATTATGATTAAGAATCTGCAGTGCTCTGCCGGCAACTTGCTTCCCTTCTAACCTGGAATACAGCTCAGCCTTTGCTTCTATTCGTTGCTCAGTGGCTTTGCTGAGAAAGCCAAACAGAGAGTTAATTATGGTGTTTTTTTGTGCTGAGGACACCTGTCCACTAGGAAATGCGCTGAGACCCTCAACTCAATTTACATCAGCCAGAGAACAGCTGCCAGATGGTAACTACTTTTGGTCACTACCAACCTGGTTGAATTTGAACTGGTGACCCAGAGGTGAAATGCTTTATATCCTATTACTAATTCCTTGAGGTTTCCAGTTTCTCATCCATCACTTTTTACAAATGACAGCACAGTATATGTCAAAAATCTCAAAACAATTACTGTTTCACATATGCAGTGTGTTGCAGAATCTGTGCCTTTGCAAGGCTTTTGCACTCACACTGTCAGCTTAAAAAGGTAAGTGGAAAAGAGGATGTTTCCAGAACCGCATGGGAATTTTCCCTCTTCTTTAGCCTTGTACTTTGACACTGTTGTATATGTTATTTTTGTTAACTGCTGTTTTACAAAAGGCTTTAAAACCTCCCTTTATTTAAATAGAATTCACTGCGATGTTGTGTGTTTTCTGAATCACAGTTTTGGATTGGAAACTGGGTGTTGACAGTAGTTTGACTGTTTAGGAGGCTTTTTAAATTTTTTTTTCCTCCCTGCTAGGGAAGTGGAATTTAATAGAACCTTAGAATATCTTGAGTCGGAAGGGACCCACAGGGATCATTGAGTCCAGCTGCTGGCCCTGCACAGGGTGCCCCAAGAATCCCACCATGTGCCTGAGAGTGTTGTCCAGATAATTCTGGAACTCTGTCATGCTTGGTGCTGTGACCACAGGCATGGGGAGTCTGTTTCAGTGCCCAACCATCCTCTGGGCAAAAGAACTTTCTCAGAGAGTCTGAGAATCATTAAGGTTGGAAAAGACCTCCAAGAGCATCAAGTCCAACCTTTGACCAAATACCACCATGCCCACTAAACCTCATTATGAAGTGCCACATCTGCTCAGTGTTTGAACACTCCCAGGAATGGTGACACCACTTCCCAGGGGAGCCTGTCCAGTACCTAACCACTCTTGCAGTGAGAAAATTTTTCCTAACACTTAACCTGGACCTCCCTGGTGCACCTTGAGGCCATTTCCCCTGTCCGGTTGCTGCTTGCATGGGAGAAGAGCCTGACCCCTACTTGGCTATGCCCTCCTGTGAGGTTGTGAGCAATAAGATCACCTCTGAGCCTCCTTTTCTCAGGCTAAACACCCCCAGCTCCCTCAGGCTCTCATCATCACACCTGTGTTCTAGCTTCATTGCCCTTCTCTGGACATACTCCAGCACCTCCATGTCTTTTTTGTAGTGAAGGGCCCAAGACTGCACACAGGGCTTGGGGTGTGGTGTCACCAGTACTGAGTACAGAAAGACAATCACTGCCCTGGTCCTGCTGGCTACACTATTCCTGATAGAGGGCAGGATACCACTGGTCTTCTTGGCCACATGCTGGCTCATGTTCAGCTGCAGTCAACCAGCACCCCCAGGTCCTTTCCCAGTGAGCACCTTAATAGCCACTGTTCCAGCCTGTAGTGCTGCAGGGGGTTGTGATCCAAGTTCAGGACCTGCATCCAAAAAGAGTGCGCCTGTCCAAGCCATAGTTTCTCCAGGTGAATGCTGTGGAGTGTCCAGTGTCCAGGATTTACTGAAGTTAAGGTTACATCCCCAGCCTTCCCCTCATCCACTAGGTGGGTCACCTGGTCATAAGAGGAGATCAGGTTCTCTGAACACCCGTGGCCGAACATGTGTGATTAAAGCAATGAAAAAGCATATGACTCTCAATAGTCTTTGGAATTCTTGAAAGGCTTTGAAGACAGGTATTACCAGATGAAGATCTTTGTAATATCTGTTAGCTCCTCTCCTAACTCTCAAATCCAAATATTTCTCCACTGTCTCATGCTCAAGAAAGTCTTTTTGTTGAGAGGGTGCTCTCGTGTCATGAAAGGGAAATCTGAGTAAGGAATACACTGGAATTTGTAGAATGAACAGTGCTGTGGAATATGACTGTCTTTCAACAAATCCCCTTGATAGCTCTAATATGCAATGCCACAGGATAGACAGGTATGTAGCTGCATCTGATGAGGGGAGAAATGGTGCCTTGAGTTTCTGTACTGCATATCTCCACTGGTAATTGTCCCAGCATCACGTACAAATGGAGGGGGCCACTGATTCCTTAGGGGTGAATATAAAATGTCTAGGAAAATAATTGATTAGTTGCTTAATTTTTTTTATATGCTAAATTGAAAAAATTTTGTGATTTCTGTTTTCAAGGGCAGTTCATGTAAGGGTTCCCTTTTAGTAAAGCAACTTACCACTGGTTTTAAAGCAGGACACCAGTTAAGGTGTGGAGCTGAAAAACAGCAGCACTTCTCAAGGCTGACATTCTAAAGAATGTGGTGAGGACTTCACATTGATCAGTTTTGATCTTAGCAGATGGGTTTTCTTCCACTGCAGAGAATGTGCCAGCCCTTGGAACTGATTGTCTGTGCATCATTAAGATGAAGAGGTTATAGTATTGGAGGATGTGGTTTTGTTTCCCTTGGGCTCAATTCTGTCTTGGGATATTGCTGCCTAGTTTTGTTCCATTTGTGTCCTCTTTTAACAGATAGCAATGCTTCCAATTGAAGCTTAATATGCTTTTATGTCAAGAAACTAAGAAACATACTGGCCCAAAGAGTTATCTGCAGTAAGATCTCAGATGCTAGGGTGACAAGATTTTTGAAGCATGTAGCACAAAACTAGAGACTGTGAAATGCAGTTCTCTTTTAAAGAGCTAACTCAAGTTACGTTACCAGCCTACAGCTCATGTACAGCTGCTTGCTCAACTAGACTTTTACACCCCCAAACCTTATTACAGGGTGAGTAATATGACTGTCATGAAATAAATAAAGAAAATAGGTGGGGTTTGGGTTCTAAAAGTCTACTTTAAGTCCACTGCCATTATGTAGTAATAAGGTAAATGGAATGAGTCAGTTTAACTCTCAGCATCATAGTTGTGCTGAAGTAGCCACAGTTGGAAACAGCATCTGGTCCCAGTTCTAATTAAGATTTTGCTTTTATCTGGGATTGCGATTCACTGTAGCTGCTAGAAATGCTAAAATATGAAGGATAGTTAGGGATGCAGAGCAACTGTTTTTGGTTTTTTTTTTCTCTGTTCTTCCTTGGGGACTTTGAAGAAACAGATAGTGAGCAACTCTTAGTTCTCTCAAGTCCTGTATAGCAAGGACCCCAGTGGGAAGAGGTTGCACACTCTTTTTCTGCACTTCACACGCTTTTCAAGGAATCCTCCTGCACTGTTTGTGTTCATCCTGAAATAACAGATGCCTACTCTGTGTGTGCATGGAGTCATACAGTCATTTAGGTTGGAGTGTACACTGTCATCCTCCACAAAAGTGCCTGTGTCCTAGGGCTGCTTGGGGTGGAGGAATAGCTACGCACAGTCACACACATCATTATCAGAAGATAATTGCATATGTGCAATAGATTTTATATGCATTAGGACATTTTGTAAGATCTGGATCGTGCAATCCCCTTCAATGAAACAGAGAGGTGGAATATATTTGGCTAGCTCTTGCAGAATCTAAGATGGGCCATATGTAATAATATATCTTTGAGTAGGCTGTTTCTGCAGCGTCATCATACTGACTAGAGTCAGATTCTTCCTTGGCTCATCCTAGACACCCGCTTTATATGACCTAGAAAAAAATATGGGGGGTGTGTGAGAGGGGTGTATTTTTAGCTAAACTAAAGGGTATAAGCAAGGTTAAAAAAATAGGGTAATGCAGGAACCTCATGGCAACACTTTCCAAAATAAATTAAATGGAACAGGCATTGTTTCTCTGATTTTTTTAATGCCTGTTGATACATTTGGGGAATCTAGAAAAATAATTTTCTGTAAATTACCAGCTCTTCCTATGTTGCTTCATAATATGCAGTCAGGGCTAGAAATGAATACACACTCTCTTCTGTCTCTATAGAGTATAGACACGTAGGAGTTCCATGGCCTCTTTACTTTATGGCTTTAATTTAACCTACAGTGGTAACTATTTCCTAAAATTCTTTCTGTCGTACTGAGTATCTAGTGAGTCATATTTTTTAAATATGACTATTTAAAAAACTAATCTGAACCTATTACAGTATCTACTTTTAGCAAGTTTGCATTTGGTAAGTTCTCATTTTCCACAGCTTTCTTAAAACCACCTTACTCAAGTGATCTTTTCAAAGTTCTGAGTATCAGCCATTCCGGCAGGTCAAGCTGTGTAATAACCTTGCATTAATCAGCAGCTAAGATTTATATCTGTACCTGCAGCATCACACTAGGATACCCGAAAATAAACAGCATGATGTTTATATTAGTCATGTAACAAGTGTCTTTCTCAGTTTGGTCACATGCATTTAATTTAAAATACATCCAGTAAAGAAAAAAATCACTTGGCACTTTCTGTTTCCATTTTAAGTAATCAATTTTAAAATAGAAGCAGTACAGGATATGTTTTATAAGAGGAGCTATAAAGAAGAGGACAGATTCTTTCATCACTCCAGAATGTCTTTGAGGAGGCTTAGAGCAGGTGTAGAGGAGAGAGGCTGAGGCAGCCCTGGGCTGTCCTTCACCTCTGCCTGCTCTGGAGCACGGCGGGACTCTCTGCAAGAGCTGTGGACACCCAGCCCATGGCTCTCCTTACTTGTTCTTCCTTCTCCCCTTTTTCTGTTCACTCCCCCCCCCCCCCCCCCCCCCCCCCCCCAGTGTAAATTGTGTTTCATGTTTGAGGGGTTCACCTTGCTGTAGAATAACCAAGCTGTGATCCAGCACGTGCAAAGGGCTGTCAGGCTGCTCTATAGGAGGTGAATTACATTCAGGCGGGGCTAAAAAGCCCCACTTCACAAATGCTGCAGAATGTAATGGAACTGGAAAATTAAAGATTTGGGAAATAGTTTAGGGTCAACAGTCTCAAAGTTTTACAATTCCACCTGTCCTGTAGGAAGGGAATATCATGTTCCAGGAGAACTGTGTTCTTCTGTGGAATTCACCCCTGAAGGCCAGAAAATATTCCACTGGACAGGTGGAATTTTAAGACTATGTATAGCATTTCTTGAGATGGGTGCTTGTGTATTTTTTGCTCTCTCACCATCCTTTTACTTAACAGCATGTACTTGAATACTGTGAGCTCATTTTGAATTTATTGGACACCTAGTACCTACTGAAAGTATAAATTTCAACAGCAGTCTAACATCCAATTTAAAATGCAACATGCTGCATTATTTTTCCTTTTGTATTTAAAGGAAAACATTGAATACACTCAGGCAACTAACAGTGGCAAAAATGAAGTGGACCTGAGTGTAGCAGTCTCAGTTGCCTAGAAGCAGAAAACCAGGCAAGGATAACATTTTTTGTTGTTGATACACAGCAAAGAAAATCAGCAGATTCAGAATTAAATTTGTGACTATGTGTCATAGGACTTCTCATTAGCGATAGACAAAATTTCACTTCCCGAAGTAAGTAACACCTTCTGTATGCATAAGTGGACTTGACAAGTAACTTCTGTTGAAAGTTGCAGTTCATATTGCCTTACTGTATTTATTAAGTCTTTGTAATTATATTTCAAGACATGTAGCTAATACAGCAGATGGTCCTTCATCCTTCTAACTTGTAAAAGTTTTCATTAGACTAATAACTGCTTTCCTAATACATAGCTCCTTAGAAACTGCTTTTCTTTCTAAATGGCAGGCTTATCATAGACCTGGAGTATCCAGGTGAGAGCTATGGATGGACAGCTAATAGCCTGATCTCTACTAAAATAAGCTCTTTGGTATAAGTCACTTAAACATTGCAGTGCCCACTTTCAAATATTGACCAGCCTGTGAAAGACTTGTCATAAACCCTCAACTTTAACTGCTCAGGAAAAGCACAAATCCCAGTGCTGTATATCTGAGAGGAAAAGTAATATTTGTACTGACTTGGTTTTAACAGTTGCCCTCAGGTACAGAAGTCCAGAATAGCCACAAAACATGCATGAATGCAAGCTTTGCTTAGTTTTCCAATTTCTGTGTGTCTAAATAAGTAATACAGTATGAGAAGACGTGTCAAAAGGTACCATATCGAGTCTGTTAACACAGAAAGTTGTGATTTTCAGAGGGTCAAGGTACAGAATGTTACATATACAGTGTGTGTGCAGTTGCATATGCATGTTCATAGACATGACATGAGTTCAACAAATATAATGTCAAAAATTTGACTCTGTGCCATTTGTTTCAGGCAGTTATTTGGCAGAAGACCAGGGTATCGGATCACAAAATGGCCTGTATGTCAGTTCTGGGAACAGCCGTTATGAGCAGTATGGTACCTTTTCAACACTGCTGCGAATATCCTGAGGTGAGTTTAAACTTCCTTCTCCCAAATTCACTTCAGGTCTGTCAATGAAGAGAACTAAAGAAACGCTCAAAAAGAAGGAGACTTCGAAAAAGAAGATGTATCTCCAGATTGACATGTGATTAATGCATTTGATTCTATTACTGTCCTCTCTGTAAAATTAATTGGTTTGGTGATTGAAAATCCACTCCAAGAATCACCTCGTCAGGACTCATGTGGCACTGATCAAATGGCAGTAAAAACAGTTGTGATGACAAATGCAGAATTGCTGATTGCTCAGAGCTGTCTCAGTTGGGATTCCTGGCCCACAGGCAGGTTGTGCTCTCATTAATATCTAAGCATTTAGATGGTTCTCATCTTCATGGCCTCTTAGCCTTGTACTCTAAAGAGTATTCCCTCAATTTCAGTGGGGGCACCTGAGCAGTGAAAGAAACACATACTTAGAAGGGCAAGTTATGCAAAACTTCCACCAAACACGTATTTCAACTAAACACTTTCTAGTTGTCAAAGAATTCTGTGTTCTTGACTTCTTTTTCCCCTTCTGAAAATGAGGGAATTACCCATTATACCCTCCTTTGTCTAATGTTTTCAAAAATTTTTTACTTTGCTTCCATTTTTGTTGGAAAAAATTTTATTTAAGGGGAATCTTGCTACCTTGGAACATTCTAAGCTGCATTTTCCTGTAGCATGTAGTAATGAGCCTTGACAGGATGAGATGAATCCCTGTAAAGTCACAATGGCTCTTAGACACAACTTACCAGTGCTGCATTCAGCATGGTGCTTAATAATATTATTCAGACTTTAAGGTCTCACTGTTTATATGTGCAGCTTAATAGCATTATTCAAACTTAAATCTTAAGTTTGCCAGAGTGCTTTTACACATGCAGTAGAATGAGGGGGAACAAAGCAAAGTCACTTCTTGTACTTTACAAAGTTTTAGTTGTTTATGTCTGAACTGAACATCCAGAGCTATTCTTACCTGAATGTGCTTGGATGTGCCTCCAGGACAAGTGCAGGGGGCTCCAAAGGGAAGATAAGGGGGTATTTAGAAGGGACTAGCTTGGAGGAGGCACTTAGGTTCTCACATTACTTCTCTGCTATATCGTGAGGCATCCATATTCCTTGAATAGAAGTTGGAGAACATTCCATCTCTCTCTCTGTCTCTAAATAGTGTGTAAAATACCATGTGCATCATTTATAGGTGTATAAGTGATCCATGCATAATGTTGACGTTCAGAAACTGTGGACATTTCTAAACTAGGCAGCCAAACACTACGGAGTGGCAGAGTTAAGTTGCCTGTGTAATCTTTTCCTCCCTTGTGTGCAGGTATTGGAGCAGGTATTTAAGGGCAAGGCATACACTGCTTTTTTTCCTTCCCATTCAGTCTGTCTCTCAGTTGCTACACAGACCAGAGGGCAGCTCTTTAATTCTTGTAACTCCTATTTGTTCATTGTGTAGCTTCATGCTCCTTTGCTGCAAAGTCTACTCTGAAGACAGAACTAATCTTCCTCTTCCTTACTGCAGAGTTTAAACTTCTTCAGCAAGTGATCCAGGGATTTTAAAGACTCGTGTTCTTGAAAACATCTCCATTATGGGCACTGAATGAAACAGGAACACATTTCAAGTTAGCTTTGAAGCATGCAAACTCAGGAGCTATTTGTAAAATAAAAAGAAGACCAAGAAAGTAAAGAACTGACGCAACTTTTTAGACTTTTCAAATCCCCAGTGTTATAAATGGATAGATTTATTTGGGCTGAAAACTTTCACACAGGAAATTTCCCTAGTGTCTTCCTGTGAAGGTTAAGTTTAGCAGCTACATGTGCCACTGGGAGAAAGATAAGTATAAAAGAAAGGCATTCTGCTGTCCACCTGTCACAGATATATTTTAATACATATAGAAGTTGTGGTTTTTAATAAAGTCTTTATTTTTAAAACAGTTGATCTAGTATGAAATCAAAGTTTCATTAATATTTTCCAATCTCTGTAATTTTGTCTTCATAATTCATATAGTTTCATATATGAAAATTCTACTAAGACTAGTATTATAAATTGTAGATAACTTTTAATGAGCATACTGATATTCTGCATGGCTGTAAATAGTAACAGCAGTCGGCCATTTCTAAATCTGGCAACTTGTTAAATGAGTTGTTTAGAGACTTTCAGTTTTGCTTTAATGTTTTCTGTATATAAAAATATTGTTGGAAGTGAAAGACTTGTACAAATATTTGTGAATTAGAAAAAGAGCTCGAAGCGCAGAGGAGGAACAGCGAGGGAGGATGTGCTAAAGCTGCAGAATAAAATCTCAAAGTGCTGCATGTTGTTTTCTGATAATCATCCAACAGATACTTGACACCTCTTTAATTCGACCAGTGGTGTTTGGTTCTTTGCGACGTTGCTGACCAGAACACGCCAGCTTTAGCACAGAATGCTTGGTACAAGGTCAGGAGGGAATAAGGGAGCACATGAGCAGATAGCTGCGTGACGTAGATGAATGGGAAGGATAGGCCAAGTCCCATGGATCTTAAATTCCATTTCAAATGCATGATAATTTGGATTTTAGCTAATACAAGGGGTTCTGCCAAAAGCAGAGCTTATGAGGACTCATTTCTGTGTTTAGTGATCCACCCTGCTACCAGAACATTCTCCAGACTTTCTCACATCTCCAAAATCCTCATGCTGCCCCACTGTTCTTTCACCTGCTGGTTTGGGCAGGTGGAGGAGGGCAATGTGTGGGGCAGGATGTGGGCTGCCTAGGATGTCAGTTCTTGCATGCTGCTGGTTCCTGGCTTTTGAAAAGTTACAATTGCCTTTTCTTCAGTAAGGTCCTTATCTTGAGGCTGTTCTCTCCAAACAGCTGTCAGTTATCACAGGAATTGTGGAAATACATCTTTGGGATTTCTGCTTCTTTATCAGATTGATTTGAAATCCATCCAACAGTTTCAAAGTTGATTAGTGAGGGAGAGGGGGAAGAGATGGGACAAGCAGTCATTGGCCTTATTTTGACCTGAAAAACCTGTTAAAGAACCTCAACAGAAAAAATTTAAAACTTGGAGTTCATGTTAGGTACACAAATCGTGTGCTGTTTCCAAGGCTCCCTGGCAGTGCTGTGCTCACAGGTTCTGCTGCAGCCTGTGAATCGTGGGTGCTCAGCACTCTTGAGAGTCAGATGATTTGGATACAGGTGGCGTAGGTAAATTTAGGTGCCCTGAATAAATGCCCTGTGACAGGCTATTTAAGGTGCTCTGTACATAGAGAAGGAGGGATTGTGTGTTTTGGGCTTTCCCTGTAGGGGTGGCACTGCTGCCCTGGCCAGGTTGGGCAGCACTCTGCGCCTTTGGCTTGGACAGGGCTTAGGTTGGCAACCCTACAGTCAGCAAGCCAAGAGCTGCTGGCCTGGCTCTCCACGGCCTCAGCTCCAGGCAGCATCCTGCTGCAACTGGCAGTCCAAATGGGAAATATGTCAATAAATTGACCAAGGGAAATAGATACAAACCCATCTTTCTCAGCCTTTTTTTTTCCCTCTAACTGCCTTTATCTTTGTATATTGTAGCTGTCAAGAAGCAGTACATGCGTTTGAATAACTTGGACTCCCATACAATTTTGTTTTACTAGCTCACCTTTATAAAAAAACATTTTGGGTTCTTTAAAAGACTTTTGCACTGTATTTCTTTTATCATTGCAGATAAATCTTTCTGGATTTCTGCCAAAAGCTGAGTCAGACACTTCTTTGACAAGTCTTTCTGGTTCAGAAAGGAGTTTCATTTTTATAAATAATCGTCCAGTTCTTCAGAAAGAAATACTGAAGGTAACATCCTCTCGTTTTTAATTCAAGGAACAGAAATGTGATTTATTTGAGGACAGAGACACCTGAGCAATCTACAACTTTTTTGTTTTTTTCATGGGGGGAACCTTGTGAAATAATTTAGAGTATTACAGGTGAAACTACTAGCATTTACAACAGAAAGCCCTTCCACATGTCTGACACTGCTCGTGCCTCAGTTCTATTCCATTTGCTGCAGTCAGACCACAGAGCTGGAGGTTGTGTTTTTGGCTGTTTAACAAAATTAATTTCAGGTGCTCTGTGCAAGACAGCAGAATAGTTGATTCTTTGTATTAGCCTGTAGAAATCACCTGTGCAATCTCCCATAAGGGAACTTTATGTAGTTTCTTTTAAGAGAATTCTTCTGTAAAATAGTTTTGATTTTGTCCACTTCCAGCTGTAGGCTTATCAGGCAAACACCCATGCTTTCCCTTTAAGTTTGTGTATGCATTGGGTAGAAATGAAAGTGATAGTGCAGCAGCATTGGCTACAGCTAGGCATTGTGTAGGCAGAATTTGATACTCTTGGGTTTCTCTCACTACTGAACCTTGCAGCACTTAACTTGGAGCAGCCTTGCTGTCCTAATCCTTGTCATCGCCAGGGAAGAAAATCATGCTCATGCCAAAGTGTTCCTGCAGGTTTTAAAGTGGACACAACAACAGTTTTCAATTGACAGGCAAAGCTTTGTGTATGAAAACCCTAAACCTATGTTTGTATGTTAAATGGTGAATAAGGGTAATCCATCTCCATGTATTATTTGATGTTCCTGGCTGCTTTTCTGGGAATTCAAAGCTTGGTTTGAGTCCCATGACAGAGGTGGTTCCTTAATGAGAGGAGGGAAGCCTGGACTCAAGGTGGGATTCAGCATACAAAGTAGAAATACAATGCCTTGCATGGAAAATAGGCTATATATCATGTTCACCTCCATGGTATGAAGGCATGGAAGCCACCAGGAACTGGCCTTTTGGTGATTATTCTGGCATTCATGTATATGAGGGCCTTTTATGCTTTTCTTTAACCTGAAAAACTGACAAAACCAGCAAACCAGTTATGCTTTTATAGTGTCAGATTTTGTTTCTGTGCATTTTTGTCTATTTTATTGCCTTTACTGATGTCTCTATTAAATCAATCTCTAGTTAATTCGACAGTACTACAGTCACATGACACAAAAGGACTGTACTCGTTTATATCCTGTATTCTTTTTGAGTATTACTGTACCTGCCTCTGCTGTGGATGTGAATATAACACCTGATAAAACACAAGTTTTGCTGCATTATAAGGTAATTAAGGTTTGTTCTGTTTCTGAGTTGTCAGTCCTTATATAAGCATGATAAGGGCCTTGGCTCTACCAGAATGTTCAAACATAAACACTGTCACTGGGTTTTTGGAGTTTTTTTAGCTACATGACAGCTTGCCTTTGTCAGAGCACTGTTTTGATCAAAAAGTACTGAACAGGCTAACGGGGATTCTTCAAAATTAGTTTCCCAGTTCATTTAAAAGGTTTTGATGCTGTCAGATATATGCATGTACCACTTTGGTTTCAGATGGCTTTACAGTGAGAGAAGCTAAGTGGAATTATGTGGCCCAGTATAAATGTTATGCTTAACTTCATATTTAAACCAAGTAATTGCTGTTTAAACAACACCATTAAGGTGTGGGTGGGCAGGAGGGGAGTTGATTTCTCATCAAAGCACTATTTTGTCATTGTGTGTACATATTATTGATGACATAATTAAGTGCCACAAAAATCAGAAAGGTCACATTGGTGGTTATTAATGTGCTTATTCAAAGTGAATATAGGTAGTCACACCAGTACGTTAATCCTCTTATTCGTAAAAAACTTTTGTATTTTTCTGTGTTATTCTTGTAAATGTCCTGCCTGTTAAGGATCACTTGTATGAAAATTAATACAGCATTTTTACATTTGATCTAGTTTTCCTTGAAAAAGGGTTGGAATTTCTTTTCTCTCTTTTATTTTTCTTTTTTCTTTAAATTTATTTCTATTTTTTTATGGATTTGGGTTTTTTATCTTGCTCATTTCCATCACTTGGTGCAAAGTTGAATTGGAAACATGGACCATGAAAGTACCTACACAAGCACATCCACATGAAATTGGATGTTGCTGGTGCACCTGTTTTGGCTTAAACTTCTAACTCCATATAAGGTAGGAATATCTTTACATGTTACTGGTTTAAGAAGTCAGAACCCTATCATAAAGAAAGCATTTAACTTGCTCTGTGATACCAGAGTGAACTAGTGAAGCAGAATACATGTCACAAAATATTTGAAGCTGAAAATGTCCAGTTCAGAATCTTTCGGAGTGTGTGAACTGAAATGCAATGATCTGCCCAGATGTGTCTAAAGATTATTCCAAATAAGAGCACTTTGCATATTGTTCCATATTCTTGGTATCTGACAGTTACATTTTCAGGTGCACTTGTGTGTGTGTATTTTTTTTTTTTTTTCCAGGAATCTGTCTTACTTGCAGTTGAAAATGTGTTGAAATCACTGTATGGGCCACTACCTGCTGCAGTCCCTGGTGAAAGTAATAAAACAGATGTTACCTCAGAAGACATGTTTGTTCACAGAACAGACCAAACAGATGTGGCTGCTAATGAAATGGGACCATCTGGAAATGATGAGCTACATGCTCATACTTCATTCCTTTCACTCAGCAGTGATGTGCAAAACTGTCAAGCAGGAAAAAACGCAGAGATCTGCTTAAATCATCAGACATTTAGTGGTGATAATGTACACAGTTGCCTGGACAAAAGAGAGGTTTCTAAGAGTGATGCCTTTCCAGACAGTTCCTTAAATTTATTGCGTGAGGAGGAACAGAATGGACAGAATATGGCTGATATTCAAAGTAATAGTGTTCCTGTGGACCCTGAGTCTAAAAAAGCCAATAAGCATATTTTGAGTTCGGATAATATTGACAAAATAGATAAGAATGAGGAATCCTTAGTCCTTAAGAACTTACCTGAGATCTCTGCTGATAGCTGGAGTATGGGAAGTGCATTTAAAGACAGTCTGGGAGACAAGCTGGAACCTGTTAAGATCTTGATTCCTGAAGTTGGAGGGACAGCTAATAAGCAAAATGAACACACTGGTGAAAAACGCAGTGATCCACAAAGCTCAAATCAAAGCATAAAGAAAAAAAATGTGATAAGTGAAAAATTTGGACATGTGACAGCTTATGACTTAATTAATAGCAAAATAATAAAGAAACCAAAGTCTGCATTTGAATTTTTCACACATGAATGTCGTCCAAAATTGATAGATGATAATCCAAAGACCAGCATGAATGACATCCTGCTGACAATTGAAGAGCAGTGGAAGAATTTGAATGAAGAGGAAAAACAGAAGTAAGTTCAGGCTGTGTCTTGCTTCTGAATCTGGAAGCTACCAAAGAGTTACTTGTAATGGATTAAAAAAATTGTAACGTTCCAGTTATTTATGAAAAAATAAGATAATGAATTTTGACTCCTCAGGATCAGACTCAGTATTGTTTCACATCAGAGTTACGTTTTGCTGTGTGCAGTTGTGCACTGCAGATTGGAATTACTCCTTCTGCCACTGTGCTGTGCAGCAGTTGCATTAGGGATGGTTCTGCTGAACAGTTATTTAAGATAACAGGCAAGAAACTGGCTGTTTGTTTGAATCTTATAAACTTCTAAGGGCAGCCTTTACACCTTTACAGTATCGCTCCCAATGCACTGTCCTTGAGAACCAGCATGTTGATGGATGAGGCGCTGTTGAGTTCTTCAGAGGTTTTTCAGCTTTTATTACTATAAAGTGAAAATGCTTTTTTAGGAACTTTGGTACTCGAACATTGGGTAAATTCCATTCATTTGTACTCAACCTAGGCTACCTCAGAATTTTATTTGCAAAACGCAGTCACATGGCACAAGGAATTACTTTTTCCCCAAACCAGCTATTCCATTGTTGGTTCAGAGACTATAGCACAGTCTAAATTTTAACCTGTTTCAAACAAGACCAAGTCTCTTCCTGGATTACGATCTGAATAGCTAAGTCCATATTTTTCTAAATCAAATTGTCACTGAGTTTTTGAAACCCATCTGCAAGAAAAGGAAATATTTTAATAAGACATTTGCATTATTCTGAATGTTAGCTGTATCAGAGTTAAGTGAAACCTTTTCACCTAGCTTCTGGTTTACCTAATTTAAAGTTTACTATGCAAGCAGCATGCCATGGTCACAAACCCATACATGTGAGAAAGTGTTTTTTCCATCTCTGCATAAGCAGAAATATTAATATAATAGTGGAAATCTACTCCAATGATATTCATGCTTTTAATGAAATGAAACAAAAGGTTCTGCCAGCTGTTTCAGAAAATTTTAATTTGCTCTGCTTTAGCTTTTGAGATTTCATGGTTGCTTTCCTGGTACAACTGTTATGTTAAAGAGTGTGCCTACAGATTAACTTTGCATTAGTTCAGGAAGGAGACCTCTCTGGTAATCGAGTTTTCCTTATATGTAGGACTGAATGCAATGTATTACACACAGTGTATATATATTTTCCTCGTATGTAGGACTGAATCCCATGGCTTTTGAAGGAAATGAAGAATTCACCACTAGCTGTATCTATAGATACCAGCTTTGCTTTACCTTCCCACATTTATGATCTTAAAATTGCCTCAGAGAATAGCAAATAGGAGGAGAAACACAGACAGCTTTTCCTCAGAGCAGCAATCCAGAAGGACTTGTGGCAGAGAACATAAGTCTTGCCTCCAGGTACTCTGGATAAATTGGGCCACCTAGAGGTAACAACAAACGTAAATACATCAGGACAGCCAAGTGCCACAGCTCTACTTCATGCATCATGCTGGCACACCACCACATTTCCTGGGCTCCAGTCCTTCATCCCTCTGTGATAAAGTCCTGCCTTGTGCAATGGGTGTGCATGGTTTCAGCATCTCTGTTTCTCTCTGTGGCCCCTCCATCGGGTCTCAATTAATTTAAATCCCTTTTGGGAGTAGTACAAGCACCAGATGTCTCGTAGTGACACAGGATGGCCTTTTCAAAACAAGCCAGCATTTATTACACAACCGGAATGTCAAATGTTATGGTCTTTAGGTTATAATAGAGGAGGAAAGCTCCGTGCATGTCCATGCTGGCAGCATCACATATCCCCCTGCTTTGCAAAGGATTTCATTCCTTGCAGTCACTCGGCTCTTACTTAATACAGCTTGCATGTGTTTCTGGCCTTCATGTTTCCTGCACATCAGGCTCAGGTAGGATTGGGAAAAATCCCTCCAAGTGTGGCAACAGTGGCAGGAGTAGTTACCCTGAAGGTGTAGGAAAGGTTCAAAGTTACACACATTGTCATGGGACTAACAAATCACCTTGTCAGCACTCTGCAGTAATTCTTCATTAGTAGATTTGTACCTTGGGAGAAATATTTTTTCTGGTAGCATGGTCTTTGCTGTCAGAGTTTGCAACAAATACTCAAATTCAGATTATTTGTCTTATAAGAGCTGAGAGGCATACATTAAAAGGGCATACATTGTTAGTATGCTTATTATTTTGTTTGGGTTTATGTTGTAAGGGGGAAAGAATATATCATCGGTCCATTTTTCTAGTTAAACCAAAGCTGCCTTTAAATCTAGACTTCATTCTACTCTTCCACTCTCTGCTTACATCCAGTTTTGCAAATTTTCATATCTTTAGGTTTTGTAGCGTCAGAAAAAGATCCTGAATTTGCAGTCTTAATTCACAAAGCAGAGAAACACTGTTCTTGAAGCACTTGTTGATTATATGTTCCTCTCTGGAAGGGTTTTCAAAAAGGCAAAGGTGTTCCCTCATGGTTTGTAAATCTGCAGTTTTTCTTTGGTTCTGGGCAAATCACTGATACTGATGTGTATGAATTTGGAAGATGCTCACAGTCAAAGTTTGTAAGACTAGAATTTTTCTGGTGGTAGCTTAAACTGACAGGCAAGTTGGACTTTGTTTGGAAGTGCTTTCATTTTGGATTATCAATGATCACTGAAGGCTCAATTCTCCTACACTTAAATATTTTTCTGCATTACAGTTAGGTCTGTTCAAAACAAAGTATTTATTGATCTGGTCAAAGCTGTAAATGAATTTAAGATTAAAAAAATTCTGTTCAAGTGATTTCATCCATTCATTTTAAAAGGAGCAGATGTTTTTTATCTTAATGTTTGCTCCATATTTTCTAGGACGTGATTTATTGCAAGAAACTATTTAAGCTGACTTTTTTAGTTAACTAAATATTGGTACCATATGTGAATGCTAGCACATCATAATTAATTGCAAATGGTGACCCTTTTGTTGACCTTAATTTTCCAGCGTGCATACACATAATTGAATCAAACTGTTCCAGCAAGTAGCAATAAATAAATATGACCAGCTAAAATACTTATTTCCAATACTAACATATGATAGTACTATTTTTTTTGGTTTTGTTTTAATTGAAGATTAGACTGGTTTGAATTACCTTCTAGAATTCAGAATATCAAATAAGGGCAGGAAGAGGGAGTTCAGCAAATCACAACCTTTGCTTTCAGAAAAGTAAAATTCATACGTAGTAGACAAGCATAAACCTGGGACCTATAAAAGTTTAGTTATCTCACTGACATTTATAAACTCATTAAGAATCCATTCATGTTGTAGAGGTTTAGTATGTAGTAATGTTTTAACCATTTAGACAGCATTTAGGAGTAGTTTTTTATTGGCTGTTTCTGAAAAATCTGTAAGATTGATTATTACTTACAGATTTCTGTGATAATCATACATATCCTCTATTCTTACACTTCATGTGGCTAATTTTAGGCCATTTGAAATCAAATACGCTTTTAAGTAAGTAAGACCCGGGGCTTGGGAAATTATTCAAGCTCCTTCTGGCCCCATGGCCTCCCCTGGAAGGCTGTAGAGCTCTAGAAGCTTAAATTACTTTATGAATTGAGCTGGATGTGCCTGTGACAAAGAACTCCTTTCAAAACTCTGTATTTGATTGCACATTAAACAAGGGACTGAGGTGAAAAGAACCTTGCTGTAGATCTTTATATGATGCACTCTCTTCCTTACAGTAATAGTTCCTCCCCTTACAGTAATTGAGGTTTTGCTGGCTGTCTTGATGAAGGAAGATTTCCAGCTTTTGTTCGAGATGTGATGTAATAGAGGCATCATCGCCATCTCCGTTGCAGGGTGCAGCACGTTGATGTGGGTACTTGAATGGACCATGGATGTGGTTCTTGGCTCTTGAAATGGTTACCTTTCCTTCTGCTTTAGTGTGTTAGGGGGTGGGGTCTGGAGCTTTTTGTCTGCTGATGCGACTGGTTTGTTTTCTCCTTTAAGTTATGAAATAAAAGCCATGAAGGACCAGGAGCGGTACAACAGAGAGGTCAAGAAAGCCAATGCACAGCCAATGCACCGACCAGCAAAGGAGGCAGAAAAACACAAAGCCAAGCTGAAGAGCTCTGCATCTGACCAGCAGAAGCTTGACAAGATATTTCACAACCAGATTGAAAAGAAGGGGAAACTGGAACAGCCTGTGAAAATTGTGACAGTGCCTTTTTCTCTGAGTTCCTGTAGACGTCACCTTCAGAGACAAGAGAGAAGTGTTTCAGATGAACATGAGCTTTTCCTGATCCGTCGTCAGAGTTTTCCTGATGTCTGGATACTTGCTACTGAAAAAAATGTCAAGTTGCTGAATCCATATAGATTGGAAGAGGCCCTGCTACGTAAGAGATTATTGGTGAATCATAAGCTTCCAGTAGAGAAACTGGACAATCCAATTGTGTTAACAGACAGGTATGGTACTATTGAGCAAAAATGTGTATGCTACTTGAAACATCAGTTGATAATTATTTACAGTAAACTCTGGCAAGTCCCTGTTTGTTAATGCTGTGCTTATTTGTGCACTCACTTATCAATTAAAACATATTTTTGGTTTTTACACTTTGATCTTGAAGTAATGAGCACACTTGGTCTTATTTTAGTTGAAATAAGTATGATTTTTGACCAGTTTCATTGGTAGTGTAGCAAATACAAATTTCCTCCCCCAGAAGAAAATTAAATGCTGCCCATTTTCACATGCTGACTTTCCCCTTAGAGTTAGGAAATGGCTGTTAGAATTATTAATGTATGCCTAAGCTTGGTCCCTCACTAAGATAAGAGAATAGTTCTGATTTTGTTTCTTTAAAAAAATTGCTTTTCCAAAATACTTTATAAAATCTTGGTGACTCCTTATCACTTGATACCTTTTTCTGTGGTTTTTGCACACTTGTAATTTTCACAGAAGGGATGTTTATTTTTAACACTTTGGGTTTGTTTTTTTTTTCCAGTCTTATTGGTGGATCTCAGTATATGGCTGCTCTTTATAAAATGCAGAAGAATTACCAGAGTTTCCGTGGATCAGGTTATTTGTCAGATCCAAGGCTTGTAGCAAATGGATTCCAGATAAAAGTGATAGAAGGTATGATGGTTTTGAAATCCATTAGTTGCATTGGAGCTTGCTTCCTATGATTTAATGATTTAAATGATTGTTGATGTGGATCATGTTATTCTGCATCACCTTGTCTTTTAAAGCACTAGCATTCTGCCTTCCTTAACATTGAGATTTTATTTCTTAGCGAAGAATGTAATCTTCCACACAGAACACTGAGTAATGGAAACTGATGACTGAAGAGAAAACTTCAATAGTATTTCAAAGAATGCTCTGAAATTCATGTTTTCTTCACTTCTTTCTTCTTTTCTCAAAATGCTCGATGCCCAAATGCTCGATTCCCAAAATGCTCAATGCCCAAATCCTTAATTGCCATTCTGATATAATTTAGATTAAACTGACAGGAATTCCTGAGCCCAGGCACCTTCTGCAAGTATGTGCTTTAGCTGACTACTCCTGTACTGCTGAGCAGTTGAGGAGGTCCAGTAAGGAGCAGGATCCTGGTTAATGTCTTACTTTTCTATCAAAACTGTAACTCAGAGCCCAAATGGGCCAGCAAAGAGATTGTCAAAGGACCACCACACCTTTTCTAACAGTTTGATCTGAATACATTTTGAAGGTGTATACTTTTCAGTACCTCTCTGTTGATCACAGAAATAGAAGATTTTTTTTTACTTTATCAAGAGAGCTCAAAGGTCTTTACATCTTTCTGAAAAATCTTTTCTAGGGATGCGTTTGAAACACGGGTGACCCAGTGGAGGTTCTGCAGATCACGAATTCTATAGCAGAATTCCAAGAAAAGCAAGCTTCCTTGGGGGTAGCACCTAGCTGACAGCTCAGGGAAAAGATTGGCCATAAGAGCTGTTAGAAATGCTATAGCTTCATGTGTTACAGATCCCCACATATGTACAGTGATGACAGATGTACTGTAACATATGGGATCTTTTAAGGGTAGGTACAAAAAAGGAAGGGATGTAGACCAACTCCTTCACTCAGAGGCTGACTCTTGTGAAGAACAGAGCCAAGGCTGTTTTCCTTACTGGACCATGCGCAGCAAAACCAGGGAAATTTCTTTCTGTCTGACTAAATCTCTACATAAATACCAGCACCTTAGTAGAAGAGGTGTTGGTATTAATCTTGACAATAATCATGGAGTGAATGATTAGGGAAATAAAGCATGTACTGTAGGAGGCAGCTCTTACATGGTTTGCTCAGACAAGCAGATCAAAAGCTGAGGAGGTCTATGATATGTCCTTAGGCAAATATGGGAGAGAGGGATTGTAGCTTAGCACTTTTGCTCACTGACTTTTTTTACCTCCTGATATTTTAAGTTTGCTCAAAATCTAATTAATGTAAACTAGATGGGAATAAATTGAATGTGAAAATTTGAAGACAAATAATTTTTCATCCTGGGTGAAGAGTTTAATTTCTAGTTTATTTCTAAGAAACAACGGAAAGTTGTTGACCAGTCTTGTAGTACTGCAGATGTGTCATGGTTTAACCACAGCCAGCAGCTCAGCCTTACACAGCCGCTCATTCACTGCCCCCTCAGCAGGATGGGGGAGAGAACTGGAAGGGTAAAAGTGAGAAAACTTGTGGGTTGTGATATAAAGACCATTTAACAGGTAAAGCAAAAGTTGTGTACAGAAATGAAACAGAAAAAGGAATTAATTCACTGATTCCCTTGGCAGGCAGGTGTTCAGCTATCTCCAGAGAAGCTGGGCTCCATCCCATGGAATGGTCATTTGGGAGGACAAACATCATCAGAGCACTCCACTTCCTTTTCCTTCCCCAAGCTCTGTGAGCTTGATGCCACGTGGTCTGGAATGTCCCTTTGGTCAGCTGGGGTCAGCTGCCCAGCTGTGTCCCCTCCCAGCTCCCTGTGCACCCCCAGCCTCCTCACTGGTGGGGTGGGGTGAGGAGCAGAAAGGGCCTTGATGCTGTGTAAGCCCTGCTCAGCTGTAACAAAACCATCCCTGTCTTACCAGCACGGTTTCCTGCGCAAGTCCAAAACAGCCCACACTAGCTACTGTGAGCAAAAGTAGCTGTCTTGGCCAAAACTAATGGCAAACTATTTTTAAGACAGTTTGCTTAGTTTAAGAGCAGCATTGTAACACTATAATAGCAAAGGACTTGACACAGTAACCGGATATAGTCTTCCCATCCTGTGTTCCTAAGATGTAAATTTAAGAAAATGAA
The DNA here is from genome assembly GCF_015832195.1 of Motacilla alba alba. Classification (NCBI taxonomy): domain Eukaryota; kingdom Metazoa; phylum Chordata; class Aves; order Passeriformes; family Motacillidae; genus Motacilla; species Motacilla alba. The sequence continues at coordinate 30,692,098 of NC_052022.1, read as the reverse complement.
CCCTCAAGGAAACTGTTCTCGTTTGGTTTACAGTTAGTGAAAGTGCTTTGTATGCACTGTGGAGGTTGCTGAACCCTAGGAATAGCCCAGTAAAGAATGGGAATCTAATTGAGTTCTTTGTCCCACTCTTCTATTTTAAGTACTTGAGTGAAAAGTTAATAACATGAGTCTTGTCAGTCATGTTTATAAGCTTCTGCTGATGACATTATAGCAGTTACAGCCTTTTTTATTAAAAGAGCCTGCCGCTGTAGATGAAGGTAGAAATACCAGCAAACAAATGGAATTTCTTTCTTCTTCCCAGCTTTTTTCCAACTGACCCAAGGATTTCTTCTTAATCAGTTTCTCCTGTTTTTCTTGAACTTGTCCCTGAAATACACTATCTTCTACAAATATTTATTAGAGTTGATTTTTAGACACACAGGTATTAATTTTTACCATTCCTAATGTGTCCCTCTCTGAGAATTTCACTATGAATTTTAAGGTTATTTAATTCATAGATTCTTGTATAATCTTTACAGAAGGGGACCTGCATATCATGAGTGATTTGTCCCACTTAGACCTGAGTATTCTGTGGGATCTCTCAGCTCTGAAAGAACCAGTTTGTTTCATAAAACATCTTTCACAATCCCTATAGAAGCATTACTTTTTTTCACTGTCTGTATTCAGTGTCTATTTTTGTGGGGTTTTTGAAATTCAGACACATCCTGAAAGAGAGGCATCCTGATGTTTTTGAAGTAGAATTTCCTTCAGAAGAGTTACGTTTCTTCAGGATATATTGTCAGTTTTTTGGTCCAGAGGTTCCTACTTTGCATGGTGGATGATGCTTGCTGTGGAGAGGTCCTAGAATGGAAATGTGCCATTCATTAACCCATGTTAACTGGAGTTTCTCCTTAGAAGCATCCATAGGAACACACCAGAATCCCATTCTCTATGCACATGACCTTTGTAACTATTTTTTTCCTAACTTTTTGGATTAATTGGATCAGTCCTAGTATTTGCTGTTTCTCAGCTGAACTGAACTATCTGCTCTTCCTCTCTGTCAGGGTCATATTCAGCAGCAGCATATTCAGAAGTCTGTGTTTTCCTCTTGGACTTCAGCCCTGATATGGTCATAATAGATACTCCTTTCTGACTGCTGATTGATTTCTCATTAATAGACACTAATTAGCACTTGTTGATATGCATGGCTTCCTTTTTCATCCTGAGTGAAGAGTTTTATTTTCTATAGTAGAAAGTTTACTTTTTCTGACAGAAAGATCCTCTTATGTCACAAGCAAATTTGTTGATTGATTGATTGATTGATTGATGGATTAATTGATTGATTTCTTAAGATTTGAATTTCAACTTGCAACTGGTATTTCTGGTAACTGTGATGCCATCATAGCTCTACAATACCTCCCAAAACAAGAGCAAATGATGTTTAGCTGCTCCAATTTGACATTCAGATGTTTTAGTCATAGAAGAGGCTTTCCTTGACCCGTGGTGGTTTCTTAAGAGGACTGTCAGTCTAGTAGGTTGCACTGATTATTTAAATCTCTACAGATATTCTTCTGCCAAAGAGAAGGACTCAGAGTATTGCTGCTCATTGCCATATATTAAGGCTACTCATAATACCCAGATGCTAACTTGGAACACTGGACCTCTTGCCTTTGGTATTGTGCACCCCGCTAGGACAGTTTCCTAGATAACTATTGATGCCTTAAGTTTTAGCTTTCATATTTTCACATTCTGTTCTGCCTTAGTGTGTGACTCTGAGCTTCATAAAAAGTGTGAGCAAGTTCTCCTCACAGTTTAGTCAGACAAAACAATCCTTTTCAAGGATTCAACAAGCCTGAGAACCAAGGACACTGTTGCAGCTTCAGGCCCAAAAAGTGAAAATAATGGCAAATTGAAGAGAGCAGTCTGGGAGGATGGGACTTCATAACCAGAATCTGTAATTGGACAATTAACCCCAATATTTAAATGGACCAAAACTTATAAAAGTGTGAAAACTCGTGACTCGGGGTCCATTTTGAGTAAAGCCACAGCTGGACTCTTGTATTGCCCAAGGTGTGTCCTTTGAAGGTCTCTTAATAAATTCCTACTTTATTCCTTAACTCTCTAGCCTCTGTTCCAGGCAGCCTCTATAGGCATCACTATAACGATTTAAATTTAAACATAGGACTGTAGGTTTATTCCTTATTTCCTTGTGGTGTTGAGGTGTTTTGCAGAACTGACTGTTTATTTATTAAAAAAAACCCTGAGTAGCTGCCTTAATCTGGAAGGTGACCAATAATTCCTGTGTTGTGTTAGGTTTGCATCTCAACTGATCTTTTTTAAAAATGCTTCTATGCAGTTCAGAACCTTAGCTTCTTGTAACTTGTGGCACAGCAGGGCTTTTTATGAACATTTTAATTCTTATGGTTTCTTACTTGAAATAAACCCACCCAGAAAGTATTAATTTTTTCCTTATGTGGATGATATGTCAGGGGCAGTGTCATTCATAGGATAAAAAATGAGTTATTCATTAATCTTGCATTAATCTTGGGATTAATACTCAGAAACTGAATCTTGTTTCCTTGCAGTGCTTGGAATTCATAGAAATACAACTCTGTTCTTTATTGGTCAATACCTTATAGCTAGTGGGGTGGTTCTGAGCTTTATTTACTTTCATAATTTACCAGAAGTCTTTCTCACAGGCCTTGCTCTGAACCCCATGGCACCATTTGGCACTAGATACACTATGCCTAGTAGGTTTTTGAAAGGTCTAATTAGCTTTTTACTTCCTGAAAAGAACTCAGTTCCATATGGAGTTTTGTTCTTGTTCTGCCATTTTGGTGGGAAAGCTCCTTAAATGTCTTTATTTTCACAAATGCACCTTTGGATGTTAATTATTGCAAGAGTGTGGGAGTTGGAGGCCTTGCTTGCCTAATGTTTCATTTGAGGATAAGTCTGCCTTTTGAATGTGTTCTTGCTAGAAGACAGAAAGGTACTCTACCTTTACTCTCTTCTGAGACTCTATATCACTGCAGCAGAGTATCCTAGATTTTGGAAGTGCCCCATCTGCCTCGTGTCTTTGGTAGGCTAAGATCTTTGTATTGTCTCCCTGTTTCTCTTAATATTAACTGCTCATCAGTCTAAGGAGTTTTCAACTAGATTTTTCTCTGGATAGCTCACAGTGAAAAACATGTTGTGAAATAGCCAAGAAAACACTTCTTGCTGTCAGTGTGTCAGTTAGGCAAAATCAATGGTTTCTTTGTGGAATGTGCCAGTTGTTGTAATTTGCAAAGCTGTGACGCTGAGCTCCAGTCTGTCTTCCACTGCCCTCCCACCCCCTCATGTTCTGGCCTTACTGAGGCTTCAAGTGATGCTACCTTTGGGAGAGCAGTCTGTTTGCTTTTACTTAATAAAGCAAATTACTTAATACTCAGTGTTCTGGGACCTGCCAGGCATTTGTTTGCTCACAGTGACCCCTATGTGCAGGGAACACTTCAAGAAGTAAGATGGATTACTTTCTGTCCAGTTCTTCTTAAGATGTGTTTATTATATGTGCCTTCACTGCACATCTGTCTGTTTGCCTTTGGGAAAGGCCTAGAGAGAGATGGGAATTCTTGGCTGGAGAGGAACTGAGACCAAGGAACACACCTTAACTGGTGGTGTATCAATGCTGGGTCTTGGGCCATGCTCCCAGGCAGGCTTTTAGGGTAGAATTGTCTGTCTCATGTAGTCAACAGGAGTATGTCCAAAAAATGTGCTTATAAGGCCTCAAAGAGTAGTAATGGGTAAATAACCCATTGTTCTTGGGGATATAAACTGCCACCTCTTGTAACCAAGCTCTTGTAACCCACCAGTGGAAAACCATGCTCTTGTAACCCACCAGTGGAAAACCATGCTGCAATTTAATTTCAGTTTGATTTTGACCATGGACTGGGAGATAGACAGTGCTGTAGTGTCACCTATTCTAGGTGGCAGCTGGAAGGGAACAGTTTTTCCTGGCCATCAAGAAGGAATTATCCAAAGATGATTGTAAATGCTTTGTTTGGAAGGAGAAAGGGGAAATTTGTACAGTGAGAAATCCACATTTTTACTCATTTGAAAGCTAGTCATGGAAACACTTTGCTTGGAAGTTGCAAAATATTTCAGAGAAACTACTATGGCAACTGTTTGAGAAGTGCTGTTTGAATACTCAAAAATCCTAATATATACTTTGTCAAAAAATTTACAAGTACATTGAGGCTTGGACATCTGCTTGTATCATCAAGTGTGCCAATATCAGAATTCCTGCAGAGGCTTGCAGATAAATACTTGTTAATCAGCATGCAGTGGGGCTGCTTTGCAGTTTAAAGAATGTTAGCACAAAAGGAGAGTGTCACAGAAATACCAAAGAAACAAACCTCCCTTAGCCAGGGTTTGTATTGTTTTTTCTTATGTTAAACTCTTTCAAGCCCACTTTGACTTCCAGATGAAAGAGGAAAATGGTGAAGACAAATCTGGCTGTCAGAATTTGCAGATGGAACAATGGCTATTGGTGAAGCTGAAGAGTATATGAGGAAATGTTTTGCAAATTCAGAACCTCACTGTCATAAAATTTTAAAAGGAAGTGCACAGGTTTTTAAACTGAATGTCTAAATATCTGCAACTTAAAAAAATGTGTGTCCTGTATTTGGTAGCAAGTAGAGGGTAATTATTGAAAGGTTTTCAAATAGACTGAGTTCTAATTTTAGAGAGAAAGCAGCATAATCAAGTGGTCTGGAATAGTTCCCCAAATCTAATCTGTAATTAAATAAAAAATAGGACAAAAATTAAGAGAAAAGAGCTGAAGGAGATTATAAACAGAGTCTTTCTTTTCCTCCTGTCCCTTACTGACAGGCTTGCCCACGGGAAAATAGTAGCATATTACATCATCTTTTATCACCTGTATATCTGTCAAACTTTCATATAATTTAACATTTTGTTTGAAGCTGAATCTGAACATAGGTTTTAGAGTATTATATAAAAATACAAGTCTCTGCTTGCTGGCTGCAATTAGGGAAAAGCAGCTTGAAAAGGAGAAGGAAGACAATGCTGGGTGAAAAATGAAATAAAGTTTCAGATGTAAAGCAGTGTTTTTTACATAGCTGGAAGAAGGTTATGTGATTTTTGAGGAGAGGGGGGATGAGGGGCTGTTCCCTATATCAGATTCCCACTGGTCAAAGTATCTCATGCCATGAAGCTTAAAAAGGCCCAAGAGCATTACCCAGTGACACACCCGTATTTAGGAAAAGTTTCAACCTGCAGTTATCCTGTTCATCTTATTTAATGACTGTCAGATAGTGCCTGGACATGGATGACTCAGCTTCATTCTACCAGCTAATGAAAGTACATTTTGCTGACTTAAGATGCATATATATTTTCTCTCACTTCTGAAATATTTCATGTTTTTGTTTGGATTAGGAACAGGAATTATGCCTTGTGAGAGTTTGTTAATTTAATCCACCTTGGAGCAATCTATTTGTCTCCAGTAAGTTTTGACTTTACAAAAACCATTTATGACCTGAGCTGAAGGTAATTTATCCTACTTGGAGCCATTACACAAGAGTGGATTTATCTTCATTAGTAATTCAATTTTTCTGTCTCTGTGTCAAAGTTTATACTTGTTAGACTTGTAGGGGAGGAAAAGCAAAGGTAGCTGTGCAGGTTGGGCTGAGGTTTCTGAGAGGCACACAAGATGAATGAGAGAATAGTCTGAATGAGAATATGTGAGCCTGACCACCAGAGAACTTGCTTCTAACTGGTGGTGGAAAAAAAGTTGCTACACCAGAGCAGCTTCAATCAATTTTCTTTCCTGAAATGTGAATTAGAAGGGAAATCATATAGACCTCAGTGCTTGAATAGATACCCTGTTAGAAAGGCTGTTTAATTTTTTATTTATCATTCCTACTCAGAGTGTTACCTGCTCCAGCAGTGATACCATACGAAAGATAATATAAAGTCAGTCATAGAGCCTCTAGTTTTTGGGTTTGAGTTTTTCCTCAGATGTGGTAGGAGAAATAACTGTTTTTTATTTTAGTAGAATCCAAATTTGTTATGATAACATTTGAACTCTACAGATGTTTAAACCACTTACATAGGAAATAGTGCTAACCCTGTTTTAATTTTTTTCAAACTAAATTGTGTTTTATTGCTAACTTCAACTTTAATTTTATGTATGTTTAATTAAAGTCACAGAAGCTTTAATTAAAGCTGTGCTCAATACTAGGAATGCTGCAAATGTTTTAAGCATTAAACGGTGCCAGCTAGGATTTGGATTAATGTAAGCTGAGACATTTGTGATGTGAATAAACACACATCATCATAATGAAACATTGTGCAAATAAATGCTTTTCATTCCAAGGGAGGAACAAAAAAGTTTCCTAATTGTATTGGACTAAAGTACTAAATTACTTTGCATCAGTTTAATTTTCTGTGAATTGCTATAGAATAGAAATCAAAGCAGTGCATGAATTACTGTTTTGTTTTTGTATTTTCAGGTGTTTCGGCTACAGAGAGTCATCTGGAAATAGAAGGGATGGCAAATTGTCTGCCATATTATGGAATTTCTGATTTGAAAGAAATTCTGAATGCAGTAGTTAACAGAAATGCAAAGGAAGTATATGAATGTAGGCCTCTCAAAGTGATAAATTACTTGGAGGTGAGACAGAAGCTTTCTTTTAGTATTAGCCAGCTAAACTTGTAATAATTCCTGAAACAGCTTGAAAATCTTTCTTCAGCTTTGTGTTTTAATTAATTTCATTGTGTTCTAAACAGAAGTTACTCTTGAAAAAGAGAGTATCATATCCTCTCTGAGTTGTGTATTCCTTACCAAAATGCTTCCATCAGATATACCCAAAAGCAGTCACCCAGTGTAATATAACACATGCCAAAAGGTGATTTTCACAAAGTATTTCCTCTGTAAGGCACGTTTCAAACTGGAAAGGCATTTCTCCATGTTAGGATACAAAACTGCCACAGAATGGCAGTGACTCATGTTAATATTTTCTGTGCAAATAAATAAATTATTCATCCCAGAGACAATAATGGCATGAAGTTTCAGAGACAACTAATAGATGTGATTCTAGTTAAAGCTGGAGTAACCAACAGCAATAGTAATCACTTCCTGTATAGCTGTTTCACTAATGCTCTTCAATTCCAATTCTCTTTAAAAAGGTTACCAAAATATATGTAAAGTCTCTTTTTACTTGGGCATTTATAACATGCCTTTCTGAATTGGGTTACTTCAAACTGAGACCTAGGCACATACTTACAGAGGATGTGTTTTATCTTTTAAGCATTATTACATAAATCTTTCCCTATCTTTTGGGAGTAGTAAGCTGCCTTTGTAGCAAGTGATTCTGTTATGCACTACTGAACCACTCTCATGCACTCAGGAAAGAAGCTTAAAGAAGGGATAAGTTCAATGTTGAGACAGGAATGGTTTGTAAAAAACCCCAGATAACTATAAAAGCTTTTATTCAGAAATAAGCACTGAATTTTGGACCGTTCTGGGAGGTTAGACACTGGAAATGCCATTCACTGTCATGTTCAGAATCACTACTTTAATCATTCATTTCATGTTTGAGCAGGCAGCACGTCTGCAGCTTTTGCTGTCAGTGGATAGATGCAGAAGAAAGCATAGGGTAATGGTTGAAGCAGCAGCCTTCCAGGGTATAAAACAGTCCACAGTGATCTTTTTCCCCCTTGGAGGAGTGGGAGAAAATCTCAGACAAGGAAATTAGATGATTTAGATTAAATCACTATGAATGGTGCTCAGGTTTGTACAGTATGAAGGGAGGTTGCGTGCCCCATACATTTCTGTCTAAGTAACATGACTTAAGTACAGAAGAGAAGGCAGTGGCAGGAAGGCCCATCTTGGAGGAGGAAACAAAACTTTTTGAAGTTGCTCAGTTCTTTGAGGGTGGGTACTTTAGCAGTCACTTCTGCTTTCTAGTGTTAAGTGGTTGCAATAGACCATAGTAAATACAAATTAATCGATGAAGTTTTGTTGTAATATTTTTCAAATTGTACTTACTGACTGCTTGAATTAATTTATGATACTTCTAAAGTTTGTGGCATGAAATGTGTCTTGTGAGCTGGTAGACATGTACAGCTGATCCTGGTGACAACAGGAAATGAGAAATACAAAGCATCTTGCAAAAGTAGGCTAAAAAAGTGCAAACATAACCAGGGGGCTGACTGTGCATACCTCCGTTGTAGAAATGTCGTGAACTGACCAGTAAGAAATGTTTAAAGTTATATTTAGATTTCTGAGATTTAGAATATTTAGCAGCAGAAAAGGATGACCTTTAAACAGTGAGTTTTTAATTCCTGCTTTCTGGTAGCCTCAGGCTGATGTGCTAAAAAGTGCTACTTTAAAACTATTGGGGTTTTGGTTTTGTTTTTCCTTTCCACAGGGAGAAGCAGTACGTTTAGCTCGGCAGCTGCCCTTACATTTATCAAAAGAAGATGTGCAAAACACAATTTACAGGATGAAGCAACAGCTTGGAAAGGAAAATAAAGGCTGTGTTCATGGTCGTCCTTTTTTTCATCACTTAACAGATACTCCAGAAGCTGACAAGCACAACTCCATGGAAATTATTCAGTAAATGGAACATTTTGTTTGGGGTCATACTTCTCTTGCTTAATTTTAATCACTACTCTGTAACTTCAGTATGTTTTGTGCAAAGCTTTTGTTTAATGACTTTTCATTGTTACATGTTCACTTCCTAAAGACTTTATTTAAATAAAAATGCTACTTGAAAACAGAAAAAAATACTGTAGAAAACAACTCATCACTATTTTTTTAAAGAATTTATTAAAGAAATGTTCTCAACTGGTTTCCTCCTTCTCTTATTGCTGCAGGTTTAAGAAATACCAGTATGTCAGAATTTTTTAGATGTGAAGTGGTTAGAAGTTGCTTTCAACAGAGCATGGCAAAGTTTATTATACTAAGGACATCAGCTGTTAATATTCAAAGGAATGCCAGATAGCTGTGAGTATTTGAATATGGCATTGCCATATGCAGTTATTATAGTTAGTTATGCCATATGCAGTTATTATGGTGTTGTATTTCTATTTGGAAATTCTCAGCTATGTAATTGAGTATTGACAGTCTTAGTGTTCAGTCTCCAAAACTTCTACACTTACAGAAGTATGGTTCTCAAAAGTACAGTACAAAAGTTTAAAACCTTCAGATCAAAAAAAAACCTGGCCAGTTCCATGAAAGCAGAATGGATGTGAGTCACAGGAGCACAGGTTAGCACTGAAATCAGGTGCCCATGGATGTTTATTGGTGCAGTGCTATACACAAACTGTTTGGGGGTGGGAAACATAAACTGTCCTCCCTCAGGGAGAATGTGGCATAACTAGGGCATAGTCTGCTATATAGAGAGCTACTGATTTTGGTAAACTGGTTCATTCTCTTTCTACCAGAACACAATGTTTACTCCTCTATTTCAAGTAGTGGCCTACTTCTGTAAACCTACCCCATAGGCCTTCTGTGCACAGCAGATGCCTTGTCTCTGGAAGAGTATGTTTTAAAAGTTTCAAGCTCACCTGAAAATTCCTGCTTATCCCCTGCTGTTGTTTGCAAACCATGGCACTATGAAAACGTGGTAGGATCTAGCTTTGCAGTGTTTCTGTGGCTGCTGGGTAAATGGTTCAAGGTTGCTGAAAGGCCCAAGTGCAAGTTAGTTTGTGGACAGGAGTGTTGGACCAGACAAACAAATGTAGTGTTTGAATGTGTAAATCACTGATGCTGAACTGGTGAACTAATTTAAGAAATCACATCACAGCCATACATCACAACATGTAAATTCTAACCTAAAAGGCAATGATTATCAATTCTAACCTGAAAGGCAGTGATTATCTTTTTCACGGAGCCTCTTGCAACAGAGCAAGAGGTCATTGTTTTAAACCAAAGGAGGATCGATCTAGATTTGGTATAAGAAAGAAGTTTTTTACAATGAGGGTGGTAAGGCACTAGAACAGGTTACCCAGACACACAGTAGACACTCCATCTGTGGAAATACTCAAGGTCTGGTTGGATAGGGCTCTAGGCAAGTGGATCTAGTGAAGATGTCCCTGCCCACTGTAGGGGAGTTGCACTAGGTGACCTTTATGATTATTTCTTTATGCCATTAAATTAAGTTTGTCCTTTTCATAAAGAGCAAGGATGATCAAAGGGCATAAGCAGGATATCTTTCCAAGCTTAATGGTAGCAAGGTACAAAATGAGAATGTCACTTGCAAACTGGACACTTGGCTCTAAATGTCACTCAGTGCAGAAGATGTGAATTTTTAGAATCGAAGTGAGAAGGTGGATGGAGATAGAGAAAGGAGACATGACCCTTGGCTCTGATGGGGAAACAAGATCCCAGCCTTGCATGGGATATAGAAGGTTATAGTTTGTTTATTTATATTCTTGTTGGAATACAAATTCTGAGAGTTTAGAGAGGTGCCATTACAGTGAGAAAAGCCAGAAGCAAGCTGCAGAATGGAAGTTTATCTCCTAACTAAGGTTATTGGAAATTAAATTAATATGTGCACCACTTTTAGTCAGTTTGGAGTATATTATACAGTATTTAATGAGATTAATAATTGCTGCTTCTTTTCCGAAAGGTAAGATAGCTATATCCTAATTACACTGAAGCCAGTGCTAGTACCTTCTGTAACACTTGAGTCTATGTCAAGAGGACAAGTGTTAATTGGTATTCAGGCCCTAGGCTGAGGACAAAACATGATTGGCAAATGGTATTCACAGGTGCCAGGGTGGGTTTAGTTGCTATGGAAGCAAATTAGCATCAGGATTTCAAGTGCAGGTCCACCAGGTTAGGCAATTGTGAGCTGGGGCTTCCCTCCTTTCCTTGTTGTGTTTGCTGGACTTACACCTCCGAGAGCTGCTCTGGAGTTCTTCCTTAGGTATGTGTACATACAGTTTGTTTTCTGTCTCTGGGGGATGTTGTGTGGCTGGGTGCCAGCAGTGACTGCTGGAGCACAGCTTTGGAGCTGGAAGTCTGGGTGTTCCCCCACCACAGTACTCGTGGTTGGAACTGTAAGCTGGAACTGGGAGCTGTTCTGCTGGTGGGAGATGGCTTTAGATAGGATAGGGTGGAGGTCTCTCCTTGCTTTATCCAGCGTGAACAAAAAGAAATGCTACTTTCTGTTCCTAGAGGTGTTCTCACTGATGCGTCTAGTGATGCATCCATTTTGTATTCTTTGTTTAAACAATAGAAATACCCCAGTTCTAGGTTTCCAAGTTGGAAGAAGTTAAATGGTGTGCCTGAGGTAGGAGTTCTGGAGAAGGGCTTCTGCCATTGCATCAGCACGGGGTGGTGTTGCTCGGTGAACCCCACGAGGCTCTCGGGAAAGCACACAAAGGCTGCTTTGCCTGCAGCCAGTCCTTTCCAGCTCCGCGGGCACTTTCTTTAAAAGGAAGAAGAAAACCTGAAATGTGCAACGTTGGGTGGAGTTGCACATTGCCGTACTTGACCTCTTCCAGGGAGGAAGAGCTGCGGAGCGGGCCGTGGTGAGTGCGTGTCCCAGCGGCCACCGAGTGGCAGCCACCTCCTTGTCCCCCACGCAGCTGCTTCCCCACGAGTGGCCGGGCTGGGGCATTCCAGGGACTTCTCGTATTTGCGCTGCCCTCTGCTGGCATTTCGGTTTTGTACAATTTGGGCTTAAATTGAGGTCGGGGGCTGACCATGGATGAGCATCATTCCTTCCTTCGCATCCCCAGCAGGTGAAAGCGTTATGGTTTACCTCGCTCCTCGTGGTGTGCATGCTTGCTTTCCTAAAATACGCCAAAGGACAGATAGCAGTGTTCCCTAGGGGAGGGTCAGGAGCTTTCCAGACTCGTAGGAAAACTTCCAAAGCCTTTTGGTTGTACGTAGCTTTGTATTTTTCAGAGGATCGTTTGTATCATTGGTTGAGGCAGGTTTGGTTCTGGTAGTGTGTTTGCAGCTCAGGTGTCCCCTTCACCCAAATTCTGAGAAGTTGCACATTCCTTTAATGGGAAACAGCTGAATGTAAATTTGGCTTTATAAATAGAGGAAAATCTCATTGAAAAGCAGTTATTTTTCCTTGCATGTAAATATGGGTATAAACATGAAATTGAGGTAGTACCTTTTACATATGTCTTTTCTGGGTGTAGTAGGAATCTTATTAAGGAAGTTTCTGTGTCAGTTAACCAGTGTGTGTGAAGGAATTTGGACTATTTCTTGTTTGATTTTTTCCCTTTATCATGAATAGTATAGTACAGAGAACTATAACAAAACCAGAGGAACATTTGGAGTTATTTCAGGAGCACCTAGCAGTCATTGGCAACAGTAAAATCTAGATTATGGAGTTTGGGATTTGTTAGAATGATTCTGCTTTCTTTCCATATTCTGATATGGAATAGTTGAAATACCTATCAATAGGAACAATATTCCCAAGCACTTCATTTAGTTATACAAGCAAACATTCCCTAGTCTCAAGTATTTAATTACTTTTTTTTTCTCCTGCAAACTTACTGGTATTATTTTAATGAAAGTTAACTTCAGCAAACAACTTCTTGGGTTTTTGAAAGGGTTGTAATATTTGATCTTCAGAGTTTGTTTTATCTTCTATAAAGCAGGTCAGGTTTTGGTTTTGTATTGAGGTTTGGTTTCTTTTGCTAAATAAACTTAGAATTCTGAATTTATTTTTTGGCTGCAATAGAATATTGGAGGGTTCTTGAGAATTTTGTTTCATTTGTACATTTAATGTACAGCATTACAGGATGGGTTAGCAATTATAAGAAATCTCAGGTACATCCATTCAATTTTGCAAATGGAAGGCTACTAGAAGTTGCTTTTATTTTTTTCCCCCACTCTCCTTCTCTCTGTAAGTATGGAGTATCATATCTGAAATTATGGAGAGTATAAATGTGGAAATGTTAAATCTTTTGTTAATGGCTTCGAATTAAGCACACATTGTTGCAGATGATTTGGAGGACTTATTTAAAGTAAATATACAATTTCAAGCTCAATTATCATTCATAGCTTAACCGAGCATAGTGAGATATTCAGTCTGTGAATTTGATACAGTGTTACTTCATAATTACGATGCTTTTTTACAGTAAATTTGATATAGAACAGTTGCTAAAGGAAAGCTGCTGAACAGTGTGACCAACCATTTTATGGGACACATCTGGTGCATTAGTTCAGGATGTGCAGTGCAGGAGAACAGAGCCTTTTGCCCAAAAGGAGAAGGAAGCTAACTCCACATGTATACGTTTTGGGGACATGCAGAGACATTAAACAATTATGAGTTAATTGTGTAAGCTAATAGGAGGGGTGTTTGTAATGTCATTTCAGAATAGCTAAGGAGGAAACAGAGGAGAATTATTGTTTTAAAATCTCAAATGAATGGTTTACACCTGTTAATGTTACATTTAGAACAGCTGTTTCTTTTATTATCAGTAAACAGATGCAGAAAGTAATGGAATGTTTTAAAGCAATATGTTAATCCTGTCTTCCACTACTGAATATTCTCATAATGTCATGATTGAATATTAACTGTAATACTGCTGTCATCTGCAGTTAAAGAATATTTACTTATTTTTAATCACTTTTTATCTGAAGTTGTAAATGTTTATCCAAAGTTATTGTAGTCTTTCATCAACCCAGCCTAAATGTTTTTTTCACATCAGTGATTTTATTGATGATTTCATTGGACTGAGCTACTCAAAGTAACCCTGATTTTGGTTTAGCTCAAAGATTATTTCTGTATTTGAAATTTCACCTGAAATGAAACAAGCTATAATTGTAAGGGGTGGGGTGGGGGAATTGCTCTTCAGGGCCCAGTCTAGCACACATTTTATATGAACTCCCTGTGAAGTTGATTATAGGTGAAACTTTTCCAGAGTATCCTCAGGTTAAGCACTGCAGCTGGAATAGTACCAGTTAGATGGTCCAGGAGAGGGTGGGGTTTTTTTGGGGGTTGTGGGAAAATAGCTTTAGTTCATTTATTTTCAAATGTGTTGTGCTGCCTCAGTTTTAAAGGGAAACTATGAATCTGACAGTGTCTTGGAAAGAAAGATCTAAAAACTGCAGACACAATATCGTGTATTTAGAAGACAAAACCAAAGCAAGTATTCCAAAATAATTACAAACTGATGCCTAAACTGACCTGAAGTTTCCTAAAAACCTGAAGTGGCCAGTACCTGCTCAGAGGTGCCAGTAGGAGTTCTTCAACTGGAAATGCATGTCTCAGTCTGGGAATTGCAGGGCGTGTAAGGGTTCTGAAGCGTGCAGCATTGCGGTGGCCCAGCGTGCGTGGAGGAGCGTTACTGAGTGACCCTCGAAGGACGGAAGCGCAGCAGATTCATGCTCTATGACTTGTTTGGCAGATTAGTTTTCAGGAAATGCACAGACCAACGAATATGGCAGCTGCATTATTAAAAACACTGTATTCGAGCCCAGGTCAAATTGTTCATTCATGCGTGGAGTAACTCAGCATTAATCGAATCATTGCATTTTTTACATATTTTAGATCACTGATATTTTTTGCTTCAGCACTTGAAATGCCTGATAAATTACTATATTCCCAAGGGGCAAGCATTTTGACAGGGGAATACTTTATAAAGCATTTATGTGTGTTTGCTCATCAGGTCGTTGCAGTAATGAAAATGCATTGGTAGAACTAAGATTCTGGGTTAATTCTAATGTCAGGCAGTCTATTTTTGGAGGATTTCAAGATGCTTAGGTAAAAATATCTAAAATTATACAAAATAATTAAAAGGGAATGTCTTCCTTAGTTCTTATTAGCTTGGTACTGCTTATATTAGATAAATTAGAGATGTTCCTGATGAAAGGTAAGAGAGTTTATTTTCTCAATTAAAAAAACAAAGGGGGAGAGTAGGGAGAAAGCCTCTCATGTCCATTAAGTAAATTTAAGACTCCTGTCATCTCACTTCTATAGAATGGAAAGGAAAAATCTTTGTGAAATAACTTGAGTTTTCCATATAAGTTAGTTTTTGAAGGGCTAATAATTTCAGCTTGTGAGGAGCAAATCTAGGTATGATTCTTGTTAGACTTTGCCAAAACAGACTAGTAGTAAATAAATTATTTCAAAGGAATGTTTCATTAGAGGTCTATTCTTCCCTAAAGCAGACAGAGTAGAAATATTGTTTAATCAGTTAACATTCCTGATGCTCCTTGATACCTTAGGTGTGTTTAATTTAGAACAAGAACCATTTAATAGTTACTAAGACAAGTGGAACGATAGGAAACTGTTCCCTCATCAGAGGAATTCGCTCAGTTACTCTTCCCTCAAGCGAGTTACAGAACCTTTCCCTAAAGCTCCACACTGAGCTTCAAAATGCCCTTTTCCAAAAGTGGTTGTCCCAGATCCCATTGCCATTTAGGAGAGCCATATCTTCTATGCTTTATTTACAATGACCTTTGAGCAACTGAAAATGCTGCCAGCTCCTTTAGAAACTATGGCTTTGAAATTTCAATTTTGATTTATGTTTGCAAATGAGCAACTGTGATTATGCATCAGCTATAACAGCAATAAAATAGATACTGACCTTTAACAATTATAGTGTTTTATACTCTTAGTGAGCTTCACTGTAGAATCTGAAAATGTTTAATAGTGCACCAGCCACTTGCAGGTTATGGAAACTGAAGAAACAGCTCAGTCAGCCATGAGAGGGATGCAGAGCTTACAAGGGTGAAAACTCCAAATGCTGCAATTCAGATTTACGCTTATATTTTTACTAGGATGAGCATGAACCTAATGTTTAATGGGTGTGTGCAGCTCATTCTTGCCTGATTGCAAACTTGTGGAGTTCTCAATATAATTTCTTACTCTATATGAATCCAAGTCATCAGAAGTTATGCATCTTTTCGTTATTATTGTATCCTGCTGCTTCTGAGTTTATTTAGGTGCTCTATAGCAACAAAGTGTTGTGTTAAATTCCTTAATCATATCAGGTAATGAAGGTGTAAAGCACCATGAGATTTTTTTTTTCTTTTTTTTTAAGCCTGTGGGGATGCAGAACTAATAAAAATCAAGTCCACTTAAAGAAAGGTTTGAATGACAAAATACAGTACAAGAGCTCTCTTGCCAGTTTTCTTCTGGTTACTGGTCTCAGTCTTTTAATTCTAGCTAAGAAATCTGGAGCAAGTATTTTGGCATAGCAGATAGCAGTTTGTTGTAAGGAAGATTTAATAGCTTGTTATGTCCTATTTCTATAAACAGAAGTCATTTAGAGTTCAGCAGATATATTTAGAATCAGCATTTGTGCTGGTAGTTACAAGCTGAATAAAATAATCTTTGAAAAGCTCAATATGCAGAAGGGAATATTCAGATTCAAATTTATCTCACAACACATTCTCTTTTAGGAGACCTAGGGATTTTCATAAATAGGAACCTACAAAACTGACTATCATGCTTATTACTTTATTTTAAATCTTTTTAATAATGAGGTTTTGTTGTGTGCAAATGTTCATAGTTTTAAGAGAACTGTGTGGCTACTGCTGTTCAAGAGGTCAAGTCCTGTACTCTTTACTCTGGCAAAATTCCCTAACCTTCAGAGAGGGACATAGCCCTGTCTCACAGAGTACAGAGTAAGGCCCAGTAAAATGGACAGCCAGAAGCTTTGGAGAGGTCTCCTCTACTCTCAGCTGGTTTGGGACAGAATATTAATACAAGTTTACTCTGAGTGATTTGTAATCTAACCTCTGATTTGTTGACTTCAAGGTATGCGTGATAACTGAGAAACATATGCAAAGTCAGTTTAAGAGATGAGTTTTATAGCAAATAGTAAATTAAAACCATAGTGACCTTTTAGTCTTGCTGATCATGTGCAGAAGGATGTTCATGTGGTGCCCTGTACTAATCACAGTAACAGGGCTCTTGCTCAGGGAACAGCAGGCACAAGCAGTACTCTACTCCTCTACTGCATTTTTAATTGAAAAAAATTTGCAGTTAAAATGTTATACCTTGATGCAATTTTTGCATATTCTGTTCTGAAAAAGATAGCATTTCTTTTCTTATGAAAGAGGTTTTTACACAGTGGTGCAAATTATCATCAATGCCCTAGTTTGAATTTCAGTTGTTATTGCTGTCCTGATTGCTGGTTCTGGCCATGTTTGGTGCAAAGTCTAATGATTTTTATTATACCAATTCTTGTGTAAATTTTGCTAGGCACTCCAGGAGCTTGAAAACTACTAATTAAAAGCATCTTAGATATTTAAGTTAAATATATTTTTCCTCCTGTATTTTAACACAGTAATAACTGCTGTAGTTTATTTTATATTGGGTATCCATGCTTTCAGCATCACAAAAAATTGCACCCAATCATATGATCACCCCATCCTTGAAGAAGTGTCTTGTAAGGATGGTTTTGCAAACAACAAAAACCTTCATTTTCTCTTCTCATATCTAAATAGGTTATTTTTCAGTTTTTATCGTGTTTGGATTCTGATTGTTTCAGTAAGCCTCAGAGAAGCCTTCATGTAGGTGTATTTTTTTAAATGTCAGTGCTGAAGAGAGAGAAAACAGTACTTTTTTTTTTCCTCACGTTTTCATTCTTTACAATGTTGCTCGCTGTTCACCCAGGTGTCAGAAGCGTGAAGTTGTGTACACAAATGATCCTTATGATGCCCCTTTGTCCCCTCACCAAACTGGAGGATTGGGAAGAGGACTGGCAGTGTGGCTGGCTCTTGGCAAGTCTGGTAGCTGAACACACTGGTAGAGTTTGCCCATTTTAACTACACGGGGACTCTACTTTAGGGGGAAATTATATGCTGGTACCAAATGAGCAATATGATGTGCAACACAAAAGTTTTCCTGTTTTGTGGGGGTTTCTATGACATGACCTGTGGGCTAACTCAAGAAAACATCACTGGGAAAGTGCTCCATATACAGATACAAGTGCTCCTATTGATACATTATTTTTCTAAGATTTTGCTGAGTAAAGCTCTTTCCATACATAAGCGTTTTGGCCATCTGCAACTGCTTGTCAGTGAGGCTGGTTTGAGAACACTAGCTGTAATTGTAACCTCAGGAATGTGTGACCAGCTCGCGGCCAGCTGTGCATGCCCTGACTTTTCCCAGGTGTTAAGATACATGGCCACTTTTGTTCCCCTTAACCAATGGGGCAAAATACAGTCCTTGTTTTTCTGCACCTTGTATTAAGCCTAAGAACTGCTGGGGTTTGTTAGTTTTTCACTAGGTCATAGCAAACAACTCCATGAAGTTGTCCGTGTTGTTTAATTATTGGGCATCTGTGACACAGTGTGCTGCATCTGTAGGATAGCATGTATTTTGAGAAATACAAAAAGGGCACTCAGTTCACCACGGCCTTGCTATAAATTACCAGTGCTGACCCTGCAAATCACATAAGTGCTCCTTTTTTATTGTTGTTGCTTGGAAAAGATTTTACTTATGTTTTGATGGCATAGATATTTCTGCAGTTTAAGCCTCTTGAGCCAGACTGAGTTTTGATGCATTTTTAAATTGGTTTTCAATTGGTCTTATTTTAATGATCTATTTCATGTTCAGAGGAACACTTACTAGCTGTTTGCTGCACAGAAACCTAATTAAACTCCTCCTAAATCCAACCTGGAGTTGTCTGCATAGAGTGTTCTGCATTTTGTCATTACCTGTGTAGCACTTTCATTGCTTGTGTTGCATTTAGTACGTTCAAGGTGAGGCACGAATAGCTTAAAAGCAATGTGTATGCTCACAGGTCTCCTCCTTAGAGGTGCTGGGAGGGACAGCATTTCTAGTAATCATGAGGACAAAAATTGCCCCATGGCCTGGGATGCTTTAGTTAAGTAAAAAATGAAAACATGAGATTAATTTATGTACATGATAATTTGAGGGTGTGATCATTATAAAGGGATAAATCCACATCTCAAGTCACTGCTTTTTGCTCTTATTTGCCAACAAGCTGACATGATCTCTCCATTGTAGATATGGAAAAGGAATTAGTTTTTAACTTTGACCATGTAAAGAATTGGTCAAAGTTACACATATCAGCTGTAAAAGTAACCTACCTATTCATATCAGTTTCGATATCCATGGAATGAACTCAGACCTCAGAGCAGATCTGTACTCTGTGATGCATTCTGAGTTCTTGAGTTAGAAATTTCTGCCTTTTATGGACTCTCAAAGCTTGCACTTTTGGGTTTGGTCATCTTTGGACATAAGAAGGGGACACAGATTCTAAATCAGCACTGGAATTTTTCTAAATGCTCAGAAGTCAAGGATGAGCACATGTGACAAGTTTCATGTGCCTAAATGCTTTTCAAAATCTTAGGTTCTTAGGGACTCAAAAAAGATCATGCAGTCTTGAGACTCAATGAAAAATATTAGGCTCCTGAAGAACCCTTAAGAAATACACCAGAGCTGTTTGGGGAGAAGAAGAGGAGCAATGACAAGTTCTTGCTAATAGCTGCAGGGGTATGGAGCAGCCTTGCATGATGGGCTTACATGAAAGACTGGAGGATGTGCTTTTCCCAAGATTTTTCTGTAGTTAAAAGTCCTGGTCTGTGAATCCTCTTTAAAAAGCAGGGGCTGTCCTGGGCTTCCCAGAGTGCAGGGCTTCCCAGAGCACACAGAGCTGATGATAAGACTGCATGATACAAATCACTCATGATTTGTGCCTCTGACTGACGTTCCTCCAGCAAGGACTCCCAGATATGTACGAGCACTGTGAGATTCCTGTAACCACTGGTCTTGGGTATTTCCTGTGAAACTTAAACCTAATGTTGGAAATCTGCATCAGCACTGAACTGTTCTGCCCTTTGTTTTCTGTTCGTCAAGGTGGCTTTGCTAATTAGCATAAATCACAAAGCTCCTGCAGCAACAGTGTTGTCCATGTGATATACAGCATCTCTCCTGTGCCCAAGGAGTATTTACAAGCCAAAGGGCTCTGCTTTGCTTGATTTGGAGAAGACTCTTGTTTCTTCTTTCAGTTTCTCATTATAAGATAAAACAAATAAAGGGCTTTAAGAGAAAATAATGTAGAATACCATGCTACTTTTATTATTAGCCATGTCTGAAGTGAACAAAATAAATCAGCCAAAGGCAAAGGAAATACAACCCTGGGGACATTCACAAGTTTAAAAACAATGAAGTAAAAAAAATCTGCACTACATTACATTAGACTACAATAAAAAAATTACTCTGAATTGTGTGTAACGTAGTTGAAAAATAAGACACTTCTGTGGGGTATGGATGCATAATGTAAACTATTTCAAAGAGTATTTGGCAGTCTCTTAGAATTTGCTCCAAATGCTTTTGGTTCAATGATAGTGAAAAGCCATGCTCCATTACAGCCTCACTTGATATTTTATTTTAGAGGAAAGAAGCTTGGAAACAAGTCTACTTTTTTTTTTTTTTAATTGCTTTAAGGTGACAGTGGCAAAAAAGTAAGATGAATTGCATGTTTATATTTCTTTTACCTACTCATCTTTCTTATTTTCATTGTTGGCTTTACTTTTCTTTCTCTTAAAAATGAAAATGTACATGCATCAGATATATTAGAATAATCGATGATAACTGTTAGTTTCATTTAAGAAACTAACCAATCTGTACATGTGCTTTAGTTTCATGCTCTTTCTCAGAGGCTGATGTTGGAGAGGGAATAGGTGTTTGTGATGTTGTGTTCCTAACCTGTATATCTTTATAATGTTTATTTGTTGTTATACTGTCGTAGAGGATCTCGAGTGCTTTGTGTGTGAGGAGTTGGGACATTTTGGAGTAGGAAACATCTTTTTTTTTGCTCTGTGGCTTTAAAAAGATCAATTAAGAACAACTCTGATTCTGTGCAGTTTTCATTCCTGTTGCCTTCTGCTGCATTTTCATGAAAAGTTGCAGCCTAAGTAGTATTAATCTGCTTAGTAGTTGGGTGGAAGCAGAGAACAGCTAGAAGTTGATTTTCCCCGTTTCCTGCAGCGCACAAACCCAGTTGAGCAGAGCAGTTAGCCTTGCTCCTGAGGGCTAATATAAATTAAAGGTCCTGAGCACTAGGGGTTGTTAAAATTCTCAGAGGGCTCTTTATAAGATGTTAACCCCCGTGGTCTGGCCAGGCTCCAAACGGGGTAATTACATTCTTCCTACCTAAATTCCCCCTGCAATTGCAATTCGATGTGCTGGTATTCCTCACTTCCTCTCCTCTGCCGTGCCCCGTGGAACAGTTGTTGCATTTCATCCCAGAGGTACTTGCTTTCAGTGACTGATGGAGTGATCTGTGTGTAGAGTCTATAAAGCATTTTAAGAGCCTTTTGGATGAAATGTAATTTATTATGCCTAATTTTTTTTTTAATTATCTCCTGTTTAAAATG
The DNA here is from genome assembly GCF_015832195.1 of Motacilla alba alba. Taxonomy (NCBI): domain Eukaryota; kingdom Metazoa; phylum Chordata; class Aves; order Passeriformes; family Motacillidae; genus Motacilla; species Motacilla alba. The sequence goes on along the minus strand of NC_052022.1, from coordinate 30,670,782 downwards.
AACTGGGTTCATCTGAGCCCTGAATGAGTGTGGACTGTGTGCAACAGATCTGGAATGAGAGAGCATCAACAACTGTTCTCATTCCTCGATGAAATTCTTCCCAGAGATTTTTTAAATAAAAATGATAAAAGATCAAACTAAAAGTATAGAAAGCCTTTCTAAAGGGTTTGTTACAAACTAGGAAGAATATGAGCTATATGAAAAGGCTAATGTGACTTTTGCCTCAATTGAAGTATAAATCGAAGTGTATAAATATATATGTGTATATGTAGATACAACATTCCTCCTGCTTAGGCATTCTTTTGTAACCTTAAGAGCAGCAACTAAAAGCTCATGTGCTAAAAGTTACTCTTTTCATACCCCTTTTTATAGTAGAAAAACTTTTTATTATAAACTCTATAATTTTCATTAAGGTATTGCATCCTAATTGTAAGTTGACTCGTGTAAATTTAAGTGCTGCTTATAAGCAGAAAAATATGTAGTTAGCCCTCAGTGTTTAACAAGATAGTGGGGAATATCTCTATGTGCCAAATATATAGAGACTTCAAATACAGTCTTCTCTAAATATGGGGTTTGCATGTCAGACATGTGCAATGCAAATAGGCTAAAGTGTGGTTGGGGGACATCTTTCTGTTTAGTTTAATTCTGGTTTCTCTCCATTCTTGGGGGATCTCATACTAAGCTTAACTGTACTACATAGGAAACCTTTGTACAGATGCTAGCCTGAGTGTGCTGAACCCTTCTTTCAAGAAGTCACTTAGTCTGGTCTAGCAGTCTAAAAGGTTGTTGATGTCAGATATTTGTCTCCTAGAACATTGGCAGATAGAAACAAAAGAACATGTTGATCTGTGCTGTAATGTTCTCACTAATTAAGGGACATGCCTGAAGGTGAGCTACTCTCCATGCTGCACGGCAAGGTGAAGGTTTTGCAGGTGACTTTTCTGGTAGCACAAGAAATGTATTTCCAGTCCCAGATGGGGAAAATCAATGTATGAGCATACACAGATGAATGTGATGCACTTTCTGAGCTCCTGAGGGGATTCTTTTTGTTGCCTTCTGAGTCAGGACGCTTGAAGATCTGCACTGACCCTGCATCAGCCATTTTCTGGTGCTGCTGAGGAAGGTTAAAAACAGCCAATAAAGAAACTGAAAAAACTCTTCTTTACATTAAAAAAAATTAAAATGCATGTCTAATACAATACAGATAGTTTGAAAGCCTGAAGCTTAAAATGTCCTTGCAAGGTCTTCCATCGTGTTTTAGTGAAGAACTACACTATCACAAACATATCTTTCTCTCTGATCTGCGATAAAAGCTGAAATAAATTTAAATATTTGACACTAGGTTTAGCTCAATGTGCTCTGCTGCTTGTTGCTTAGAAAGGAGCCTGCACTAACTACACAGCCAGATATTCTTATGAGCTATACCTATGTAATCCCACTCAGTGTGCCTTTAATGGATTTTAGCTTAGAATAAAAATTTTCGTTCTCTTGTCTGTACTCTATTCAGATATATTCTTATTTAAAAACAGATTGCCATTTAGAATGCAAATTTGTGTCATTTTATTACTGTAACCAATGTGCTTTCTAATTGCAGTGTGTGATAGTAAATATTTGCATAAAATACAGCTGTACTCTGAAGCATTTCTCTTATGATACTTTCTAATTGCTATTACCAACACACTTAAAAATACATTTAGTTTGCAAATATATTACAGAAGGAAATTTTTAATTTTTAGTTTGTTTGTGTAAATAAGTATAAATAGCTTTCTTCACACTGCTGATCTCCTGACAGGCACAAGAGTTCTGTACTCATTCTTCACATCTACCCTCACATGTCTTCCCATCTTCTAAGCATCCTAAAGTGTTTATGTTATTTTATTTGTTAGAGATTTGTCAAATCTGCATCCTTTTATTTTTTGTACTAGGTTCTGTTGCCAAGATGAGACACAAATTGCTGGAAACTTTCATGCAGAAAAAGAATCCATGTATTTTAATACCTGAGGAACATTTAATTTATTGAATCTTTTTTTTTTTTAGGTAATCTGTTAGAATAAGGTGGCAAAGGCTTTATTTAGATGGAAGGCGACTCACAGCAATATCTTGCAGAGGTGCATAAACCATAATTTTGTGCATCTTGATCTTTCTAGCTCTTTTAAGCTTTGTATTTTTTTCTTTGCATGACATGTGCAACTGTTTTCCATTAATTTAAGTATCAAATTTAATTTTTCATAATATCAAAAGCCAATTTAATAAATCAGTCTGTATTTTGAATCATTTTTAATCCTGATATTCGTTCAGCAAATAGTCTCTGCTGTTTGTGCTTTGCCCCTCAAAGCTATCACACTTTTTCTCCAATAAATTCTCTAGTTTGCTCTCCGTTGGCTGTTACTGCTTCTTTCATCCTCTCCCTCTGTAGAGGAGGAATATGCTCTTTTTTCTCCTATTCACCCATAACTTTTTCACTTTCTTTTGCTCTTTCCTTTTGTTACCCACAACTGTCTGCATGTTCTTTTTAAATTCTCCATCTACAGCTGAGTTCCCCGTAGCATTCTCTGGCCTAATTAACTTTAATTAGAAATTCCTTTTAGTTGCACTCTAAATTCAAATTTATAGCACTCAGTAAAAGCTTTCATATCCAAGGTTGAAAGAAATAGGGTTGTTCCTATTTCACCCAGTCTCCTACCTATTTCTTCTCTCTTTTTGTTTTTTTTTTTTCCTTCATTGATACCATTTTCTTCTTTCTCAACCTGTATCTTTAGTACTCCAAACTCAAATATCCTTCTGTGGCTGTATTAATTAAAGACACAATCTAATAATTAAATATTCCAAAATATGTTTAAAAATAAGTGAATTTTTGTTAAGAGGTTTTGTGTTTGTTTGGGGGTTTTTTGTTTATTTTTGTTTTGCTTTGTTGGGTTTATGTAAATAGTTTTCAGTACCAGTGTCCTAGTCTTTGCAGGAAACATACTTGAGAAATTTCAGAAAAGGCATTAAAGTGAATTTTCTCAGAGCCCCAACCTCCTCATACTTAGGAGATTATGTAGTCCACCCAGAATAATAGATTCTTATTGCAATTCATTAGAGTGAAATTGTAGCAGTATCTGTAGCTTCTCCAAAAATTCATCATCATTATGGGATGTTGTCTTTAATGACTGCTCTAAATTCCATTTCTTTACAAGTATTTCGTTAACTTGGTTGTGGAGACAGGTGGATTTTTACACAAAAAATTTGTTGTGCTCTTGGGGAAACCGGCCATGCCAGTAATACTCACTTTAACTGAAATTGAGATGAATAATCTGAGGGTGACTTACTTAAGGTTTGAAACAGTTAACACTCTCTTAGGAGGAGATGAGGAGTAGATAAATGGTGAACAACTGGGGAGCTGGCTCTGAAGGACATGCTCGTGAACTTGGACACCGACTAATCTGTTTTGGCTGTTGCTGGCATGGCAAATAACAGCCTAATGCAAAACCTTCCTGTTTCTTCCCACTCTGGAGTTTTAACTTTCCACTGAGGGCAAGCAGCGGCCACGGGCCAAAGCCTTCACTGGCAGAAGTGGCAGCAGCAACCTCCCTCTCTCCCTGTTGCTCTTCTGGCTCTTGTGCTGACCAGTGCCCAGCAGGACACAGACTGGGGAGGTTTTCCCTGTCTTGGCCAGCCTGGAGTCAAGCTGGGACCTCAGCTAAAGTATATGGCCTGGGAAGGGGTGTAAGCTACAGCCACGTGGCTGGTGTGTGGCCAGGAGCAAAACCAGACACCTGTGACTGTGTCAGGTTGTACCATCTTCTCTGATTGCTCTGGCAGAGCTGTTGGGCTCAGAAAATCACCTGAAGAGAATGGCTAGTGTGGAGATTCAGGATTATCTCCTGCTGTGTTCCTATTTTTTCCCACTGTTAAGTTCTGTCAGGTTTAGGGGTTCGGTGGGTGTTTTTCCTTTTGCCTGTCTATGATGATGAGCTGGCGAAGTGACTTGTTCAAAAAGCTCATTCACTGGAAAGAGTATTATGGGCTGCCTTGCTCTCAGGTCTGATCATCTCCTTAATGGTCCTGTTCTTGCCTTACTAGCACCATATCCCTTTTTAGCACTGCATTCTCTTTTGGCTCTGTCCCATAGAGCATCTAAAGGAAATGTTCACTGAACAGCTTCTCCTCTTCCATTTAGCCTGTTTTGGTGGATTTCTCACCCTCTGCTCAGTGTAGGTACAGGACAGAGTCTCTGCTGTCCTTGTCCTTTCCAGATGCTCCCAATGGCAGCTCTCTGGAAAGCCACAGCTCCATCAGAGTCTGGCAGCCTCTGAGGACTCTCACGTGTGTGTTGTGTCACTGGACTGAGAAACCACCTACCCGCTACTGGGAGTTTTAAATCAGTAGAGTCTTCTCAATGGCTGTTGCCTCAAATTGAAGAGATGTTATGGAAAGTATCTTGTGGAAAATATTTCATATTCTATGTTGTGATAAAATTTAGGTATGTTCTCAAGTTTCTGTCAAAGAGTTTTAGCCTTTCAATGTAACCAAATTATTTATCTTTTTTCCCTCCTCTCAAAGCCCCTGTTTTATTCTGAACCATGCTAAATTTTGTGCTTGCTTGTGGAAAGATTTTTTTTTGTTTCAATGTAGAGAAAAAAGAATTTTCATTTTTTTCCTAGAACTTTTTCCTACCCTCCATGTCTTTTGCCTACTCCATAAAAGTAGTAAGTTTTACCTATCCTGTCCTGATAAAGTCAGCCCTCATCTGTTTCAGACTCTTCTAACTATATTGACTAGCTATCAAATAACAAGGAACGTGTTAAAGTCCTGTTCCTCTGAGGCTCAGACAGTCCATGCTGCTTCCCTTCAGCAGTTCCTTGGAGTTTTTTGGGTGTTGCTGTTTAGAATCAGATTTATGCATGAAATTTTTACCTGTTGATGCAGAACTGTAGAAAGGATTTGTAGTCTGCTCTCTTCAATCTTCAATTGCACTGTTTTGCCTGAAGCTCAATGTAGAATGCCTTTGAATGCCATAGATGAGAGTCTGTGGGGAATAAATTTCATGGATGCTGAAAGTAAATTTTTCATTTATGCTGAAATTTTTGCTAAATGTCATTATGCTTCAAAGTAAATTTGTGTATATTTGCAATGATCACCTACCTCTGTCACCCACCCTGCCCCATCACCCCAGTGAGGTGAAGAAAGATAGGTTAAAAACTCTGAAGTCTAAAAAAGGGCTGTCTTGTTAAGAAAAAACCAAAAGACAAGCAATCAGCCAAACCTCCTGAAGTGCAGTCAAAGCCCTGCTACCCTTTTAAAGCAATAGGGAGGGCAAACAAGGTACAGTCACAACTAAAGGAATATTCATGCCAGGAAAATCTAATTGCAGGCATCTAGCAAATGTGCAGTTTATACAGATCAGAGTCAACAAAACATTTTCAAGACCTATTCCTCTATAAATAATTTAAGGTTTTTCTTAGCACTTCCCAGAAGAACAAGAGATATTCTGAAAAATTAGGGGAAAATAGATTGATCATAGTTGGTAAATGCTGACTGGAATTGATCAGAATCTTGGGGTGGTGAAATTCCTATATTTTCCTTGTTGTCCAATTTGCTCCTCAAATAACCTCCCATCTTGTTGTTGTTTTAGCAATGATGTCAATATTTTGGACTAAGCTTAGCAAAGGAACTCTATCAGTTTTAAGTTTTCCCAGTAGTTCTTTATATCATATCATGGCTCTAAAATAACTAAATTTTTTCAACATGTTTGGTTTATACTTCTGATTTCAATTCCTGAGTTGTGTAACTCTGTCAAAACAGCTCAAACCTGATTCAAACTTCTAGAGCAATTGTGATAATAAAAATGAGAAGAGGGATTAGTGAGTGTTGGCAGAAGTAAAACCATCCTTTGCCTTCATGCCTGTACTCGGAATGATGCTTGTGTAAGTCACTGACTCTGAGGAGTAAGATCAGGAGCAGCAGACAAACCTCAGTGATGAGGTTTCTGTTGGAAAGGGCAGCTAAGAGAAGCTTGCTTATGTATGTTTGGTGCAGGTCAGCAGATGGGTGGCTTCAAAGATCTTCAAGGAAATGTTAAATGAATGCAATTTAGGGGTTCTTTGAATCACAGAAGATTGGGTTTGCGTGGTCTTGGTAGTGGGGGTGCTGCAGTGTCCTACTCTGATTTGATTGGTGATAAATTCAACTCATTTCCTCAAGTCCTGTCTGTTTTGCCTGTGATGGCAATGGGGGAGTGATCTCTTCCTGCCTTTCGGATGATGAACCTTTAATTATATTTTGTATTACATTTTGTTTTCTCTCTCCAGATGAGGAGGGGAGTGATAGAGCAGAATTGGTGGGCACCTGGCATCCAGCCAGGATCAACCCACCACAATGATGCAGGAAAGCAAAATGGCAAGGGCCTCTGGGGGTTCCTTGTCATTGACAAAGTGAAGACCTAAGTCTTCACCTAAGTAAGAGCAGGCATAAAGCAAAGTGAGTCCTGCATGAATGTATTTAATCAGATGTAGAGTCAAGGTAATGATGAATAATGCCTAAATACATTTGTAAACAGGTGCAAAACACTTTTCCCCTGCCTGGAGAGCTGCCACTGTTATATGATAGCTTAATATTTCAGCTAGAACTACAGCTGAAAGGCAATGATATTGAGTGGCTTTCATTATCCATTCGGTGTGGTTGAAATGAACATAGCCATGTAAAATAATACTAAAATAAACTCATCAAACAGACTTTGCAACAAGCTTTGCAAAACTGGATTTTTAAATATTTTTTTTTTGTAAATAATGCATATTTGTGGAAACCCAGTTAAAGAGCTCTGGGCTTCTGAATGAGTTTTCAGGTAACTTTTTTAAACCTGTTTAAAACTCTGAGCTACAGCTATAAAAGGCTTTACCCCGAATTTGTAGCTTCTGCTGCTCTTCTATGTGCCAAGTGGAGTTTGGGAGTAGGTCACTCACCAGGGCAGTGTGATAGCAGCTCGTGATTGTGTTCTGGTATTGCTCTTACTGCACTGGGACCCTGGTGAAGATGCTGCATTAACTTGCAGCAGAGGTGCTGCTCCTAATATGGGACAGATAGGGACAGTTGCTAGACTACAGCTAATTATAAAATTAGCAATAATTTGTTTCAAAACTGCATTTCTTGGCTTTGCTAGGTTCATGCTAAAGGTGTTCATCTTTGGTGAGATCATCATGTTAACTTGGGTTTTTGGTTGTTTTGTACTTCCTTATATTCAGAGCATCTGTTTTTGTGATTGAGCATGTACAAGCCTTATACAAACCTGCAGAGCAGAGACTGTGATAGTCCTGAGGCTAGAAGAAAAGCAAGAAAGCAAAAACATCTCTGGCTAACTGAAGATTACAATTTTAAGTTCAGTATCACTTACATAAGCAAACTTGAATAGAACCACTTGGTTTAAACATCTAAGAGAGGTTCTTAATAATAAATATTTCTTCTAGCCTTGGACTTTTGAACCTGGGAAACAGATGACTTTTCAAGTGCTAAACATATAATGTAGTTCAGCTTTCCACCCATGTTTTTAGTTTCTTAGCTGTTTCTAAAGGTTTGGTTCAACATGTAACAATATGGCCAAAATATAAACATCATCTTTAGAGTGCAGGATATTATCTTGCCTTTCTGAGTTGTGTTTCTACTTGAATAGTAGAATGTCAGTCTGAGAAAGCAGGATATCAAAATGCAACTGACCAATTATCCAGGTATTTAAAAAGCTGTACTTAATTTTGTAAAGCCAAACCTGTCATAAAATCTTATGTTAATAACAGATAATTTATTACCTCGGAAAATCCGTTCTGTATTTTAAATAGGATTACCACTGGATTCAGGAGGATGAAAACCACTGTTGAAATGTATCAGATTATTCATGGCCCATAGGGGAACTGTGTACCATGGAAAAGCAGGTGTCTCCTTTCACGAGGAAGGCTTTCCATTACAGGAATAGGATTCAGAAGGACACAGGGATCTTTGAAGAATCTTTCAAGTTTCTGCTTCCTACCCCTCTACGTGTTTTTCAACAAACTTTAGGAAGGATGAGGGAAAATTGTGTTTTCTGGAGTTTTGTACTGGCATAGCAGAATTGCATTCTCTTTTAAGTAATTTTATTTGGGCAAGCTGCTTCTTTCGGCTGGTGATTTAAAAACTGGTGTGGTTTGGCTTGTTTTTTTACTGTCACTTTTTCATTATGCACAGAGTGTAGTGATAAAACCATGCAAACTTCTCCCAAGTTAACCATATTCAAATAATTTCAGTAGGTATTATATGAAGAAAAGCTGAAAGCAGTAGATCACTGTCGAGTATCTATCAGTGCTCAACATAAGACAAGCTGTGTGTCTTTGTGGAAAGGCAAGAATTATCAAACACTGCATGAAGGCCCTGGAGGAAGGCTAAGAAGCTGGCAACTGTCCAAAAACATGCCTGACTGCTCTTAGGGTAGGTCATGGTGGGTGGTGGTGTGTTGTCCATCCTTGTCCCATCAAGGAATGATTCATATTTGCTAGATATTATTCCCTTTCTTCTGTATATTACATTTGAAAGGAGTAATTCTTCCAGAATTAACATACACCTTTCCTAAAAACAATTGTCCACGTGTAGAGGTTATTCTGGAATGGCTCTCCGGTAATGTTTTATACTGAAGAAGTATTACCAGTTTGTCTTCTTGATGAGTAGCACTAATTCTCTGCCATTGGGAAGTCACCTGTGATGGTGTTCTTGAAGCAATGAGTTGGTTTTTTATCACCCGATGGGCTTTTAGCTCTAGGGATGAAAATTGAAATTCCAGTTGAATGTAGGGTGGTAATCGCCTGGTGACAAAGAGCTTCAGCGAAACGGCCAGATTGGAAAATGTCTGGTGCTCTGTGCTGCGAGATTAGGTGTCGACAGCATTCTTGTGAGGTGATGTGAAGTCTCCGAGGAAACACCCTGGCAGCTTTTTATCCAAATCACAGAGGAGTGTTCAGAAACAGAGCAAATCCTGGGGGAGCCTTCGCAGTGCTATGCTCAGAGTAGATGTAGCACTTCAAGGTACAGTACTGGGCTTGTCCCTGCCATGACTTATTTCAGGTTGCTTGTTTGGACTTTGGACTTCCACAGCTGGGGTCCCCATTGTGCACTGGTGCATTGGCTCTATAGAATAGTTCAGCTATGGTAAACTAAAATGGTGGTGGAGGGAGAAGGAAAAAATGGTTTAGGGTGTTTCACTTTCCTACTGCTTTTGAAGTTAGTTCACCTTCTGGAATAATACTTTCAAAAGCAAACTGTATTTCCATTACTAGTGTATGCTCACTGAAAGGCTTAAAATATTCTAAACTTCTCATTCAGTAGGAAATTTCTTTTTTTCTCAAAGGCATTTGGTGGTGTCAGATCCTTCTGTTATAGGAGTGTGCACATTTAGTAAGGACCCTAATTTAATCCAAGAGTATAGATCTAGTCAAAGCTCCCAAATCTAATATATGCTCTAAGTAGTACATATTAGGAGTTGGAGAAATTATTTAATATTTATATCTTTAGAATTTTCAGTAATCTGAGTGTGTTGCATACCTGTGGTGGGTCTAGCCTAGCTGGATGCCGAGTGCCCACCAAATTTGCTCTATCCCCTCATCTGGACAGGGGAGAAAAAATATAATAAAAGGCTCATGGGCTGGCATAAGGGAGATCTCACAGCTTTTAGAGCTCTGGGCAAAACAGATGGGACTTGAGGAAATTAGTTTAATTTATCACCAATCAAATCAGAATGGAGTTATGAGAAATGAAAACAAATCCCAAAACCACCTTTCTTCTGTCCTCCCCTCTTCAAAGGCTCAACTTCCCTCCCAATTTTCTCTGTCTTTTCCCCCAGCAGTTCAGAGGGGTGAGCAATGAGCCTTGCAGTCAGTTCATCACATTACTCAGGAAAGCATTGGGTGTAGTACATGAAATTGCAGGAAGATGAGGCTGTTTGTGTCCCCCCCATGTCACAGTCATCCCAAAAGAGCAAGTCTGGAGCATGGATTAGCTTCTAACCCACCTTTCACCATTCCATGGTCATGGTAGTTTTAAATGTTTTTATGATTTAGTCTTGAAGGTAGACTTTTGCATAGTTTTGGTTTAAGAGATAACTGGGAATTGAAGTGTGAATTAGGGTAACACAAAGGTTGGCTGCTTCAAATTTCATAACTCTACTGATGGGATTAAGAACAGCTATTGTAGCCAGAAGTACATTTCCAGATTTTATACTGGGTTTCCTGAAAAGAGGAATGGAAAAATCTTTCAGAGACTGTACCATTAGTGTAGGGTTGTCCTAATTTCATTGTGAGTCTTCAGATGGATATAGAAGCTCTTTAACACTTCAATTTTTCATTAAGGTTATTTTTGTTAGTTCCATCTTTCGATTGGTGGTGTGTATTTGTATTTACAATACACATTTAGGGAGGATGGAATTTCTGTTTAAAGTAATTTTAAAATATTATGTACATTAATCAAAATCTATATATCTATTTCTTTGTTTTCAAGTTTTCAATGGGGAAATTATGAGGTTAACTACTGATAAAAGGATTAATATTATTAAATCATTTGTGGTGTTTTGTTTTTTTTTTAATTATGCTTTTGTTTCTTTGTATGGTATTTCATGTGGCTCTACTATGATTACTACGAGCCATGAAGTCTGCTTTTAGCATCTGGCAACAGTCTGGGGTTTTTGAGCAGTGGCATAGGAGACAACAGGGTATCCCTTTGTGAGAGTGCATGTGTATCCCAGTCTGTGGCAGTCAGAGTTCATGCTCACAATGATATGAAAAATAGATTTTTGAAATACACAGCTAATGGTAGTTTTGATTAAGGAATAATCATTCTGCTATATGATAGACAGTTTTGGTGCAAATGTTAGTTATAAGGGACAAATCCATGGTAGAATTTTCTTCCAATATTTATTTCAGTTGATGTGTCTTTCTCATTTCTTCATTTGTATAGCATTAGTTCGGGTAACGGGAACATGGGGTTGTTGTGCTGCCCTTTTTTAGAGCAAGCCTGCCCTGTCCTGCTGAGTGAGGCCATGCATTAGCTGAGAAAAATCTGCTGTACTTCCCAAGGGTGCCAGGTCAACAGCCTCATGATAGGGTCACTTTGTGCATTGAACAACACAGGAGTAAAACTGTCAGAATTTTGTAGTCTTAAGTGTAATTTACTATAAATTATAGCCTGCTCTGTTGAACTCTCAAGTAGTAATGAAACTATGGAATAATGCTGAAGCCAAAGCTGTGTGTTAAAGCCACTTTCTCACCTAAAGGTTTATTCACGGTCAGATAGTCCTTTAAACACAAATATGTGAGATATAAAAAAGCATTCCAAATGTCCAACTAAAAATTGGCCTCTGAGCAGCCAAATTTCACTGTCTTCCCAACAGTGAGAGTGGAACTTCTTTGTTGTTAACAGGTATAGCCAAAGGAAAAGGGGCTAAGATATACACAAAAAATTCAATCAGAAATCTAGGCTCCTGGTTTCTGAATAGCAGTCCAAATCAATGTTTGTGTGTTTCCATTCATTTGCTCATGTGGGTTTCCTGGTATTCCAAAAAAATTCCTGGGATAAAATACATCTATTTGTACTCATCTCTGTAGTTAAAGCAAACCATCATAATGGCAATATTCTCTTACATTCTTTCCACATATATAGAATGAAGATTGCTTGAGTATTTTAGCACAACTGAAACCTGGTATTTAAGACTTTTGTCTCACTTGTAAAATAATGGTCATGAAATTCAGATTCCAGTCCAGGATTTTCTTATTGAGTCCAAGGGGTTTTTATTCATTTCCCTGTTTGGTTCAATATGACCATCTGGGCAGAGTGGGAAAAAAAAATAATTTCTGTGACTTGTTTTAGTAATAATGCAAATAATTCATCCATTTATTCATGCTGGTCAAGCATTATTGGAAAAGGTTCAATATTTTTTAAAAATCATTCAAGAATATAATTATTTTTACCAAAAAAAATTACATAACTTTCTTTATTGTCTGAAATCCACACAGCTCACAGAGTTGGGGTGATTGTTGGGACTCTCATGATCTCCACCACTGAAGAATGGTGAGAGAAGATTTCAAAATTCATTGGAGCAAAGCCTGAAAATAATATTCCTCCTCCACCCTGGTGAATGAGGCTGTGCCATTCACCCATCACCCCAAGTACTATCTAATTATTTATCTACATTAGGGAGTAGTACTTTATCAGGAGAATTCTCCCATAGCTTGAGAATGCATTCATCCAGAAGAAAAGAAATACAGAACTTAGAAGGCTTCCCCATACTTTAAAAAAAACCTCAAGAAAGAGAAAAGCAAACAGAAATGTATTTCTCTATGGAATACAAGTTTAAAGTGAGATGTTTCAGAGCAGTAGGAGAACCAGTGGAACAAAGGCTTTTCAGATCCAGTAAACATTTACTTTTCTGTCATCATGGTGGCAAATAATAGAAAATATTCGCAATTCAAGATGCCTGATTCTGATGTCCATGTTGATGCCACAGAACCCTATTTTTGTCAGAGCTTCTCCTCTGTTATTCTGCCTCCCTCATTTCCTTTGCCCCTACTGTGTCAGTCCCAGAATCACAGAATGGCTGGGGTTGGGACAGAGCAGTTACCCTGGGTCATCACCTCCTTACCAAGGCATAAGTAGCAGTGCCAGTGAAAAGTCTCTTGTTCCAACCATCATCCAGAAATCTCTAGGACTGCTGGTGCTCTGCTGCATTGCCTTTCCTGCAGGTGCTGGGGGTGGTTAAAGTCCCCATGTTAACCTGGAATTGTGAAATTTCATCTAGTTTTTTAAAGGAGGCTTCCTGATTTCCTGGTTAGATGTTCCATAGTAGATACCCGTCATGTCTCCCTTGGTGGGGACATCAGTTTGATCCCAGTGGCTCTGCAAATGCCTGGAAAATCCGAATTCCTCCTGCATGTTTATCTCCATGTATGACTTTGTGGTTTTGGCACTTTTTCTTGTGAAATGCAGTGTCAGGTACAGCTACAAGAACTCGGTCTCATGTGGCACAGCATTCCACCCTCCTTGCGGAAGGGAATCATGGGCAGGATCTAATATGGATAACTTCCAAATTGTGGTATAAGCAAGCTGTGGGTGAGCTGCAGACGTTGGTGTTTGCTGTAAGCTGGTGGAGAATGTGTTGCTAAATCTCTGAGTGAGATCCATGGCAACGCTGCCAAGGAACAATTGGCTTCCAAACCAGAATTAGGGTCCGTGGGAGCGGATCTGGAAAAGCCTCATGAAGGCTGCGTGGCCAAAACTGAGTAATTGCATTTTGTTGTAACTAAGCTCCTTCTTAATCACAGTCAAGAGAAATTTGCGGAACCAATTTTCAGTTGTTTTTCAACTGAAGACCTGAAGTTTCTTCTAGCCATGTCCAACCCAAACAATGGGTGCTGAGGATTACCCTGTGCCTTCTATGGACACGATTTGTTTTATCCACGAGGATTGTCATTTGTGTTCACGTGGTAGTAGCAATTACTACAACTCTGTTCAGATGAGGTCTTGTACAAGTGCAGTGGGTGTAAATACAGAAGTGGGCAGTCAAGGACAGCTACAGATTTCTGAAGCATTTTGTTAAGGCCAGTCATCTTCTCACAAGTAAACTGATAAAAGTGAGACATCAGGGGTATCACTGTGATGAAAAGAAAATTGTGGTAAAAGGCCCCACTTGGTGTAGGATCCATTTCCAGAGCAATACCCTGCTAAAAATAATGGTTAGGATGAAAAAGTGCTTTTTTGAAAAATACATTTTCTAGTTTTTTAAAATGTTCCTAAGACTGCAGTTTTAAAATATAAATCAGTAAATGAATCCCTAAGATTTGGGCTTATGATTTTGTGATAACTAGAGCTTGTGTCTAGATCTGTGTTGGTTGAAAAGTTGAGAGAGTTGTTTGGGAATAAGAAGAGGAAGATGCTCTTAGAAAACAGACGAGAGTTCTGTGAGTGTGCTTTAGTGGTATTCCCAGGTTTGGTAAGGTATTGGAGAGCTGAAAATACAGCAGTACAAAAAATTGTACAGCAGTACAAAATAATAAATAAGTCACAAGCTATTAAAAAAAAGAGTAAGGCAAGTATGCTGAGACTATTTCAGAGACAATACAGTGGCCTCAAGGGAGAATATTTTGAGTAGCTGCCTTTTCTGTCTCCTTAGGAAAACGGTGCAACTGTAAATGGGATGTGCCATGGCAGAAAAAAACAGGTTAAATAAATATTATTAGTTTGATTTATCAAGTTTGTTGGCGACTGTTGATACATGGTGTTGTGAGGACTCAGGTCTGTAAGATCTGGCTGCAGGTCAGCGTATAAAATTCTGATGCTGCATGTCATGATGAGAGGAACACTTCTGCCTTGGGGAAAAGCCCAATTTTAGGGTGCCCTTAGAATAATTCCTTCCTAAAAGGAAAAGACTCCATTATGATGTTGTGCTGCTGTTTATCAGAATAACCCATGTCCTTGGTACCTCTGGGCACACAGTGGTCATGGCTGGAATCCCATGAGATTCGTTGTCCCACCCCACGGCGGGTGAGCAGCACAAGCGAGCTCTGGCCAGCCAGCAGCACATTGTGCTAGGTGTCACCTACAGCAGCGAAGCCATGGGCATTTTGCCCTGGACCAGCACCTAGGCTGATCTTTCCCACATGACAGCGGCATACAGTAGGCAGCTGAGCTCAGCCTGAAGGCATGTGTTTGCCGTGCCTCCCACTCCTCCGACCACCTGGCGCTGCAACCTGATGCCATAATGCGTGACAGCCAGGTGTTCCGTTTGCTGCTTCGGATGTCAGCGTCGCCGGGTTGGAGGGATAACAACGGGGGGGAATGATGGTGAAAATGTTAGTAGGAGAGAAGATTGCTGTTTGAAATCAGAATAAACCTCTTCTTCAAATGCACAGATGCTAAAGAGTAAACAAAATCTTTGCTCTTCGTGCTGTTGTGTATGATGCTTAAGAATGCCTAATTGGATGCCACAAAGTGCCCTGAAATAATGCTCAAACTCCCTGATACTGTGGCTTGGTTGGGAAGGTAGTTGCTCCTCTCCTAGGTAAAAAAGAGTGCATGAATCACGAACCTTAACTGCAAGCTATTAGCCAAGATATGAGTAATTATATTTTGGATAGCTACATATTCAAATTATGATGCAACAGGTTATACTTTAGTTAGATTTGCTGTAAAACATTTTTTAATTTTGGCAAAGAGCAGACCTTTTCAGTTTAAGCATTCTTAAGATAGAGGAAGTAAAAGTTTAGCAAATGCCTTCAGTATCATCCTGGATTTGGGAAGATAAAATCTTTCTTGCTCCCTTGGTTACATCCCTTAAATTATTTAACTGCTTTAAATTTCACTTTTTATATTGCACTCAGCTCCTTGACAAGCATAGAAGCTGACCACTGTTAGCACATGACTGCTTTACAATGGCTGTTACACCTTACATGATTTCAGTATATTGTCCTGTTTGTGTTGCAGCTCTCTCCCAAACTGCTTTTTTTTTTTTTTTTTTTAGGTTTAATGAAAGCTGTCTACCAAGTAATGCCTCCATAATGGTTTCCCAGGTATTCCTCCCTTACCATCATAACCTTTAACTGCTCCTGGTAATTTTACTGGTGAAACATGGAACATAATGCCCAAACCAAGCATTTTTATTCTTTCCTAATCAGAGATGCTAACAAGATCTCACCCAAGACCATACAGGCTTCGTCAGGAGTAACAGGAAAGGCACTGCTGAGCCAGGGCTTGTTCCTCTGCCTTTCCACAGGTGGGAATCACTTGAGATGAATGCTTTCAGCTCTTGAGGGGTTTCTTGTACAGTTGTGATAAATATAATGGAAAAGCTACAGGTTTGAAATCTAACTTGGTTATTGACTTGTAGGTGAAAGACATTTCTATGTGCAACAGCTTTTAGGACCACTGACTACTTTTGATTTATAATAAGATTTAGAGCACAGAGAGCCTCTAGTTAAGAGCACAAGTTCAAGATCACAAGCTGACTCATGGACACTAAGCTATTTTGTATTTTCTGAAAGCACTGTTTTGAAAGCATGTATAGTGTCAGAGTTATGTCCACTTGTAGAGAAAAGGAACAGTTTTTCCTGTAGCCTCAGAACCTCAGTGGCTAAGGCTGGTGAGAATTAGCCAGACTTACACCCAAAATGCTGCAAGGCTTGTTGCTGCTCTTGACACCTCATCTGCAAGAGGGCTTCATTACTTGTTCTCATCTATATTCTGGAGCAATAAAAACAGGCAGGTTTTTTGTTTCATAGTCACTGTAGTAGTTCTTCATCCCTTAAATTCACTGTCTAGCCATCAAAGAGAATAATTCCATTTAATTTATCAATACACCTAGAATTAGAGTCATTCACTGTTGAATGAGCTGTACATTTGCACTTCTCCATTTCCTTTTTTGTTTTGCAAGATTGCTACAACAGATGTTAGCCCTATCACTTTTTTTTTTAGATTATTTAGAAGTGGCCAAGAGTGAACAGAGCTGTACTTCTTGCCTATTCAAATTCAGAAATTGGCCTGTAGCCCTAACTTTTTCCTTTGGATTTTGTCAGGGCTTTTATAAACTAAATTAAAAGAATTGCAGCTTTAGTGTTTCCAGACTTTGTTAACATTTTATGGATTCAAATGTGTTACACTTGCATTTCAAGCCAGAGTTATAGTCTTAATTCTTGCAGGGGAAGACTTGACAGAAAAGCAGATGCAGTTGCATTACTGGTTTTGTAGCTGGTGTTAAATCAATGTATAGATATCTACTTGCTGCAGTTAAAATTGTTGGGAGGAGGCTCAAGTGGAAGCACAGAGCTAACTTGAGTCAGTTAAAACACATTGCTAAGGTTCTTCCTGACAATTTTGCTGAGTTGCATAGGTACAGCATTGTTTGTACAGCTTGAAGCACAACTTCTAGCTTATGCCTCCCATAATGTACTGTCTCCTAACTTAATTTTTTTTTTTATCAAAAGGTGCTAACTAACTTTATAATGTGAGGTGGGATATTTTGGTTTTTAAGTTTGTCCATCCAGTGCTTCAGATTATAATAACCTGCTTTGTTATACTGCAGCTTTAACAAAATCTGTCTGCCTGGACTGAGCTGTCCAAACCTAATCTCCAGCAGATTTATTTTTTGAGACGTTTAGCCAAAATAGGTCATTCGCATCCAAGGTCTGATTAAAAAAGAAACCACCCAAAAAAGCCTTCAAAAACCCCCAAACGCCCAATGAACAACCACAAACCCCAAACCTAGACTCCGCAGAATTGAGGAAAAGCTACCTAAAGCTATGAAGGGATTTGGCCTTTAATTCTTCCTTTGAAATCTGCTCATATTTAGCAAAACAGCCCATCTGTGAAGAATTGCAGTGCATTTATGCTTAGTGGTGATGACTTCTGTGTTCAGCTGTTAAATTCCCCACAGGCTCTGTTGAGCACAGTGGAAGGTTTCTCCCCTAACCTCAGCTTCCAGCAGGAGCAGGATGCACTGGATCTGCTTAAGGGACAGGAGGGCAGTACTGCAGGGGGCTGTTTCCCCTGCAAAAGGGGCTGCAGGGCAAGAGTCTGGGGTGGGATGGCATGGGAGATGCTGTGTGAAATGAGAGGGGAAATGCTACTCAAGTTACAGTGTAACTGAAGCTGGGTAGGAGGTAGGGGTCAAACAGCCCTGGAAAAGGACTGGCTCATGTTGGGAGGGAAAGGGCTGGGCAGTAGAGCCAAGAGGAAGAACTGAAGCAGTATAGAGATGAGGAACTGCCCTGTTGCAGGTGTGCATGTGCATCTTGGGGCACTTGGACACTGCCTTGGAAAGCTGGACTCTACCTGGTTCATTCCTGTTGGGATTCTTAGGATGCTAGGCAAGGAAATGATACTGTTTCTTGCACATCATCCCTCACTGGATATTTTCCTTTTTTTTTTTTTTTTTTGATTCTGAATACACAGCTTAACAGTGAGGTTTGAGAGCTGTACAAAGTATTCACAAATGCTGCTGAAGTCTCTCAGACCTGAGCCTTGCAAATAAAAGGATATAACAATAAGAACAGAAGGAATCATTGACATCTTCAATTGATTGTCAATAAACACATTAATAATGAACTATCCAGCTGCTAAATCAACAAGATCAAAGCCCACAGCATGTTCCATGAGTAGCCACTTATCTGTAAGGTCAGTATTAAATCACAAGAGCCAAAATTACTCTATGATCATTTCAAGTTTGGCAAAATATAAAAGACGCATACTGCATAAAATTTATAAGGAATAAAATTTGTCTGAGTGTCAAGATGGGGTGCTGGTTTGAGTAGATGCTTTTTGGAATTCATACTACTTATTTTCTTGCTTTAATTTTGCTGTCATTGATTCCAGAAATAAAAAATTCCATTCCAATTCACTTTTGCCCTGCCTTTGTGCTGGGTACAGTTATTACCAGGCAGCCAGTGATGTCACTTGTGTGGGGGTAAATGAATTTGCATTAGCTTTACTTTACCTATCATGAGTAAAAACAATCCTGCAGGTGTTGTGACTGGACTTTGGTGCAGACTGGGAAT